>NC_092498.1:82113596-82434846 GCF_047511675.1 Marmota flaviventris
CCTGTCCACCCCTTCCATGTTTGTTTTTTCCCTGGGTGCATCTGTAGTAAAGGCTGCCCCCTGTGACTGCTGTTCTTCAGAGCCCTCTCAGTGCTTAAGCCCTTGTAACTGGTAACTGGTAAAGTTTAACATGTTAAACTTTCCTGGCTCAGATCACTACGTGGTTCCTGCCTCTGACTGGACCCTGAAAGACACATCCAGGCACCCAGAGTCTATAGTTAAGATTTTGCTGTATTTCCTTATCATATATCACTGTCTCTTTTCACCAGTGACCTCTCACCTCAGAGCAAGGTTAACCCCAGTGCTGAAAGTGTATTACTTTGTCAGGGCTGCAAAAAAAAAAAAAAAGACTGGGTAGCTTAAACAATGCAACTTTGTTTTCTCATGGTTCTGGAGGCTGGAAGTCCAAGTTCAAGGTACTGGAAAGTTTATTTGTTCTGAGGCCTCACTGCTTGCCTCCATGTGGCTGTTTTCATGTTCCCGTGATATTCCATCTCTATGTCTGTGTCCAGATATCCTCTTCTCCCAAAAACACCAATCATATTGGACAAAGGCCCATCCTAATGACTTCACTTTAATTTAATAAACTGTGTAAAGTTAATTTCTTCAAATACAGTCATCTCTGAGGTACTGGGAATTAGAACCTAGACATTTGAATTTAGAGGGACACAACTCAGCCAGTGATCTAAAGAAAGGAATTATAGTGCCCATACCCCCTGGAAAAAAAATTGGAGCAGATGTATCTTTACATCCCTGGAGGAGCCCTAAGCCTGCTGACCAGGTGAAGGGGGTGATGCTGAAGAATGACAGGGAAGAAAGAAGGGAGGAGAGAAAATAACTGAGCTCCTATGGGTCTCAGTAAATGATGAGCATCTCTGAAAAACCTAGATGGGAGTTGCTTATGGTGGGCTAGAGGGTCAGAGAACCCCTGGCTACTGAGCAGGACACAGAGAGTTGAGCTGGCTAGTTTAGAAGGCACTTGCTAAGTGGCCTGGCAGGAGAGCAAAGGTGCCTCGTACACGACGGAGCAGAGTATGTGGACAAATAGCACATGGAGACCACGCTGGCCTGCAGAAACCTCCACCTGCAGGCTGCAGTGGCTTTAGGCAGTATGCCTTCCTTGCCAAAGAGGCCATGTTTAGGTGATGATGGGACTTTTGTGAAATTTTGGGGCCTTTTCTATAGGGAATGTGGGCCTTTTTGAGGTATGACCACCGTAAAACAGGTAGTTAGTGTTGCTTTTTCCTCTTATGTGGAAGCTCTGGGAGAGCCAGTCCAGGTTTTTCTGGCTCTGTGGGTGGAGACTCATAAGTAAGAGAAGGATAACCACATCTAGGAATACTGCAGGGACCCCAGCAGGAAGGGACAAAGCTTGCTTTTTTGAACAGCTGCCTTTTCCTAGGTGATATGTAAGGAAAAAAAACAAACAAACAAACAAAAAAAAAAACAAAGACAATAAAGCCAGAAGAACGAACCCAGTGAACAATTATGGAAGCAGGAAGCTCAGCTTACCTTCCCTCATTAGCCTCTGCTCAGTCAGCCTGGGCTTGGGATTTAAGAACAGGACTGGAGATCAGAGATCAGAGCAGGTCTGGACCAGCTTTGGGAAAGCCTTTGGGGATGCCTGGCAGGAAGACCTGATGCAAACCCAAAGCTGAGCTCTGATTGGAGCCTGTGACTCCCTCTCCATGGCTTTCTCCCTTTGTCACTGTGGTTTCAAGATTAAGAAATAAGATGACAGATTCAGATTTCATTGGTTCAATGAAAGGTTTTCCTCACAGTCATATATTTTTTTTTTAATGGAAAGGAAGCTTGGTTTTCCTGCTGCCATGTTCACATCACTAATGGATCCATTCCTGATGCCACATTAATCACAAGCCAGTAAGTCTCCAGAAATGTTGTTGACAATCAGAATATATTTGTAAAGGGAATCACAGGAATTAACAAAATAATCTTCACTTGCATAACATTTCATTACTTTCATTTAAATGTCCTACTGGACTGAATCGTGAAGAGAAATCTAGAAAAACCAGCTCCTCTCTGATGAGAACACAACCCAAGTACCAAGGCCATCAAATAAAGTTGCTCAGTAGTGCACTGCACAAGGGTGCCATTTCAAAGGGGGTGGGGGGCGCATGACAAGCTCCCATCACAGACCTCTGTGCAATTTTGAAATATGTTTTTTGTTGTCTCCAAAGTTGGGCAACCAGTATATTTTATTGCAGTAATTTTCAAGCAGACAGCAATGAGATATCTTAACAAAATTATTGTTTTGTGACAGGTAAAAGTAAAGTGCCTTGTTCTGACAGTGTTTTATCATACTATTCTGCTTCGACTTACAGATGATTAGTCTTGTTATCAAAGGACCCTGCTGCTATACCATAACATTATTTTTATTGTGCATTATTTTTCTGTGCTTCCAAACAAGAAGTTGGCTGATAACTGACTTGAGTATACTAAAACTTTAAAAATCTCCTTTGGTATTAAAGCCCTGCCAAATTTACTTTCCATTTTACAGTTTATGCCATTTGATATTACTGTAATGGTATTATTAAGCTTTCAATTTAAATCTACAGTGCTTTCATTGTGGGATTAATCATGAAGTGTTCCCAAGACATTTTCTAGAGCTTACATAATGATGCACTAGTTATGTTTTAGTAATTTTTGTTATGAAAATTTCACCAGTACACAACATTAACTTCCGTTAATGTATGCTTTATAATAGTTAGTGTTATCCAGAGGAACAGACCAATAAGATACAGACACAGGTGTAGATAAAAGTCTACAAGAGATTTATTACAAGAATGGTCTCACTTGATTGTGAAGGAGTTAGTCTCACAATGTGCTCTCTGGAACCTGAAGAACCACAGAAACCTGTGGGACAGTTCATTTGAGTCCAAGGACCTGAGAAGCTGGGGAACTGCTGGTTTAAATCCTCAGATCCAAAGACTCAAGAACCTGAAGCTCCAGCATGTGAAATAATGGGAGTCCCTGCTCTGGATAAGAGAGAAAATTCATTTTTTCTCCTCTGTTTTGTTCTGTCCAGGCCCTCAATGGATGGGACCAGGCTACCCACACTGGTGAGGGCATGTCTTCCTCACTCAGTCCACTAATTCAATTGCTGATCTCCTCCAGAAACACCTGCACAGACACCCAGAAATCATGCTTCACCAGCCCCCTGCATACCCCTTAACCCAGACAGACTGACACATAGAATTAACCATCATATATGCTAATGTAGTAAGATGCTATGAGTTCTAAAATAAAATACTAAGCTGTTATGTGACTTTTTTCCTGGTCATCAGAAATATTTTTGAAATTAAGATTAGAAAACATAAAATGGAAGACCATTAGGAAAGAATGTTGAAAAAAAATATTTGGATGCTTGAATATACTTTTGGAGAAAATATAAGAAACACTAGAAGGAAAGGACAGGGATGTCAATGGCCCTGGTTTTAACGAAGTGTGGCAGGCACAAGTCTGGATGGGTATCCTCTCCCTCTGTGCTGGTCATACTGAAGAACAGTAGCAAAAGCAAGAAAAGACAAAACTCCCTTGAAACTACTGAACTGAATGTACTTTCTTTCAGTTTGGATACATGATCATATAACTGGAATAGCACACAGTAGGGCCCTCTTGTTGAAAATTATTCACTTCTGAAAATTCTCACTTTCTAAAGACATAACATGTAGGAAGTTTTGAGAAACACATTGTACTCAAAAATTTCCAAATACTTTTAAAAAATCCATAGATTCTTGTTATATTGTTCTACCCCCCAAATATTCTGGTTTGTCTATATTATAAACTTTTTATGGATAAATAAAACACTAAAGCATAGGATGCAGAAGAGACTGGCAAAGGTCATCGTGGATTCTCATTATGACAAAAAGACAACACATCCCAGTGGTGGCACTGTATGTTCAAAAATGAGGTCTTACTTGAAAATACGTAACCGTCTGGACTGGAGTGTAGCTTGGTGGTAGAGTGCTTGCTCACATGTGCAAGGTCCAGGTTCAATCTTCCGCACCACAAAGACAAACAAAAAAAGAGAAGAAAATGCTTAACTGTCAATGGATGCTGCAAGTTGAAATGGACTGTCTACTGATCTTCCTAATGTAGTAGTAGAAAATAGTGTTCTCTTAAGTGCTTAATGTGTTCAATGTCATTAACAATTTTAGAAAACTCTACATACAGTGTAGAAAGACTTTGATATTAAACTTTGAATTGTAAAAAAAATAAAAAAGTATTTTAGTTTCCACAACTGGAAAAAAAAAAGAAAAATGCTTAACTGTTAATGTTTCAGAACGAGGATGCAAATGAATAAAAACATATTATTCTGCTTCTGTTGAACACATAATAGGCATGATTCAATTTTTGGTGAAGTAGTGTCTAAAAATCAAATAAAACACAGACAACACTTTGTGATTATGATAATACATATTGTCTTCATTTGGCAGAAACATATCAAATATTAATAACATTACAATATTACATTTATGCAGAATACTAACATCAACCCCAAATAATAATTTATTTAGAAGACAAAATACGGAACTGAATAATGAAAAATATCAGATGTGATGAATTACAATGGACCTCCCCCGCCCCTTAGTCATGGAAGATGTCCCAAGACTCAACTGGATCCCTGAAACTGCAGGTAACACTGAACCCTAAACTTACCATGCTTTTCATATATATATATATATATATATATATATATATATATATATATATATATGATAAATTTTAAGTTATAAATTAGGCACAGCAAGAGATTAACAACAATAACTAATAGCAAAATAGAACAATTATAATCATATGCTATAATAGAAGTTGGGGGAAGTTGTCCCTACCCTAACTACCCAGTATTGTACTGGACTCACTCATGATGTTTTCCTTTAACAGTTAAATCAAGAATTTGCATCTTTTCATTTAAAGCAAGCTTTATGCTCCCCTTTGGCATCTCTGAATTGCCAGTATCACTCCTTTTGTCCTTTGTGGTCATTATGAAGTAAATGAAGGGTTGCCAGAACACAAGCACTGTGATACTGTGAGTCCATCTGACAACCAAGTCAGCTATGTGGTGACTATTGTCAGGTAGCATGCACAGGATGAAAACACTGGACGAAGGGAATGATTCATGTCCCATGTACAACTAAGCAGGGTGATGTTAGATTTCATCATGTTACCCAGAACTATGTGCAAACTAAAACTTATTTCTGGACTTTTCCATTCAGTATTTTAAGACCATGATTGATGATGAATAACTGAAACCTCAAATACGTGGGTGGGTATGTAAATCACTTTGTATAAATGTTATGTTATCTTGGATACAAGTCTTAATACAAACTTTGTAGAACAAATAATAATTAAGTTGTTTATTTCCCAAATGTGATTATTTTCAAATATGCACATTTAGGTGGCAGGGGCGGGGGAGTTGTGTAGTATACAAAAAGAAAATTTTTTTTGTAGAAAAGGAAATTGAATGTTTTCTGTAGACCACTTATAAAGCTACATCTAAACAAAACAATTTGAAGGCCAAGGATACTATAATGCTACAAGTAGATGTAGAAAACAACATAAGTTGTAATGAGAAAGTCCTCTAAAATACTTGTAGAACACTCTATATTTCTTATTTGCTTGATAGTGAACAATGCAGCAAAGATCTCTTTTGATACTTTTAAAATAAAAACATTGCCCAAGACCCTTATAGGTACATGAAATACAGAACTGCATAAAAAAAATATTTATTTAGCAAATCTAAATTTGAAACCATTTCACAAGGAAAAGGCTGATTATAAGAGCAATTTTCAGGACTCATTTAAAAATTTGATGATTTTATTGAAACAGAGTTTAGCATGCCAACCAAAAAGGGAGCCCTTCTGAAAACAGACTTTAAATTTTATTTCCTCAGTACTAATTTTAGGTAATATACTAAGTAAAATTAGTGTTCAAAACAAACAACACAGGAACCAAATTCAATGTACATAATGGTCTTAAAAATATTGAAGGAGTAAGGAAAATTTTTTGAAGAAAACTGGTGATTACTTTAACATGTTAAACACCTGTTTAACAGATTAAATACCTGTTACTGGTGCTAAACAAATTGCAGACTCTCTTTATTTCATTACCAATTTCTTCACCATAAATAAATGGAGGAAGGTCTTCACCTGAAAATCGCATGATCAGGGGCTGGGGTAGTGGCTCAGAGGTAGAGCGCTTGCCTACTATGCATGAGGCACTGGGTTCGATCCTCAGCACTACATAAAAATAAAATAAAGATATTGTATCCACCTATAACTAAAAAATAAATATAAAAAAAGGTGTTTGCTATTAAAAAAAAAAAAATCTCATGATCAGCGCTTCTGTGACCCTGATTCAGGATTTCTATTTCAGAAGGTCTGGAGCAGGGCAAAGAATGCACATCTCCAGCAAGTTCTCAGGGGATGCTGTTGCTGCTGGTTTGGGCGCCACATTTGGAGAACCACTGCTTTAAGATGTCAACGGTGACTCTGAGCAATAGGCCCACATGGGGCAGATCAGAACTGGTCTTTATCTACAGGAGTAAGGGCTACATTCCAACATGTGTCAATAGTCCCTTCCAACACTAGGTGGCAGAACCCGCGTACAAATCCAAACTAGTCTCAAAAGCAAGATGAGAAAGCCACATGAACTGTGCTTATTCTACGAATTTAGGATCACAACCTCAACTGAAAGATAATCAAAATGTTTGACTGTTAAGAATACATGTCTATGTAAATCAGGCAACAAGAGCGAGTAAAGTAAACATTTTGATGGGGAAATGAGCTGGAATATGGCCTTGGGACCTTGGACTGACACTTCTGGATGGGATTTCATATTTTTCCATCTGTTGATTTGGGAGAGTTCCTCTAAGGAAAGTCCTAAGCTAGATGCAGCAAAATGATTAGTGGAACTTGTTAAAGTTGCAAATTCCTCTGCTCTATTGTAATTAAGTACCCAAGGATTTTGGCACAGATATTTCCATTTTTTAAAATATATATTTTAGGTTGTTGATAGACCTTCATTTTATTTATTTATATGCTGTGCTGAGAATCAAACCCAGTGCCTCACACATGTGAGGCAAGTGCTCTACTACTGAGCTACAACTCCAGCCCAACACTTTTACTTTTTTTTTTTTTTTTTTTTTGCAGTGCTGGGGATTGAACCTGGGGCTTTATGCATGCAAGGTAAGCACTCAACCAACTGAGCTATATCCCCAGCCCACATTTCTATTTGAGGCACAGCAATGTATTGCCATCTCTGTCTATATGTTTAATGAAAATACATATATTTGGATATCTTTGCTTTTTACAGAGTGCGTCTTTCTACATTCACATCTTGCAAATACCCAAGAGCTATATCATCCCAACAGCAGCCACCAGCCACATGAAGCCATAGAGCACATGCAGCATGTCTGGTCTGAATCAAGACATGCTGTCAGTGTTAAGTAACACCAGATCCCAAAGTCTTGGTAGGGGAAAAAGAATGTAAAATATTTCAATAATCACCTTATATTGATTATAGGTTGAAATGATAATGTTTTCATATAAATAAAATATTCTTAAACTTAATTTGACCTGTTTGTTTTTATGTTTTTAATGTGGCTACTAAAAAAATTAAATAACATGCGGCTTATAATATATTTCTGTTGGATAGTGATGCTTAAGGGATGTAAATAACTGTGAGAAGATTGGAGAGTAAGGGGGAGAATTCAGAGAGGCAGACAATAGTGCTCAGGGGAGGAAGTTTTGACTGCCTAGCTTTCTGACATATTCCTCCATTAAACCTGGCAGCGAGGCCTGGAAAAGAAACCCCCATGAGCCTGCAGCCTTCAGGACTTCAGAAAGGGCTTTGGATGCAGCTTGAACACAAACTGACTACAAAGACCCAGGAAACACCACTTTCCCAACAGGCTGAGTTCTGAAACAGGCCTGGCATAGCCTCTTGCTAGAACTCTCAGGGCCATTTCACATACTAGTAATGGTTGCTAATGTGGGGCCACTTCACCAGGACCTATTGAACAATAGCTGAAAACTCTTCATTTACAATAGAGACAAATTTAATTGCCACTTATCATCAAACAATACCATGTTTTATTTGTTGTTTATTTATTAGAACAGTACACTAAAGTCGTTTTTTGCAATATCAGTACTGCATCCTAGAAACAAACAAAAGCAGGTTTATCCTCAGCTTTGGCTCTCAGTGGTCTCTTGACACCAGTACCATCTGGGAACAGAAATGTGAAAACACAAATGCTTAAAAGATCAGAAACTCACCTGTACTATGGCCAGCCCTACAAGTGATTGTGAGGATGAACCCTAAGAAGAGAGAACCACCAATCCAGAGGAAGAGGAGGCCATCTAAGGGGAGGCCGGAGGGAATGCAGAGTTGATGAATAATGGCAAGGCTCTCTCTCTCAAGTCTGCTGTTATCTGGAAGCTGTGTGGTCAGCCAGTCAGGAGAGCGAATTTGAGTCAGAACCACCAGGGTTCCCAGTTGAGCTCTCCATTCTCTATTGGGTGTTAACGGGCTGTTCCTAAACGTCTCTAAACCTGTTCTATCATCTGAAAAATGGGGAAAATAAAACATCCTGTACATGATTCTTACTAGGATTATGGAAAGAAACTGCACATGATTTTTGGTACAAAGAAGAGGATTATGATTATTAGTTATGTGTAAGGCACTTGAATGTTAGGCGAAACAATTCTTCCTATTGTATCACTCTCTCCATTGTCCTTAAATCTGCTTATAGCATGCTTGTATTTTTTTTTCATAAAAATCATTTACTTGTAACAATTAGTGAATCGACAATTTTATCTGATGTCATTTTTTTTTTATACTGGGGATTAAACCCAAGGTTGCGTACCTACTGAGCCAAGTCCTTAACATCCTCCCCCTTAAAAAAAAAAAAAAAAAATATATATATATATATATATATATATATATATATATATATATATATATATATATATATCTTATCTAGGGACCAGGTCTCACTGAGTTTAGAACCTCACTAAGTTGCTGAGGCTGGCCTTGAACTTGTGATCCTCCTGCCTTAGCCTCCTAAACCACTGGGATTGTAAGCATGTACCACCATGCCCGGCCTGATATCTTGTTGTTATTGACTTGTTAAAGTTTTCTCTTCAGACTTCCTAATTTAGGTTTGAACTCAGTGAACTCCCCAAGTGGTTTCTGAGGTTCCAACTTCCCTCCCTCTACAACAGGGCTTCAGGAAGCTGGCTTGGTCCAAAGAAACCAGTTTGCCTGGTGTTCGTGTGCAGGAGACCTGATGCTCACTCTGGTTTGCTGCCTTTCTCAGTGCATCTCATGAAATGCGTGTGGCTTGTCCTTTTTTTAATCTTCAAATTGTGCATTAAATTTTCAGACTTATTCATTCTACCTGTATGCTACTTTGTATCTTCTGCCTGCATCTTCATCTTGCTTTAACATCACATTTGCTGATATCATCCTGCTTGAACATCATGTCTGGGTTATTGGAATATGGAAGAGTCAGCCCAGGTTGGTGAAGGGAAGTTTTTCTTCTTTCCTGGGCCTTTGAAGTTTTTCAGGGAAAAAAGTCACATATCAGTAAATATCAATTTTTAAGGACCTGAGATGGGCTGAGCCATCAGCAGCTACCTGCCACAGTCTCCTCCCACCATCCACTACCAGTCACAACAGCAACACTGATTGTCTAACAAGCAGCAGAAATGCCCAGGATCAGGTCTAATGAGGAATCTGAAACCCAGAATCCTCCAGCTTTCCCTGCTCATTGGTTTGTGTTTTAGGTAGGAGTATTTATTTATGTCCAGTATCAATGATCTCTTTTCAGTACCCAGCACTTGGGGGTGATGTTTATGCAAAGACTTTGTAGCCTATGGGGATGTTCACTGAGTCCTACAAACAACTGTGTGACTAACCAGAGGGAAAATGCACTTCCCATTTCCTCCCTGCCAGCTGGGGCCCAGGAAGGGCTGTGGTGGAGGAAGAAGCTGAGAACTGACTCTCTTCCTGCCTCCTGTGTCTGGACAGCCCTTGGCTATGATGATGGAAGGAGGGAGGGGGAAACAAGAACTACACTGAGGGGGTGGTGACCAGAGTTGAGTTCCCTCTTCTGGGGAAGTCTGGGCCTGGAGAGAGACTTGCAGGATCCGGAAGCCATGCTATTTCAGCAGGCTGGGTTGCCCACAGCTGCACCCTTCCTGGGGCATGGACAGTAGAGACAAGCCCATTCATAATCACAGAAAAGAGAATCTAAGCACTTTCAAATGTCTTTCTAAATTATTTCCTGGTTGAGGGTTGCCTCCACAATTCAAAGAAGCTGCTTCTGATGCTTAGAGACTTAATTTTCACTCTTGGGGGCTATCTCTCAGTCAAATCCCCTTTTGTTAAATTGAATGTCAACAAACAAGCTCCCAGAAATGCCTCCCTGGGCCTTCTGCTTGGGATGACAGTGGTAAATGGGTGACATTGCACAAGCTAACTCCAATTAATTGGTATTGGCCTGCAGCCATACTCAGAAGCTCCCCCCCGCCCCCACCTCCCAGCTTCAGTAGGAGTATGACAATTGATTATCAATGTCTGCAGGATGTGAAATATGAACAGTAGTCTGAATGTGGCACATTCACTGCTTCTGTTCTGGGGCAATAATTCTTCATTTCTTCCACCTCTAGGAGGGAAGGCTCATTGTGTCTACTTATTTCATCCATCTTACTACAACAAACAAAAGTTTGTGGCCATTATGGTATATGGAGTCCCTGTTAAAATATCTGATGTCCCTGCCACAAATCGGCTATTTTCCACAGATCATCTAGGATCTTAGCAGCTCCACCAGAAATGTATCACAGGGTCCCCTGTGGAGGAAACTGCTGAGACCAAGGAAGTTAAGCAATGACTCAGAGGAAAATGGGCCAGGGCTGGGATCTGAAGCCAAGCCAGCCTGACTCAGCTGGTGCTGTTTCCCCCATGCCATACCATCTATTACCAGACCTCTCATGATTAGGTTATGTCTGGATTTTTCAATATAGTTAAATAAACATTATTAACTGATGAAAAAGACACAGGAGCCACACAGCCAGTGAATAAATGCGCAAAACCCTTCATCACATCCCTCTGCTCCAATGAACTTTGCACCATTACCTCTGGGGGTCTCCAGGCTCTGACCTGATGTCTGACCTTGTAGCCCCAATGAAAATTTCCTGTATCCTGCCAATGTCTATCCAGGACTCAGACTTTGGCTTCCCTTTGGTCTCAAGTCCACATTGTGACATAGCCAAATCTAGTTCCTCTGGGATCCCTTCCAAACCAGAGAGAGGGACAAAACGGATGAAAGAATGTTGAAACAGTTTTAAGAATGAAGCACGTTCAGTCCTTGGTGGGGGCCAGCGCTAAGGATGATGGGGCTGGAGAATGCATTTTGGAGGCATAACAAGATGAAGATGTGGTGAACACAAGAGAACTTTGATTTTAAAGATTTTATAAATGTGTTCATTGAGTCTCCTTATTTCCTTTTCCCCTGTGAAATTAGGAAAATGAAAATAAGGCATCCTGAGCCATGCATGACCTAGCTTTTCAAAAATGATCTTTTTCTTCAAAGATGATGGGGGGAAAAGGAAGACCAGGATCATTAAACAAATTCCAGCCTGTCTAGAAACCACACATACACAGGCAGTGAAGACATGGACTTCTGATGAATTCATGTGGCTAAAGTCTCCTGCATTTGTCACTGGACTTGGTATTCCTTCTCATAGGGCCACTTATACAAATTGCTTTTGTCTCCGCACCAAGAAAATACAATCATTTCTGTCCCTTGAGACTGTTTGCCCGACTAACTCCAGACTCTTGGACCTGAGAAAGGCAGGGGTGTGAGTTCCACTGGGGTGAGCCTTTCCCTGTGGACAAGCAGCAGACCCGGGCCCCCTTCCTTGACACACGTTCTCCACCTCTCCCAAGATGGTTTACTCTTTTCCTCCTGTGGTAGCTGCTTCTTCTCAGTCCTCTTGGCTGCCTCCTCCCTGGTCATAGTTTCTCCTTCCTTCCAGGTGATGCAGCCAGAGACTTTGACCTTAGAATTCTTGGACTTGATTGGACTTGCCTTGACCTTGACACCTCCCCTCTGCTACCTAACCTCCTTCTTCCCAAGACAACCGTTAACTTCAAAGTATATCCACAAACTCTTTCTCAATGTCTCCTTTACCACTGCCCTCCCCATTTCAAAGTTTTTGAAGTTGTCTATTATGTGCCAGTCAGGCACTTTCTCATCTCACCTCCTGCTCTCCCCCCATCCCCTGCCCCCAACTAACTGCTCCAGCGGCAATGACCTCTAATGTTCCAGGAACCTTTTGCTTAAGGACTTTGGCACTGGCTACTCCTACCTCCTTCAGGACTTTGTTTGAATATCACCTACATTTTTTTTTTTCCTAACACTTGTCATCTTCTAACTTTGCAATATACTTATTTATTATGCTTTGTTTATTGCTTGTCTCACCCACAAGAATGTAATCTCCATGAGAACAAGGATATTTCCTGTTTTATTCACTATGTATCCTACACATCTAGGACAGTTTCTGGACAGATAGTGGGTACTTAATAGACATTTACTGAATGAATTCATGAACACCACACCAATACCTTGCATTTAAATCCTGAGAAGGTAAATAAACAACCATCCCAGGATTCCTATTAGCATCCTGCTGACCCTCTTCCAAATACACCCAGAAACATCTCCCTCAGGTGCCCCTGAGTTCAACTGTTGTAGAAACAGCCCTACATTTCTGAAATGACACTGAGAGAAGGTTAAGAATTTCATTTCTGCCTCTCAAATATCTAGCCACCACATTCTGCCAACCCTCCTAACCCAGCCAAGAGCCACACACACGTGGAGAAGAAGATACCCTCCCTGCACCCTAGATATGGATGTGTTTGGTCACTGATTTCCTGTGCCCTCATGACCAGAGATTTCCCTCCATTCTCACTCATTTCATTGCATTCTAAGCATTTTTTTTGTTGTAGCTTCTGCTTTCGGCCCTGGTGTCCAGGTTTCAAACTGACTGTGTTTGAATATTGGCTCCATCTCAAATTTCTCAATCTCTCTGTGCCTTGACTTCTTTGTCTGTGAAATGGAGATTAGGACCATAGCACCCAGCTCATGGGCTTATGGTGGAGAATTCCCAAGTTAACAGATACATAGTGCTTAGGACAGCAAAGGGCACAGGGCAAGTGTTCAGTAAATGTTTGCCTTTATCATTAGCATTGTTATTATCACCACTAATATAAAATGTGGTATCTTATTTAGCTTTTTATTCCAAATATCTCACAGTGCCTGAGGCATAGGAAGTATTTAGGAAGAGTTTAACAGAGAGATGAATGAATGATTGAATGAATAAAGAGTTGGGCTGGGGATGTGGCTCAAGCTGTAACGAGCTCGCCTGGCATGCACGGGGCACTAGGTTCAATCCTCAGCACCACATAAAAATAAAAAAAGATGTTGTGTCTACCAAAAACTGAAAAATAAATATTAAAAAATTCTCTCTCTCTTCTCTCTCTCTCTTTAAAAAAAAAAAAAAAGAATAAAGAGTTATTTCAGAGCCAGGCATGGAGGTTCACACCTGTAATCCCAGCTACTCTGGAGGCTGTGGCAGGAGGATTGCAAGTTCAAGGTTAGCCTCAGCAACTTAGCCAGACCCTGTCTCAAAATAAAAATTTTAAAAGTGATGGGGATATAGTTCAAAGACAGAGTGGTTACCTAACGAGTGTGAGGCCCTGAGTTCAATCCCAAGTAATTAAAAAAAATCCAAAAGTCTATTTTGATACAGGGATTATGTTTTAAACTCCATTTGGCAAAAACCTAAAACATAATAATCCTAAGGAAATGCTTGCAAATGGCACTCAAAAAAATTTCTGCATTTATTCTCAGAAACAATTTCAAAAGAGCATTAAAAAAAAAAAAAAAAAAAACACTAAAGAAAGCATTGAAGGAGCTGGGATGGTACTGGAAAAGCTTCAGTAGATAATAGACTAGACCAAGTCTGGTTTGGGGCAAAATTTAAAGCTTTCTGAGTCTCAGTGTTCTCCTTTATCAACTGGGGCTAAGATTAGGTGCTATGTCCTAAGGAAGTTAAATCAGATTGTGCCTGGAAACAGTACGATTCCAGACATCTGAGGTTGCTAAATAGATAATTATTAGCTTTGAAATCATTTGTCAAGTATTACCTGGCTTTAAGACACCATGGCCAAATGTCCCAGACCCATCTTTCTATCCCCAGTTCTCTTCATTTGGTGTATGCTCATGTCCATGCATGTATGCATGCACATACCCACATCCACCCACCTACATGTACTTTTTATCGATAGCTTTTCTTTCTTGTTGTCTCTTGCCTATGACCCAAGACTGTCTAGATAAGTTTCTGCTTTATAACCAGAACTTCATTTGTCATGTGTGAGGTATTTCTCCAAACTTTGCAAACAAGTCTAGACAAGTCATATCCCTGCAGGAGACTCCAGAATGAAAGAATGAAAACTGGACTTTTTCCACCAGCTCCCCCAGCCCTCCCTCCCCCTCCCCCGCTTCCTCCCTTGGACCCTCTCCAAGTCTACGCAAGGGAGCAGAGGCCCAAAAGGAGATTTGGAGACTGACAAATCCAGCACTTTATCGCAGATGGCATTCATCTTATTTGTCCAATATAAACTACATGCTTGCTTAATTGGTTTTCTCCAGAAAATACTCAGCAGTTTATAATTGATTACCAATGACCCCTCTGTGAGGCCTGTGTGATAATCTGCTTTTGACAAGTCAGTAACAATTGCATCAATTCAAATGTCATATATATGGGTACACAGACACCCACGTTTGTCAAAATGTGGATTAAACTCAGGGCCTGGGGCATGCTAGGCCAGCACTCTACCACTGAACTATACCCCCATCCCTTTTAATTTTTTAATTTTCTGGGAATGCAGGCATGTACTACCCCATCTGGGAAAATGTTCCATACTTTTAACTGATTGTCTTCTCCCCAAACTGGTGTCTTTATAAAGGACAATTAAATAATTGAGAGAAAAAGAAATTAAAAAATTTTCTGTGCTTGGACAAAGCAGAAAGAAGCTGCCTGCATCTTTTGTGCTCTGAATTTGGATGAGGAGAATTGGGTGAAGGAGGCAACAGCTTAGCTCTTTGTCTTTCAACGTTAAAAATCGGAGCCTACTTTATATTACAACATTAAAGAGTTAAAAGAGTACCAAAACAATCAGCTAAGTTTGTTCTCCTTGCATGAACTTTTAAAAGTCAGTTTAAAATTTCTTGGACTTAAAATCTGAAACTGGAAAACAAACAAACATATCATGTGGTGGAGGGGTAAGTCCTATATTTTGGGAAACGTCCCCATATTTTTTCCATTTTATCCTATAGGAGACTCCAGAATAAAAACTGGACCTTTTCCACTTTTCCTATAAATGGAGAAGTGATCAAAGGAAAGGAATAATACTCTATAGTGCTCATCTCAGTAATCATTTAATACATTTACCCTTTTAGTATCTTCATTTTGATCATAATAAATGAGTTAAAAATCTGAATCTCTGGGACATTAGTGATAAATTTGCCCCTACCCACCCCACACACAGTGAGTAACTCTTTAAGAATCAGCCTAAAAAATAAAAATTGGAGAAGTTGTTGAAGAGAGTGATAGAACACTAAATAACAATCTTCATATTAAGAAATACACTCAGTAAATGTTTGTTGACCATTTGAAGAAATTAAATGGTTAGTTGACATTTTGACATTCGCAGTAATTTTTAATTCTCCCAAACCACTGAACTTTTAATTTCTTTTTATTACCATGACATGAAATAAATGCCCTCATTCCATCACTCAATTTCCCACAATTCATTTGTTCCCTAATCCACAGCCTATTCTTTACTCTCACCCACCCTCTTGACATCCCTGTATCCTTAACCCTACATTTCCAGGTGCCCTGACTTTGAAATATTCCTGGTATTCCAACATTGTCATCCAAAAGCCTGAGCAAGGCTGGTGGTAGCAGGCATGTAAGGTAAGGCAGAGTTAGAAGAAACCAAAAGGCTGGATCCATGAGATATGTCAGTGGAAGGGACACTGAGAGCGGTTGAAGGTGCATCATGTGATAAGATGAATGAAGACATTAGGAAAGTGGGAGGCAGAGGAGGGTGTGGGCACAGGAGGAAGAGGATGAGTTTTGAGTGGGGCATGCCAAGGCCAGCAGCCACATCAAGTCCTAATGAACTTTATAGTGTTGGTGATTAAATGGTACAAGATACACTGGACACATGTATGTGGGCTCAGGTTCTGGGAGGCCTGAAGAGAAAGGAAGAAGTCTCTGTGAAGGAGCTCCTCAAATGAGGGCTATGTCCAGAAAGTTGTGGGGGCTGGGATACTATGTATGTCAGCCACACTACCTGGTTTCCAGCAATGGGACCCCTTCAGTCTGAAGGTGGAGAAAGGCCAATATCATAAGTCATGTGTGATTTGTTGTCAGAGGTGTAAGAGGGAAAATGCTCATTAGTTTTCTAAATCTCACTTACTAAAATAAAGAGCTCCTAGGAATTAGTCACCTGAGAGAAAGTTCTCTCCCCTGAGAGGAAATGGTGCTATGTTTGGATATAGGTAGTCAAGTTTCCAACTGGAGTCCCACAAAATCCCACAGAGTAGGTGGCTTAAATAACAGGAATTGCCCCACAATTCTGGAATTCTGGAGACATCCAAAATCAAGGTATCTGCAAGGTTGGCTCCTTCTGAGGGTTGAGGAAGGACCTGCTCTAGCCCTCTCTCCTTGCCTTCTAGATGTCTGTCTCCTAGATGTCTGTCTGTCAGGCTTTCTACCTGCATCTTCATACCGTCTTCCCTCAATATATCGCTGTGTCTGAATTTTTCTTTCTCATAAGGACAACAGTCATGTTGGGTTGGCACCCATACTTGCTTTAACTTGATTATCTCTTTAAAGACCCCGTCTCCAAATCAGATCATATTCTGAGGTTCTGGGGGTTAGGATTAAGGATGAGGTAGGGGGTGCACGATTTAATCTATAAGAGCAGGAAAGAACAAGAGCATGAGGAGTTACATTCCAGAACTTGGTCAAAGTGTGCAGAGTCGACATTCATTAGTGTAATCTCAGACCTTTGGAAATCCCCTGCATCTGGTTTTCCCAATTCTCGTAATCTCATCCCACTGAAAAAAAGGACATCTAAGTACATTCCATGCATTTCTGATGGCAAGCTCCTTCTACTGCGCTCTATGTAATGTGCTTAACTAGGTCTTAGAGTAACTTAACTGGTTTGATACAATAAGATCCCGGAAGCATTTCACCTGTTCCTTAGGTCTAAACAAATTTGATCCTGGTGTTCAAAACATGGCACAATTTTAGGTTATTTGAAAGTCCACCTCCTTGGGGCAAGTTAGACTAGTGATTAAAGTGGTTGATGATCTTTTTACTTCTTGTCATCTACAGTAAAACCCTATCTTGTGTTTTTCCAAATTTTTGAGGAATTTTGTTAGGTGAGGCAAAGAGTGTGCTGGTGTAAGATAAATGAGTGCAGATTCATGAGCCTCTATGGCATGCTTGGTACTGTGTGAAGCCCTAAGAGTCACGTACTAGCAGAACAGTCTTATGTGGGAGGGAGAATTCTCACATATTCACAAGTAGATGGAATTTACAAGTGGGAAGGCAAGACCTAGAAGCTCAGAGGTAGTGTTATTGAACCTATTGCATTCAGACAAAATCTTTGCTTATGGTTGGGAAGACATTTTCATTGTTGGGTTTCCATGTCATGCCGGTTTCTAAATATTTTTATATTATTCTTGAATATGAGCATTCTATTGGTGGGGAGAGGTGAATTGGCTTAGATGGTATATTAGTAATATTCCGATTACTACATTGAAATAACCAAGGCAGACTTACTTTATAATAAGAAGAGGTTTCTTTAGTTTATAGTTTTGGAGGCCAAATGTCCAAATGACATGGCACAAGTTCTAATAAGGACCCACCTTGGCTGCATTACCTCATGATGAATGATAATGGCAGAGGCATGTGTAGGGTGAAGAGATCATATTGACAAACAGGAAAAGGAAGAACAAATTCGGGAGTTATACTTGCTCTCATAACAACTTGCTTCTGTGGGAGCTCAGGGATTTCATGAGAGTTAACTTGTTGGCAGTGCCCCCCAATAACCTAAAGACCTTCCACCAGGCCCCATCTACTAAAGGTCCAGCCACCTCACAGGGCCTCACTGAGCCTCAGCACATGAACCCTTAGGGGGCAAACTCAAACCATATCCAAACTATGGCCAGATGGGTACAAAGTTTAGAGAATTAACTTGAGGAAAATGAACCAGGATCGTGCAGCAATTCTCAACATCTCAGGATCAGGACCCTTTTACAATCTTAAAAATTATTGAAGATCTTATAGATCTTTTGTTTACGTGGTTTATATTCACTCATATTTACCATATTGGAAGTTAAAACAGAAATTTTTGTAATATGTGTTCATTCACTTAAAATAACAATAATGAATCATTTATATTTTAACATAAATAACACTTATGTTAGTCATGAAAATTAACTTTGTTTCCACCAAAAATGTAATGACAAGATGGTCACTTCGCTATGTTTTTGGATATTTACTTAATGTACAGTGTGAGAAAAGATGACTAGAATTATACATCTACTTCTGCATTCAATCTGTTATGTTCTTTTGGCTACAGGTTATAAAGAAAATCTAGCCTTCCACAGAACCATAGTTGTAAAAGGCAGGACCTTGTAAATCTCTTGAAAAGAACCTGGACAGCCCCAGGGGTCCTCTACCTTAGTGGTTTTATAACCTTGTTGCATTCTGTTTGGTTTTCCTTTTCTAAATATACTTTTACAAGAAAATTTAAACATCCATAATATGACAGTAAAAAACAATTGATCTGTGTCACCTCCTACCTCCACACTTGAGAAACTGGCTATGTTATGGAAGTCCTTATTTTGTAGTTTGTTTTGAGGCAGAAAATTAGTTTAAAATATATATATATATATATATATATATATATATATATATATATATATATATATATAAAGAAACTAATACTATTACCCAGTACCCATATTTAATCACCAGAAATAGTTCTTTCTTTATGCTTCCAAACCTGAAGAACTGGATATATACTAACATACTTATAAATAATACTAAAATCTGTATCCATAAATAATAGGGAACAGGAAGTATTCTGTGAACTTTGGTTGTCTTTTTTTCTTGGTCTTTCGAGGAACAATACTATATGAATCATGATGACTGCTAGAAACACATAGGAAGATAGTGTAAACTGACGAGCACAACTGTCTCAAGTTCAGCCCTGATTAGCAAATGGTGACTCCCTAAACCAAAGAGCTTGACCCTAACATGGCTCTGGGTGGAGCCACAAGGAATGTCACTCTGGAAAATCTTACATGGGATATAGACACAGTTTCACATCAAAAGCCACTGAGAGACTGTCTATAAGGCAGTAGTGCATAGAATATAATGTGCCAGTTAGCTAGTAGCTGACTTTGATGAGAAATGTCTGCAAATATCAACAAGGCTGAAGAAACCCACCATGAAGTGAACTCTCCAGGTCAATGGTCCTAGCCCAATCCTGGACCCTGGGGACAGGAAGAACACTCCCTTATCCCCTTCAGGCAGGTGGGGCTGGCCCACACCATCTTCATCTTTGCAAGTCTCCCTTCCACCAACCTCTTGCACACTTTTGTCATCCCTGAAGGTCTCTCTTTCCCCAGGCTACTCATGGCCCTTGTCTTGCTTCACTCAGGTCCATGATTCCTGCATTGATATCCCCCCATCTTGGCTTCTCTTCTCAGATTTACTCTCCAAACTCTTGACAGGAATCTAAGACTATTGTTCTACATACATTCAACCATCATGCTTTCAATACACATTTCCTGGATCCTTCTTTTATCCCTATTCTCTGTTTTAAGTCCTGGTATAGAATCAATATTCCTGTCCCTCACCTCCTTTGCCAGGATCATTTGCATCTTTAGAAAAAGATGTAATTGGTGGTCCTTCAGTAGAGTGTCTCAAAGAGAAGTGAAAATACTATGAGGGGAAGTGCTGGGGACTGGGGAGATGTCACGAGGCCTTTTCTCACTCCCACCCCCAAAGCTACTTTAAGCTATTCTTGACAAGATAGGAGGGTCAAATTGAAAGGAAACTCAACTTTGATAATTTGTCTCTGATTTGATGTGAATTCCCCTACTCACTTTGCTAGAAAATAACATGAGCTGTTTTATCTATATTTATTTGAAAAAAAATAGTAATCTTCTAACTTCAAATGAAGATTTCAATTTTATTTGGCACTGTTCTTCCAAGTCTGCTGATGGGACCCAGAAAAAATACAGAATGCCTCAGTAAGGAGTAACATACTGAGTGTCAATTTATAATTTTTGCAACCGTGGCAAAATGACAAGCTACTTTTAAACATGCTAGAAAAGGATTCTTTTCTTTCTGTCTCATGGCAAATCATGGCCTCCATGGCAATATCCACGGTTCTTAACCCTCCCTTCTCCTTTGTGGTTTGCTTTTTCTTGGTAATGATTCCATTTCACAGTTTTTTCTTTTTCTTCCAGGTTTATGTCTCTCCTGGATACTATGTAGCAATCTGAATTCGAGTTCGACATTCCACTGAACTGTATAAGGATGGTATTGATCCTTCCCTTGATTACATTCATCAGTAGATTGATGTATACGCAGATTTCATACAGAGTAGAGCAGTCTGAGTTTCCTGGGATGGATTGGTTTGAACTCTCATTCATGGAAGGTTTTATAACCCCAGCTACTCCCTGAAGAAGTTCTCATGTGCCAATCAAAGACTGCAAAAGACATTTCATTCTTAATTTTAGAGCCCCAATACGTAATTCAGGTGGGCACAGAGGAGAAAGTCCTGCATTTATTTTCAAAGAAATATTGAAGTAATCATAATTATAGGCTTGTCCATGGACTGAGCTGTAGAACAGGAAGACTAGGTCCTATGACATAGTGGGGTATAATACCCCCCTCACATACACACTCATATTTCATGGAGCAATAGAGGAATTTTTTTCTCAAAAGAACAAATCAACTTAGGAAAATCAGACTTACGAATTCCTGCACATTCCTAGCTTTATGACCCTATGGTTTTATTTGGTTAGTGTTAACTTTCCACACTTGGCTACTAAAATAGCTTTCCATTCTGAAGTTGTTACTGAAAAGTAGCTGAAGTTTTCCTCTCATACCTCACTGGATATTGGTGTTTCAGAGTCCTTTCTCTCTCTTTTGCAATGTTCCTGATATGCGTACTTCCTATTGAGAAACTGCTGCTCACACTGAGGATATCCTGCTTGGTCAGTAGGTCGGTGCCTCTGAGTGGCAATTCTCCAGGGAGTTGGCTTGTGGGCTACGCCTGTGCCCTGGCACTCCTGTGGTTGGTTGGATCCAGATCATCCTGCTAATCACGGTCTGGAACAATAGCCGACAAAGGTTGTTCTCTCATGGAATTGCCATGGCCAGGCAATCATTTCCTATTTAAAAGCATTAGACATAATTGGATGTGAGTCCGTTATCAGTTATGCAGGTTTATGTTAGGTTTAACAGTGATGCAGCAAAACTTCTTTTGGGAGTCCCTGATACTCAACAAAGCACTATAGCCCTAAATAGAAACAATCATGAATGAAAAAGTGATTGAGGAAATGATTATTCCAGAAAGATTTTTTAAAACTGTGACTTCTCGTAGCATTTCATGATTGTTTCGCTAGTGCCAGGAAATCTGATATAGGAGAAACATGGAATTTTTCCGAGGCTTAAATTGCTGAAGGTTATTTCTTTATTTGGAGGAGAAAGTTTGTTTAAAATGGGGGGAGAGTAAAGAAAACAGTTTGTAGGAATCAAATCCTACACTGTTGGTGTCTCAGTTTTATTATTGTTTAACAAACCGCCTTCAAATTTAGTGGCTTAAAACAAAAATTATCTATTGCTCATGATTGTGGGACTCAGGGGATTAGACAGAGCTCTGTGGGGACAGCTCACATTGCTCTACAGCATGTCTGAGCCAGATCAGTTGGGGTTAGAAGATGGTTGGTAGCTCTATTGGGTACTGGCTGCAGGTGGGGCAGTTAACTTTTTCTGTAGTACCTGTTTCTCCCCATGGAATCTCCTGCCAGTCAGTGATTGTATTTACACTGAGGTAGCTGGCTCTCCAAAGGAACTGGACATCCTCTCAAGGCCCAGAAGTCACACAGTGCACTTCTCCCACATTCTATTGGTTAAAGTAAAACACAGGTTCAAGCTAGAATCATGCAGAGGGGAAAGAAACTCCACTTCTTGACCGGAAGGGCAGAAGAGCTACTCATGAATTCTAGGTGGCCATTTTCTGTTGAGAAGCTCCCATAGTGGTTGGGAAGCAAGATGCTCCTGAGTTCCTTCACTGTACCAATTAAAATTAGCCAATTGCCTCTTGTCTTGTTTTATGGACTCCCAAATGTATCTATTGCAAGCTACACATTGTTTTATCTTCTCTTTTAGAAGAAAGCAGCCACAAAGTAAATCATGACATGGCATCAATTATTAAGATCAGTTTCAGAGATAATTAAAAGGTGGGATAAATGTGCAGGGTAGTGTTAATGAAAATGCTAATTGTCCAATATGTAACATGACAGACTTCTAAGGTAGATGAATAAATATCTGAGGTTTAAAAACTAGTCTTTGATCACTGATTCCATTGAATATCAACTTACATTGATCTAATCCTGACTAAGGCACTCATTCCAGCCTACTGTCTAATAAAATAGAGGCTTGTTTACTTCCTATCCTCTTATGAAATCCTAGAGAAAAGCAAACCATGGGAATAAGGACAACAAATAAGTATTTGCAACTCAAATAGCAAACCAAATTCTATTGGGAAGTTAGTCCCTAATTTGGATTGCTCCACACCATTCAGCTCAACCAATACACCTTGATCCTCCAATTCACTCACTGAATGGTTTTCACCTGTGAAAAAGTTCTCAGTGTTTTCCCAATGGCTTCTTAGGTAGTAGGGTTTCCAGAAATGCACTACGTTATAAAAGCAGGGATCATCATATTTCCAAAGTTATCATATTTCCAAATGTTTACCAGGTCTAGATTATGTGCCACACGGTGTGCTAGATGCTGGGAATACTATGGTTGATATGACAGATGTGGTGTTGAGGGCGTAGTTCAGTGGTAGAACACCTGCCTAGCATGCATGAGGCCCTGGGTTAGATCCCCACTACCACAAAACAAAACAATAATAACAACAACAAAAATGATGGGTGGGGAAGCTTGCCCTCTTATAACTTAGTCTGATGAGGGAGGCAGGCAATAAATAAGTAAAATGAACTTTTAAAATGAGATATCCTGTAAGTGTTATAAGGGAAACAGAAAGTAGTAAGGGATACCAAGAGGAACCTCCTCAAGACAGTGGTGGTCATGGAAGAGCATTCTGAAGAAGGGATGTTTGAGCAGAAACCTAAAGACCTAAAAGGATGAGCCATGCAGAAAGCCAGGGGAAGATGCTCTGAAACAGGAGAGGACAGAGTATGTGTAAAGGTGCAGAGGTGAGAAAGAGTTTACATGTTCAGAAAATTGGAAATAGATTGGTATCATTAGAGTACAATGACCAAATTTCCCCCAAAATCGCAAAAAACACTGTGAGATTCATGTTAAAATTTCTGCTATGTTCTACAGACTCAAAACAACCATCAAAAAATAATTCAAAAACAAAACAAATAAATGCAGTAACAACAAAAACAACCAGATCTGGAATTATACCAGCTTATCAGCAACATCCCTGGGAGTGGGTGATTTTTATACCTTTCTAGCAATGCGTTGAGAATGTTTCTTGGATTTCTAGGAGCTTATTTATTAAGTAATATTTCTTAAGCATGAAAGTTAAGTAATTCTTTAAAGAAAACAGAAATAATCAGTGTTGACTTAAATCATTTTAATTTAAGTAGGCTGGGGATGTAGTTCAGTAATAGAGCACTTGCCTAGCATGTGCAAGGCTCCAGGTTTAATCCCCAGTACCTCAAGAAAAAAATAAATAATAAAAACCTGAATGAAGGTTAGATGTCTTAGAGCTTTCAGGGGAATCTAAAACCAAATTAAGTTTATAAATTAAATACAAACTAAATAACCAAACCAATAAAATAAAAATTATCAACATTAGAATAATGGATGATGTTATTTGCTGATGTTATAGTGTTGATGTCTGATTTAATAGTAGAAAACTCATGTATTTAGTTTACTAAAGTTTGTGCCATCATTAGAACCATTATTGTTACCATCATAATTACTTTTCTTCTTTAAAAATAAGGCTAGAAGAACTTTGAGGATCTAGGGGAGTCCTGGGATCCCAGAGTACAGTCTGGACTAATCTGGTAGAACCTGAGCTGCACCCAAGGCTAAGTGAAGTTAGCCAATCCTCTATACCTTTAATCATTGCTGTCTGGCTACTTTATCTTTCAGACATCCTGTAATATGGCAACATTGATTAGATGGAGCCCAGTCTGTCCTGTTCCTTTGTGTAACACCTGGCATACTTATTAAATGGATGAATTGTAATGGAATTTGGTTTTCCTAGATATTAACATGATCATATGTTCAAGGAATTGCCCCTATAAAATTGCATAAGGTACTTCAATTAAAAGAGGTGGTCTAGGGAGTCTAGAATGTGCTTGTATTACTTTAATTTTATCAGAAAGATGAAAATATAAAAAAAATGTCTATTAATAGTTTTCTTCCTCCCCGAAGCTGACAGAGAGAGGTGATGCCTTACTTCCCTTCCCTTCAGTGATTTCCTTGACCAATAAAGTACAGCAGAAGTAACTTAGCACTTATAAGTCTAAGTCATAAGAATCCTGGGAATTTCCATATAACTCTCTAAGAGTTGCTTGGAACACTCCCTCTTGGAACTGTCCTACCCTAAGAAGGCCAAGCAACATGTGGTGGCCCTGCCATCAACAGCTCCAGCTGAGCTTCTAGCTGATAGCCAGTACCAAGTGCAGCCATACTATGAGTGAGCCCCAAAGGTCTCACTGAAACTGCAAGAGAAAAACAACTTATAGTTACTCAGCTGAGCTCAGTTAACCTATAGAAACATGAAAGATAAATATAAATTGTAACTTTTTATCACTAAATCTAGGGGTGGGCTTATTTTGGGGTTTTTTTTTTTGGCCTTTTTTGTTTGTTTTTGGTACTAGGCACTTAACCACTGAGTACATCCATAGCCCTTTTTTTTTTAATGTGTATTCTAACTTGTTATATATGTCAGCAGAATGCATTACAATGCATATTACATATATAAAGCACAATTTTTCATATCTCCGGTTGTATACAAAGTATATTCACATCATTTGTGTCTTTATAGATATTTTTAGGGTATGATGTCCATCTCATTCCACCCTCATTTCTACCCCCATCACCCCTCCTGTCCCTTCCCACCCCTTTGCCCTATCTAGAGTTCATCTAATCTTCCCATGCTCCCTCTCCCAACCCCACTATGAATCAGCCTCCTTATATCAGAGAAAACATTTGGCATTTTGGGGATTGGCTAACTTCACTTAGCATTATATTCTCCAACTCTATCCATTTACCTGCAAATGCCATGATTTTATTCTCTTTTATTACTGAGTAATATTCCATTGTGTATATATACCACATTTTATTTATCCATTTATCTACTGAAGGGCATCTAGGTTGGTTCCACAATTTAGCTATTTTTTAATTGATCCATAGCCTTTTTTATTTTTTTATTTTGAGACAGGTCTTACTAAGTGGTTTAGGACCTTGCTGAATTGCTGAGCTTAGTTCTGAACTTGCAATCCTCCTGTCTCAGCCTCCAGAGAAGCTAGGATTATAGGTGTGCACCACTCTTGGATTCTAGGGGTGGTTTTTAATCCAACAATAGGACATGTTAAGAGTTCCCTGACCAAACCCTTCATTTTTTCCTCACAAAACCGACTTTTCCCTCTCAGCATGCTATCCAAGGGAAAAACTTCAACTTGATCAGGTCAAAAGGCTTGGAGTCCCTCCTTGATCCTTTCTTTTCCTCCAGTGCCATAATAAATATGTAAATTTTTTAAGAGAGAGAGAATTTTTTAATATTTATTTTTTAGTTTTTGGTGGACACAACATCTTTATTTTATGTGGTGCTGAGGATCGAACCCAGCGCGCATGCCAGGCGTGCGCGCTACTGCTTGAGCCACATCTCCAGCCCAAATATGTAAAATTTTAACAATAAATTAAACATTATCTTGAAAGGCCAATTATCACATACAATATTGAGATTAAAAATATTGTTTAAGGATGAAAAACTTTGGGTTTTCCACTACTACCCTAGATAAAATAGCACCCTGGCTTTCCTCCATCCCCTGATGCTTTTGATTTTCCTCATCCTATTTATATCACCCACCTTTGCTCTTGATCTCTTTATTTGTTTACTGTCTATTCCTGCCCCCACTCGAATGTAAGATACGTGAGGACAAGAATTCTGTTCATTTTATTCACTGCTATATCACCACTCCTTGAATAATGCCTAATACATAGTATGCTCTCAATAAATAACACCTCCCACCTAAGCTAATGTCTTCAATACTTCCTTTTGTCCTGAACATCTGGACATATGGCCCTCTAAGGCTGGAGTGGAGTGAAAAGATGCATCATCTTCATGTATTTCCGCCCTACCTAGAACTCTGGAGGTTAAGTGTCTCAGTATATGATCCCAAATCTTCATTCTAATTCTAATTTGTTAGAGCTTAGACTTAGACCAGATTTTGCACAGGAGCCCATGAAAGCCCAAATAAGGACCTAGGCAATTCACTTATTTAATAAGTATGCCAGATGTTACACAAAGGAACAGGACAAACTGGGCTCCATCTAATCAATGCTGCCATTTTACAGGATGTCTGAAAGATAAGGCAGCCAGGCAGCAATGATTAAAGGTATAGAGGATGTACCTAGAACAAAAGCCTTAAGTGCAGTTCAAGTTCTACCAGATTAGTCCAGACTGCACTCTGGGATCCCAGGACTTCCCTGGATCCTCAAAGTTCTTCTAGCCTTACCTCAGTCTGATGCTAGATTAGATTTCCCACTTTAACTGCCCATTGTTCATAATAAAATCATGTATTTAAATAATACCCTAAGGAATGATCAGAGCTGCTACTTGTTGGTGCCGACAGGTGCCTAGCACCACGAAGGATACACAACAGTGTTATTCCTGCTCATCCTCACAGTGAGCTTGGAGGTGGGGCCATCGTCCCTACTGTACAGCTGAAAAACTAGAAGCTCACAGGAGTTCAATAATTTGGCACACAGCTAATACAGAGCAGATAAGACAGAATGTGTATCTGCCTGGCTTCAAAGTTTACACTATTTTCCTGATACTGTATTGTTGCTCTTTATAAAACTGTAATAAAATGTCCTGAGGTTGGCACTTTTAAAGGTTGATATTTATTATCTCCTTTTATCATTTTATATCCCTTTGCACTAGCAAGGTCAAGTGTTGCTATCTCCATTTTATAGAAGAATACACACTGTTCAATTAGATAAGCTTGATATATGGAAGTCATTAAACCCTACCTGATGAATTATGTATGCAAAATCTTCCAATGGGCTGCTATTGTACCCAACATTCTACCATAAAATATTTATTTGGTTAGTGCTCTGTTGTGGGCTCCAACTTCAACAACAACAACTACTACTACTTCTTCTTCTTCTTCTTCTTCTTCTTCTTCTTCTTCTTCTTCTTCTTCTAGTGGTAGATGAACACAGTACCTTTATTTTATTTATCTTTTTATGTGGTGCTGAAGATCGAACCAAGGGCCTCACATATGCTAGGCAAGCACTCTACCACTGAGCCACAACCCCAGACCCTCCAACTGCTTCTTTTTTTTAATATTTATTTTTTATGTGTAGATGGACACAACACAATACCTTTTTTTTTTTTTAATGTGGTGCTGAGGATCGAACTCAGACCCCACCAGTGCTAGATGAGCGCTCTAACACCGAGCCACAACCCCAGACCCTCCAACTGCTTCTTATTAAAATATGAATAGTATTTTAAGAGGGGTTATACGACAAGAAAATTGTCAGGTACTATCTTGTCAGAGTCTGAGAGTCCACAGAGAGGGTTATTGCTTTTAAAGTAGGGTATTCATTGGGAAGTTTCTAGCTGCAAATTCCTTCAGGAAACCTCTTAGATTGGGCCCTTATTGGTAGTAGTCATGTAACTACCATTTCAAGTAATCCAGCAAGCCAAACCCCAAATCACTGACCTCTTAACTCCAAAGCTTTTTTATTGGTGGAAACTGACCACTGCTTGGGCTCACTCAAGTTGAACCCAGTATTTGATCCTCCTGGGGAAGCTATGCAGTGCCTGAAAATACACTGATAACCAGGACAGACCAGGTAAATGAGTGATGGAGCTCTTAACATCCATCTGGTATAAGAATTTGCATTGTTTTGAAGTTTGCTTCTTTATCCTGTAAATACTTGGACTTTAGTGAGGGGGGGGGTCACTGGGATGGAGTCACTTGCAATAAAACATGGGGGGCATCTACTTAAGTTTCTGCTAGAGGTCAGAAGCACCACACCTCTGGGACACATGCACAAGGCTCAAGGATCATTCTCAACCCAGTTCTCTTGTTGATAATGGATGCAGCCCACACACTTGTTAAATTCACTGACATCAAGATTACTTTGCCCCACAAGAGGGCTGTGGGAAACATTAAGGCAGCTGTGATTCTTTAGGCCTTTCAAAGCACTTCAAAAGTCTGAGAGGGCGGTGCATTAGCAAAACCACACTCTTTAGATAGCACTTGGGCTATCAAAAGTGGTGGGCACACGATGAAATATGTTCAGTGTCTCTATATCAACAAGTAGGGTTTTTTTTTTAAGTTTTAATTCATATTTCCTTCCAGCAGCAGTCTTAGAAGGAAATAAAAATTCAATAATAACATCCCCTCTGCATCATGAATTATTTTGAGAAATTTTTCTATTTATTTTTTCTAGAATTCTTCAATTACTATAGAGCATGCTCCTAATGAAAAACGTATTTGGTAAGATCTTTTGTGATTCAGAGATGTGAGCCACTTGTTCTCCAAAGAAAGTAGACGCAGTTTCCTACAACAATGCAAGCCCTCATCATATTTCTGATTGATGGTAGGTAACAGACCTCTGATGCATTACTTCTTTTTCAAAAACAACGAGAATAATTTAACTAAGATATTTTGAGGACAAGTTGCAATAACAGTATCTGACAATACAGTAAATGTTCAGTGTGGTAACTGTTTTAACATGCATTATTCCATTGATTTTAAAACACCCTTGTAAAGTAAATAACATAGTTATTGTTGCTGTATAGGAAAAACAAATTCTATTTTTCTCTGTACACACACCCGATACACTTTTGAAACCAGGCCTGTGAGTTTTCTTCCCACACATTACATTCTTTGGTGAACACCAACTGAGTGTCCTACAGTTTGATTCAGTTCAATCACTGACCAATGTTAGCATGAGCCCCATGTTAAGTGCCTAGTCCCACAAGACTGCTCCCCACTTCTGAACCAATTACAAGTCCCAGGTTGTCACTTGTACTTCTGAGGGACCAGCTAAAAATCAGAGTTCCCACCTGGGGTTCGGTCATTTGCTAGGATGGCTTTCAGAACTCAGGTACACTCCTATATGTTTACTAGGCAATTATAAATGATACAGGGGAAAAGCCAGGTGATGAGCTACACAGAGGATCTCAAAGGGTCCCAGGCACAGAGGCTGCTGTCCTGTGGAGTTGAGGTGTACTACTTCCCATCATCAGCATATGCTCCCCAACCTACCAGGTTTCCAAACTTCATAATTCAGTAATTTTTATGTAGGTTTTATCATGTAGGCAAGATTAACAATTATCTCTATCTTGTTCCTCTCCCCTTCCCAGAGGATGAGGGTTGGGCTCAAAATCCCAAACTTTTAATCATGGCTTAGTCTTTCTTTTTGGTGACCAGCCCCTTCTCAGGGGCCCACCATGAGTTGCCTCATCAGAACAAAATATGTTCCTATCACCCAGGAAATTCAAAGGGATTAGGAGCTCTGTGTCAGGAGCCAGGGTCAAAGACCAAATAATAGAGCAAAACATTTGCCTAGCACTCCTGTCTCTCAGAGTTTAGGATCTCTGTGCCAATGATCAGTGGCAGAGATCAAATATATGCTTTTTATTATGCTATCTTATAAACTCCATTTTATAGATATGGAAATTAAGATACAGTATGTAGCCGGGTGCAGTGCCACACGCCTGTAATCCCAGTGGCTTGGGAGGCTGAGACAGGAGGATCGAGAGTTCAAAGCCAGCCTCAGCAATTTAGTGAGGCCCTCAGCAACTTGGCGAGACCCTGGACCCTGTCTCTAAACAAAATACAAAAAAGGGCTGGGGATGTGGCTCAGTGGTTGAGTGCCACTGAGTTCAATCTCTGGTGCCCCCCTGTACCCAAAAAAAGATACAGCTCATATTGGTCACTAGCCAAAGTCACACAGAAGGGAACTTGTAGAACTGGGATTGAAACCAGAATCCATCTGCCTGCAGATCCAGTTATCATGACTATTGCGCTGTCCAAACTTGCTTCAGCGGTCTACTCCACAACAGAGCATGGGAAGAGCATGTTTTTGCAAATAAATAAAAGTTGTATCCCAACTTTAATTATCCAAATTACTAATACATATTTGGTTACTGTATAAGGTGATTTCTAATAATAAAAAGTATATATTGGGTCTGTGTCTCTATTTCTAGGCAGAGAACTCCCCAAATCCTTGGGATCTCTCTGAAGAAATAAATATCTCTTTATGCTAATGAGATGAATAATGGTGGGGGCTTCTGGATTGCTTCCAGATATGGGCAAGTTGCCAGGGAAACCAATCATGATTAGAAGCTTGGAACTGCAGCCCAACCTCTGGGGAGAGTCCAGACATAGACTTAGTCGCCAGTGGTTTAACCAATCATGCATAAATAATGAAAATGAGCATAGGGCCAGAGAGATTCTGGGTTGAACGCACACATGAGCTGGGAAAAGAGGCATACCCTAACTCCAAGGAACAGAAGCTTCTGAGCTCTGGACTCTTCCAGACCTCCCACTATGCCTCTCTTTCTCGATGTTAATCTGTGTCCTTCACACTAAATCAATAAATTTAAGTAACTGTTTCCCTGAGTTCTGTGAGCCATTCTCACAAATGATTGAATCTGAGCCAAAGGTTGTGAGGATCCTCCATTGATAGCTTGTTAGAGGATAGGTTACAACCTGGGTCTTGTGACTGGCATCTGAAGAGGGGAACAGACTTGCATGACAGTCCTTTTGTTGTAGGGTCTGTGCTAACTCCGCAATAGTTAGTGTCAGAATTGAATTGCAGGCCACTGGTTAGTATCTGCAGAGAGTTGAATTGCTTGGTGTAGGAATCACTTTTACTCATTTAGTGACCTGAAGTGTGAGTGTGAATAAAGAGAAAAACGAGATAAACACTTTGTTTTTCTCATAATCACTCATCTGTGGAACCTCCCTGCCATTAGTACCCATTAGTGGACACTTCAGCAAAGGGAACACCTTTTAGCCCCATTCCTTCCTTCAGAGGACTCCTGTCCTTCCTGGATTCTGTTTTCACCACTGGCCTCTCCCTTACCTCAACCCAGGGCTGCCTCCTAAGGGATGATGGGGGAACTTTTAAAGTACAGCCCATCTCCTGCACCACCACTCCCAGGAACCTGCAGGATGACCAACACACCAGTTCTAAGGATTCCATTATCCAACCTGAAATCTGCTCTCTAACAGGAAGATATTCCATAGAAAAACATGTGTGTTGGTTTTCAACAACCAACTTATCAATGAAACGTTTCCATGGAAGTTGCCTGTGTGAGAGCGTGTTGCAGTGAAATTCTTATCTAACCATGTCTTGAAACCCAACAGTGAAAACTGTGCTTTGATATATTATATTGGGATGAAATTCAAAGCTTCTTATTTCACTTTTTACAGCACATTAATGGACTCTAAACCATTTCCTAATGCCAGAAATTATTAGTCATTTCAATGTTTAATAGCACATTTTAAGAAATCCTCTCCACTGCAAAACCACACTGATCTGAGTTATCTGTTCTGAATTTCCTCTGGCTTTCACCATTCTGAAATGATTTAGTGCTTATTTTCTATTTTAGTCCATCTATTGGCAGTGTTTTTATTCTTCACACTTAATTAAGGAAAATATTCCTTTAGGCTAGCCTTTGAATGTCAGTTTTGGTCCACGGGTACTAATTTTTTTTTTTCTTTTTGATACCAGGGATTGAATACAAGGGTGCTTAACCACTGAGCCACATCTCCAGTCCCTTTTTACAACTTTTTTTTTTTTTCAGACAGGGCCCCACTAAGTTGCTGAGGTTGGCTTTGAACTTGTGATCCTTGTGCGTCAGCCTTCTGAGCCACTGGTGAAACTAAAATTTATTATTTATTTATTTTTTTATTACTAGGTATTTAACTCAGAGGTGCTTGGCCACTGAGCTACATCCCCAGACTATTTTTTTTTTAAGAGAGAGAATTTTAATATTTATTTTTTAGTTTTCGGCAGACACAACATCTTTGTTTGCATGTGGTGCTGAGGATTGAACCCAGGCCGCACGCATGCCAGGCGAGCGCGCTACCGCTTGAGCCACATCCCCAGCCCGTGAAACTAAAATTTTTAAAAAATTAAAATTTGTTGTCACTTCCCTCCAGTTATAAAAATAATATATTTTCTTTATAAAAAGTAGTTAGTTTTTAACCATAAAAATAATCTTTTGGCCTTCATCTAATAAAAGAATCAGAAAATAAAATTGCATCAGTCCAAACATGTCTTTCTTACATAAATATACCCTTTTTAGAAAGTAATGCATGAATCCAAATCACCTGGAATGCTTGAAAAAACATGAATTGCTAGGCCCCATCCCTTAGAAACTCAAATTTCTAACTGAACAGGTCTAGGGGGTGGGGTCCAAGTTGTCACTTCTAATAGGTTCCCAGATGAAGTTGATGCTGCTGGTTAGGAGCCCACACTTGAGAACCATTGGTATAATATCAACTCTCAAAAAGGTCTCAAGGATTAGTTCTTCCTTACTGAAAACTGTACTGATTTCAATTTACAAAATCCCACTCAGACTTGCCTGAATACACAAGAACATTTATTGGAAGCAGCAGGGTATCTCCCAGATGCCAAGATTGAGGAGTATAGCATCAGCAGGATGGAAGGGACACACTCTCTTTCTTCTCTCCCTCCTTCCCCCCCCCCCCCCCCGCTTTCTCGCCATTCCTTCCCCACCTCAACTCCAGACTCTAGGTTCCAAGAATAATCAAGGGAGAGATATTATTCCTAATGGTCAGACAATGAATTGACTTCCCCAGGGGTCTGTCACCCCTAATTTAATTAATTTGGGTCAAGGATACATTAGTCCCAATATGGTACCATGAGGGGGCACCATGAAGAGTGAAGTTGTCAGGGAGGAGTAGTGCAGGAGTGTCAGAGATGCCAGTAGCATCTATTACATCACTGAGCTGGAGAGAGAACTGAAGTTGAGGAAATTGAAACTTGCTAATGAGAACACATTTAATAGGTGACAAAGCCAAGAATGGAAGTGGCAAACAGATTTGTTTCTTGGCCAGTGGTATTCTGAAGCTGCTGGTACCAGCTCTGGAGAACTAACTGTTAAATATCCAGGAATGTGCAAGACAGTCCACCTTGTAATTGGAGATTAGCTGTAGTTAGATATTTACACCATAAAAATTAGCTACCATTATACACTGGGACCTTTTTTCTTCCTTTTCAAAGAGGCAACTTACAGGAAATGTCCTTGCCCAGTTCCATGTGGGGAGAATGTACAAGCAATGCAGATACTTTATTTCAGATGAGAAGCAACTCCAGTTTGCATTTTCTAGCAGTAGCCATCCCAACCCTGTTACGAGCCATTTGCCCTGCCAGCTAGATCCTATTTGGCATACCCAATCCAGGTAGTGCTCCTTCTCTCCTGTACATTTCCACAAAATAATCCCATGGTTATTATGCCTGCTCTTTTTCCCAGCTTTGAAGCCAACTCCTTCCTAATTGTTAAACAACAGACCTTTAGTATTAAAAGGATAAGATGAGCCTCAGCAAGTACATGTGAGACCAAGAGAAGACTGTATTTTTTTAATATTTATTTTTTAGTTGTAGATGGACACAATATCTTTATTTTATTTCTTATGTGGTGCTGAGGATCGAACCCAGGGCCTTGCACGTGCTAGGTGAGCGCTCTACCACTGAGCCACAACCCCAGCCCAAGAGAAGAGTGTCTTTAAGAGACTTACTTTAAAAAAAAAAAAAAAAAAAAAAGGCAGCCAATAAACAAATTCTTCCTAGGGATCCAATTTACTGGGTAGTAATTTAAAGACAAAAACTCATGTATAAATTGCCCAAGGCTGCCTTCTTCAGGCTCCCATGGTGCGACTTGGCTGCCACTATTTCATTCCAATCAGCAGACTATGGTTGGGAGAGAAAGAAACCTTTTTGACTGTAAGTGATTCCCCAGGCCCCTGGCCTCTGCCACCTGACACTGAGCCCACTGACGCACCTCCACTGTCACGATGGCAGCACATCACACAGTTTCTTGTCCCACATTTCTTAAGAGGCACAAACTACAAGTACTTTACTGACCACAGACAGCACTGGGAGTTGGGGGTGGGAGAGGCAGTGTTTCCATCCAATAATGTTTCCTGGGCTAGAGAACCAAAACCAACATAGAGCAATGCTCCAGGCTTTTCCCGGGAATGCAGGCAAAACTCCAGTGTTTCCAGAGGAATGTGAGGGCAGTCATTGCTGCCACTACTTCTGCTGTGACTCCAGCATGATTTCCTGGAACAAGATGTCATCATGAGAACTCCAGGCAAAACCTCTCAGGCAGACCTGGTGCTACGTGTGCACTTCCTGGGATACTGAGAACACATGAGGATAAAGGACAAATGAAGCCCCAGCACTTTTATCTGTAGAGATAAATGCATTTTCTGAATTTTGATGCCCTACCTTCTTCCTTCTCTTTTTCCTTTCTTCCTGCTCCTCCTGCCTCCTCCTCTTCTTCCTCTGTCCTGCTCTCAATCCCATTTAATACTCACTAAATTCATGCCAACATTCCTTAGTATGTTACTATGAGAAACACAGAATGTGTGTTGAGAAAAAGAGAACACAGCCCAGGCAGACAGCTACGTTGTCTCTAAGAAAACCTGCTTAGTCTTACATTTTCTCCACAATTCATGTTGTTAACAGGGTTATCCACATCCTGTTATCAACATGAATTGTTAGTGATGGTGGCTATCATATGCTTTCTGCTCCTGTAAAATCTCCTGGGAGAGGGAGACACTTGGAAAACTAAGGGAAACCTGGAAATATACACCTTCTATTAAATGGTAGACACAATTGCATGTAGTCTTATTGAATCACAAAGCGCTTTGAATGGATGAGTGCATTAAAGAATGTAATTTTTACAACAACCCTGTTCTATGGGCCAGGGAATGATGTTTTAGTTTGGGGTCCATCTGTTTCTCCTGGACCAGGTGCTTCCTAGAGTAGGGACCTGGTTTTAAAGTCAGAGATTCTTATAGTTGAATGGACCATAGAAGAAAGACAACTGATCTAATACCTTCCTTATACATACATGGTAGAAGAAAGATAGTATGAGATAAAAGACATTCCATCTCGCCACCTGGGTTCCTGCCCCAGCCCTCAGCCATAAGCTGGACACCTGATTTTGCACATGACTCCTTTATGTCTAGATATCCTCCTCTCTAACATGGGATCAACACTATTTTCTCTGCTCACCTTATTGAGCTGTTATGAATATTGAATGTGGTAATAATATGAAAACACTTGTGAAACATCAAACAATATAATGAATGATACCTCTCTATGCCTATCTCACTTAAAACCTAAATTTAGGTGACTCTTGGTTTAACATGTGGTTGTGTGGATATAAGAGTATGAGCTCTTGGGAGACAGGAAGCAAGTTTTATTGGCATTTGTATACCAGCATTTAGCATGGTGCCTGCTAAAAAGTTGCTTTAAACATGTTTATTAGGCAATGAGTATTGGATGGGTGGGTGAAGGAAGCATAAACATGGCTTCACCCAAGGGCAGTTCTGAGCATCTCCAGAACTATTTCAGGGATAATATATGACCTTGCCCTCTGAGAGATTCTTCCATCTCTAATTCAGTTTTTATAATACAACTACATCAAGGTAAGATAGTTACTGTGTTCCTGATAAAATGGAAAGGTCACCAATGACTGCTTCTATAGCATTAGGGAGGGTGAAAGTGAAGTCCTGCCACTTTCTCCTCTCAAGAGGACGTTTTCCATTTTCCCTTTGTAAACTATTCTAATTATGTTGAAGGTCTACCAGAGACCTTGGGCTGATATCTTGTAAGCAACACTGCTGGGATGGATTGACAGCCATGGGAAAGGAACCAAGGGCCCTCCTACAAGACCCAACAGAACCACAGTGTCAGTCCTGCTCTGGGCTACAGATCTCTTGTGGACAGCCCTTCCTGTGCACACCTAGACGCAGATTCTACCAGCCATGCCATCCAACCCTGTGAGATGCTCCCTGGAACTGATGTGTTTGCCCTCATCAGTTCCTTGATGAATGAATTCAGGGGGTGCCTATTCAGCACCTGCTTCATCCCACATTTGAATTTCTGGTGTGGAAGTTGTTTTTTCACAGATGAAGCCACAAGAGTAAATGCCTTCAAGGTGAGAGTGTGAGTGGACTTCAGTTGGGAGCAAATTCATAGTTGATAAGTAGGATGGGAAGAGAAATTAGAATAGTGGAGAGAGAGAGAAAGTGAGAGAAGAAGAGTGAAGTCATGACACATCATGAAAGTCAAAAAAGGAAAGAGAGATAGATGAAGTAACAGTGTAATATCCAGTAGGGTCATCAGAGAGAATTCTGATGAAAGCCCAGTTGATGTGGCAATAAAGAGGCCATTGGTAAAATGTGGGTGCAAAGGTTCAGATGGGGTGAGTCAGAAGGAGATATGGCTGCCCAGGAAGATGAGGCTATGGGGGAACCTCATATGTTCAAGAGCTTGGACAGGAAAGAATTATTTACCTATAGTTAAAAGAGGTATCAGGATCAAATGAAAAGCCTATGAACCTGTGCAAATCTCAGCACACCTGATGATAGGCAGAGACAAGTCAGAAGGGAGAGGGAGGCTCCAAGAGATATCATGGCTAGGGGACCCTGGCAGTTAGGAAAGGATGGGACTCATATGACCAGGATTAGAATCCTAGTCTACATTTGTGAAATGAGGGCCAGTAACATTATGTCAACGAAAGTTAACTCCCCCCAAAAAAACCACATAGAAAACTGCTAGAGTAACACTAAGGGAAAAATATTTACACGAGTTTGGGAGTCTGGATTCAAGTGGGTTAAGGCAGGTCTTTTTATTTATTTATTTATTTATTTCAGTTCTGGGATTGAATATGTTTTGTGCATGCCAGACAAGAGCTCTACCATCACACTACATCTCTAGCCCAACGCAGGTCTTTCTAAGGGGTCTATGGTTGGTAACAGGCAAAATTTGTGAGGGGACAGTTTAGTATTGGTGAACACAGCATTGTGAAGTCAAGTTTTGGATAAGTTAACAGCCTGATAAGTAAACTGTTTACTCAGTAAAACAATCTCTTATCCTGAGAAGAGAGCTGTTTGCTCAGATAGGAAATTATTTGCCCAATAAAATCAAATAGGGAAGTTTACTTATGGTTTACAGCCTTTTTTCTAGATAAGAATTTCCTGGAAAGAATAGATATCAAGGGCTGGGGTTGTGGCTCAATGGTAGAGTGCTCGCCTAGCGTGCATGAGACACTGTGTTTTATCCTTAGGACCACATAAACATAAAATATATTGTGTCCACCTAAAACTAAAATATAAATTTTTTTTTTAAAAAAAGAATAGATATCAAGTTGACATAGTTGTTCTTAATGATGCTCAGACATGAGAGATCAGCTCTGTGGATCCGTGCAGATGGCCTCAATCAGGGGTTTTACTTACCCAAAGATTCTAAAATGCAAAGTTTAGGAGTCACTTTACTAGTGTTAGAGGAAAGAGTAGGACTAAAACAACCATTTGGATGATGCCTTGAAAATAAAATAAAAGAAGAACAAAAGTTTGACAAGTTGCAACATATGCCAGATTGAAACCAGGGACCAGAACCCCATAAGGGACACAATATGTAACCTCCACCACAGAAGGCACAAAAGGCAGGTGGTGGTAAAGAAATGCCGCTGAGGGAAGATGCCAGGCAGCTGGATGGGAGGTTAGACAGAGGGGACTGAGGCAGTGAGCAAGTTCACTGTGGTGGTCACAGTGGGGAGAACAGACATGAGCAAAGGGAAGTGCGAAGAGCTGTGAGGTGTGATCGGAACCCTCGGAAGCATGGGGTGTGGCCTTCAGAAGTGGGGGTCCTTCAAAGGCTTAGAAGGAGGAGGCCCAGCACATAAGGGTGCTGTTTCTAATAGGTGAAGGTGGAGGCTTGAGGCACCGTAGCAGAAGAAAAAGGTGTGGTGTGATGGAGGATGATGGGGTGGTCCACTTGGAGAAGAAACACTATGAAGACCTGGAGGTGGCCATGAGCAGACAGGAAGGTACAGCGCTACTGATTTGAAGAAGACAGTGTGAATGGACAACACGGAGTCAAAAGATAAAATAAAAAGGAAGACATGCCTGACCTAGCAGCCTAGAAATGCCCTGGAGAGTGAAGAAATCTTGTCCGACCTCCCCTGGACTTCCTTGGAAAAGCACAGCAGGGGACCTGGGTCTTTCAGGGAGACTGAGCCCAGATTAACCACAGGGCCAAGAGCCAGGAGGGCCAAGCTGCAGGCTAGCATTAAGTTGAGTTTGTCCTAGTGAAGCAGGTTCCGGTGGGAGGCAGTGAGGACAGGGTGGGGAGGAGTACATGAAGTTGGGAGAACTATGTAGGACACAGTGGGGGAGAGTGAAGAATCAGAATGCAGCTGGGGAGTCTGATGTAGAATGCAAGGCCTCTCTCCCAGAAGCAGAGAGGAAGGAGCAGACGACAGACAGCTCGGGGTCAGCTGCCAGCTGCCTTCACCTCACACCAGATCAATGAGCAAGACTGACAGCAACACCTAGGACTTACATATGTATTTTTTTTTCATTTCTCAAAACATTATTTAATTTTCTAATAAGCCATACATTTGATGGTTTAAACATCAAAAGAATACTAAAGAGGAATACCTTCAAACACCTCCCTTAACTTCTCTGATCCTGGTAGTCTAGCTCCCACCTCTACAATAAGCAACCATCACCATAAGTTCCTCAGGTAACTTACAGAGCTAAGGCTGTGTGTATGTATGTCAGCACATACAAGCATATGTGCCACCTGCATTTACACAGCAGTGGCATATTATTAGGGCAGCTGCTGTTACACCTCTCCAGGGGCTCCATTTGCATAGCATACAGTGGGAACAGTGACCCCAGAGCTGCCCTACGTGGAAGAATTCAACAACTTGTGTAATATTTTTGTGTAACAATATGTCTTGGATATCTTTCCACATCAGTATCTAAAACACATTTTAATCCTTTTTAACAGTCACTACTATGCCATGGTGTGCATGCGCCATAATACATTAAATGTCATACAATGGACATTTTGATTGTTCCTAATTATAAGCTTTATAAACAGTGCTGAGAATTTCATTTTGCACATGTCCAAGTATTTAAAATAAATTCTCCAAGCGTAGCTACTGGTAACCAGCTTCTGCTATAAGTGGATCCACAAACATTGTCTGTAAAGATCCAGATAGTAAATATGCTAGTTTTGTCAGCCCATATGTCTCTGTCTCCATGCTCAACCCTGACACAGCACTGTGAAAGCAGTCACGGATAATATGTAAGTGAGTGAGCATGGCTATATCCCAATAAAACTTTATTTATGGAGACTCAAACTTGAATTTCATGTCATTTTCATGGTTATGAAACAGTTTGCTTCACTTGATTTCTGTTTCAACCATTCTTATTTCACAGGGTACACAAAGACAGCTGTCCATGGGCTACAGTTGCCAAGCTCTGATTTATGCAATAGAAATATTGAGAAGTATTACTAAGTTGGCCTTCATATAGGTTGTATCACTTCATACTCCCACAGCAATATTTAAATTGCTATCATCCTCCAGTCTTGCCAATGAAGCTTTTGGAGTTTTGTTAAGCAAATGGGTGAATACAATACCTCAAACTAGTCTTAATTTCTGCTTTGCTGAGAATAAACACACCTTTAGGCATTTAAGAAAAACAATTTTAGTTCCTTTTCTATCAACTATCAGTTTGTACTCTTTGATATACTTCATTTCAAATATCAAGTTTCTTGTGTAGAAATTCTTTTCTTTCTTTTCAAAACCTAAATTACTTCATTGTATTTTCTTATTACAGAAATGGCTATGATTTATGCTCATAATACAAAAATTGAAAGAAAATGTAAAGAAAAGAAAAAGCATACTTACAATCTCATCACCAGGAATACCCACATTTTCACATTTGTTTGTCTATTTTTCCCAGCTATTTTTCAGACATTTGTATATAGACATGATTTTTTTTTTACAAAAACATGATTCATTCAACAAATATTTATTGTGCTATGAACAATATAAGAACCATACTCCATATTTTGTAACTTGTTTTTTAACTTAACAATAGACCATGTAAATTTAATTCTCAGCCTGTCAGTGCAGACAGTTGTGTCAGCGATGTATAAGGTACAACTCAACAAGCAACAGTGAAGTTTCTCACATCCTCTCTGGGTTGATGTGACTGCCTGTGTGATGGAGATGCCAGTGAATCAGTGAGAGAGATTAACAGAGAAGTGTTACAAAGCTGAGTGAACTCTTAACTCTTTGCTCAACTAAAGGGTCATTCACCAGGTACAGTGGCTCATGTCTGTAATCTCAGTGCCTTGAGAGGACAAGGCAGGAGGACTGTGAGTTCAAAGCCAGCCTCAGCAAAAGTTCAAAGCCAGCCTCAGCAAAAGTGAGGTGCTAAGTAACTCAGTGAGACCCTGTCTCTAAATAAAATATTAAAAAGGGCTGGGGGTGTGGCTCAGTGGTCAAGTGCCCCTGAGTTTAATCCCTGGTAACTTGCCACCCTCCCCCCACCCCCTGCAAAAGAGTTATTAATTCAACAAGTATATATTGAGGACTTCTGGGTACCAGACTCTATTCTAAATACTGGGAATAAGAAAAGGGTGGGATATGTTCTGTGATCTTCTGGAGCTCAGTGAAGAAGACAGAAAATAAACAAGATTAGCTCTGCACAAAATATGTGTTATAAAGAAAATAAATCAGTGAGGGGCCAAAAATCCATGGGAGATTGGGTGGACAGAGAAGTTCCAGTTAAGGAGAAGACTAATGGGCTTAGGCTGATTGACAAGAAGGAGTCAATCAAGTAAAAGTCTGGAGAAGGGAATTCCAGGCTGACAGAATGGCAAAGGCCAAAAAGAAAGAAGAGCTCAGTCCTTGGAAATCTTGGCAGGCTATGATAGAGTTCTGCTTTTATTTAGAAAGCAATGGGAAGTCATTGGAACATTGATGTTATCTGATCTGCACTTTTAAAGATATTATTCTAGTATAGAATTGCCAGATAAGTTTACAGGATGTCTAGTTAAACCTTAACTTCAGGCAAATAATTGCTAAAATCTTTCAATAGAAACATGCTGACAGTATTTTGCTGTGGAACGGGAAGGAAGGTGAAGCATCAAGGTAATGCCTGTGTTTCTGACTCCTGGCTGGATAATTACAGAGTTTTTGTGGTTTTCTCTGTTTGATAAAGTCTGCAGACATGAAGCTGCTAAATAAACAGTAATAAGTCAAAATAAGACACAAAGCGATTTAAGGCAAAGGTAAGGAGATTCTTATTAAGCACCAATATCTCTTCAACTCCACCTTCTAAAATCAACTTAGATCAATAAATTGAAAACCAGCTCATTTGTTTATTTATTTTTGTTTCTTGGAAAGATAACTTTTAAGATTTTTACTTGCATTAAGATAATTAGTACAAGCACTCATTATATTTTGGCTCTATCCAGTCAGTTTTTTTACTATATAGTGAGGAGTAAATGACGTGAGAAAAAAGAGGAGGGATGGGGAGACAGGACAGAGGCAGAGTGGGAGAGAGGCGCTCAGGAAATGAGAAGACAGGAGAAAAGGTAAGAGATGCCTTGGGGTTGGCTGCTAAACTGCCTAATGGACCACTTCCTTATTTAATCGGCTAATAATCCTGAAGTATGTAAGGCACCAGTTTATACAGCTAGCAATATCGGTGTACTAGTCTGAGGAGCAGGAATAAAAGAAATCTATATCTAGCCTGCTACTGGAAACCAAATGCTCTACATAAGTTTTCTCAGTTTTCACAATAACCTGTGAGGTAGTATGTTTATTCTTGACTTAAAGAAGTCAGAAGCTTGCCCAACAACAGAGAAAATGATGAGACTTGGATTTGAACACAGGTCTGTAATCCATTTTGAAACCCCCAATACAGAGATTTTTCCATCACATCATCATATTCAGTTTAAATATCTTCAAGTTAGATAAATATTTATAATGAATTTCCTTATTGTTCTTTTCTAGTTCATGGATTCCCTGATACAAGAAATTTTTTTTCTGTTTCATTGAATATAAATAAGGACATAAACACCAGAGAATTAAATAGCTCAGAATGGTTTTGCTGTGGGAACAAAAATCTGCCTACAGATTGAGCCCGTTGCTAGGTAAGGGTAGTTACTAATCTTTAAAGAAAAATATTTTTCCTTGGGAATGGCTTTAAAAGATCTTTGATTGCCTGAGATAAGACCCAGGCTAATTTTAAATAGGGAAATTTATTAGAAAAGGAAGGAAACTTCATTGTAATAAAGTACAAAAGAGTCTTCTTTTAGCAGAAAAGTGCAGGTTGGGTTTCTGGGGAAGAGAATTGTATGTTAGTTTGTTTTAATTGATGGATTTTCATTTTCCTCTGTGGGGTTTGGAACCCAGGAATTTGGGGGCAGAGCAAAGATGGCATTGGTATGAGTGAAACAATGGGTCCCAGCAACTAGCCAGGACTGAGGGGAAGAGAAGAAAGGACTCCTTGAGAAGTAAAATAGCTGAAGAGGACCCCTTCAGCCCTTTTTTTGTTCTTTTGTACGGTGTCATTCTCCTTGCTATTTTCATCTTTAGGAAACCAATTAACCAGTACAATTCAGGTTGTGTTAGCAATGCCTTAAGGAATGAAGAAGGAACTATATTAATTCTTGGAGCAAAGCCAGAGGAGAGGCAGAAGCTTTTAGAAGCTGATAGGAGGGAGTAGAATATTCTGGAAGGCAACAGATTTCCTGCTGTTGTACAGAATGAGGGTTTGAATAATTTAATTTGGTTATTAAAGAATAGCTGGAGAATGACAGGAGGGTTAGATTATAGTATGGTTGGGAAAATTCTCATAACACTGTATGTTGAAGGCAGGAAATTAGACAAGATGAAGTACAAGAAGGTCCTGTGGTTGGGTTTCTCCCACAGAAGGAGCAGAAAATGCCTGCATGCTTTGTTATGCAAATAATATGCAAAATGGAATAATTATACATTTACTTAGAAAAAGTTTGATTACCTCATTTGAGCTTAAAGAGGAATTGGGACAACAAAAGGGAATGTTTGTCAATAGTCCAGAGTTGTTAGATTTCTTCCAGGGGGAAACAACAGGGTAAATTCTTTATCAAATAAATGTCAGGGTTTTAAGTGAGATTTTCAAATGCATCAATGTCTCCTTCCACAAAGCATACCAAAACAAAAAAAGTATGAAACGGCGAAAATGTTATCCATAGACAAAGCACAACTGGAAAATTATTTTTCCCCTTTATTTTACCCTGTAAAGTGACTTTTCTCCTATTTGGTGCAACAATATGAAGTAGAAGTCTTAGATTTCCCCCTGCAGATGACTTTTGCTATTGTCTCTTGATTTTTCTAGAGTTTGGGGTTTTCTAGAGTCCTGGCTTTAAATCTGCCCCTTTGAAGGGATGCAGAACACCTGTCGGAGGCTAGTGATGGGTGCCTGAGACAATCAAACAAATGAACCAGCTGCTTCTACAGCTGCATCTGTGACACATTCAAGGACCCCCAGGTAGATATCCACCCAGGGTGGCTGCTGGCAAGAAAAGGAGGGTGGGTGTCATTGCCCTGGAGGACTAGGAAGGGAACAGAGAACTGCTGTCTGTCTCTCTAAGAGCAATCTAAATTGGGGGCAAAATTTGCCTTGGATTGAATTCGATATATTCTCTGAATGTTAGCTGACCTGATTGGAATAAATCTCCATCTCTCAGCAGAAGACTGTAAAGTAGCAACAAGGATGTTTTATTTACTATCTTATAGTGGGGATACTATAAGTTTTGTAAAGGATACTTGTTCTGCTCCCAGGATCTCCCACTAATGACCTGAGACAGAACACAGAACAAATAGCCTGTAATATCAGGGCATAGATCTAAAGAGGTGACAACTTCAAGACCCTGATTAACTAAACTGAGTCCACTTTGGAGAGATTATTCTGGATGTTTCCCTGCTTCTATTAGAGGCATCACCACGTAAGCTTCAGATCCTTGGAATTTAATTTGGTTATTAAAGAATAGCTGGAGAATGACAGGAGGGTTAGATTATAGTATGGTTGGGTTTTAAGTGTGCCTTCTTTCCCCCTTTTCTTTGTGCGCTCCGTCTGTCTCTTTGTTTCTCGTTCCTAATTCTCTGTCCTTTCTCCCCAATCTTGCTCTTTTCCTTTTTTGCATCCCTGACCACAAATGCTTTTTCAACCTATAACTTCCAATTGTTCTCCTTCCACTCTTCATTCCTGCCCCTGCAAACATCCATGTGAAGTGCTAGCAGTCCTATTCAAATCTTCCATCACCTCCACACCCCAAATCCTAGTCCTAGTCCCAGGGAGTTCCTTATCCCTCCTGTGGACAGACTGGTTTTCTTAACTGTAATTTCATCTCAAAATATTTTATTCTATATGGTATTGCAAAATTATTTTCTCTATGATAGCAATCTAGTCATAACACTGTCCTGCTCAAAAACTTTTAATTAAGAGTTCCGCATTTTATACAACATTGAGCTCAAAGTTCTAAGTCTGATATTACAGGACCACATGGGTGGGTTCTGCTAATATTTTGCAGCCTTAGCTCTTTGTTTTTCTTTGGGCATACATTTCCCTGCCAAAATGCCTCATACCCACCTGGGTCTTTTCTCTAGCTGTTTCCTCAGCCTGAAGTCTCCTAGCTCCATAGTAATTCCTCCATTTCTGTACATCTGAAACCACCAGGCCTAGTGGCCTAGTTCAAGCTTGACCTGGTCTATGTAGCCTTCCCTAATATCTCTTCTGGACCACTACAGAATGTGCTCCTATAATGAGGTCATGCTGACAATAATTAACCAGGTGTTTCTGGCTCTATCTTCCACATTCATTTGATTGGACCTCAGCCCCCTAAGTTCTACTGTTCAAGTACTTCTAGAAATTCCCAGGGTACCTCACCTGTACTCATGAACAAGGACACTTCTTCCAGCCCTTGGAATTGCTCTGCAACCTTCCTCTGAGAACCTGCTGGGCACTGCTCTTGCTGAACATCTAGGATGATGGAGCCCCTACCACAACAAGGTGGTATAGTATCCTATACGAAGTTGTAGAAAAACATAAATCTTCTCCTTAGTGAGGATTTGGAATCTGCTCTATTACAGAAGTCCCTAACGAATGCTGTTGATTCTCTAATTATCTTTGAGGCACTGTGAAATACTTCTTCTCATTGCCCCACCTTGCCTTGTCTCTTGGAAACACAGGATTTAATGTTAGATAGATATGGACAGGACATGGTGTAATACTTGAAATTGACCTTCTTTCCCCAAAATAGAGCATTCATACTCGATCAAGTATGTTATATCTGCTTAATCTTCTCATAAGAGCTCCACCAGCCCATACAAGTGGGAGAAGAGCTGTACTACCTATAATTCTCCAGAAAATGTAGCCTTAGTGAGTCACTATTCTGGTAGGAAATGTTATTAGATCCCTCAAGTGTATTAGGACAGAAAAGTGGTTAAGATACACTGGATTCGGGCTGGGGATGTGGCTCAAGCGGTAGCGCGCTCGCCTGTCATGCATGTGGCCCAGGTTCGATCCTCAGCACCTATTCAAATCTTCCATCACCTCAATACCCCAATCCTAGTTCTAGTCCCAGGGAGTTCCTTACATACAAACAAAGATGTCGTGTCTGCCTAAAACTAAAAAATAAATATTAAGAAATTCTCTCTCACTCTCTCTTTAAAAAAAAAAAAAGACACATGGATTCCATGTTACCTAGTGCTGCACTGTCAAATAGGATGGCTTACTGGTCCCATATGGCTATTGAATACTTGAAATGTTGTTGGTCCAATTGAAATATGCTCTGAGTATAAAATATACACCAGGTTTTAAAGACTAATTTTCCTCCCCCAAATGTAAAATACATCATAAATAACTTTTCTGTTATCGATTATATGATGAAGTCATATTATTTTGGGTGAATAAGTCAAATAATTGCTATTAAAACTCATGCCACCTGTTTCTTTTTACTTTCTTTTTATGGCTTCTAGAAAATTTAAAATAATATACAAAATATGTGATTAGCGTTTATGGCTCATGTCAAATTTCTATGGCACAGTGCTAGAGCAGTTCTCTAGAGTGCTTGTTAGAAATTCAAATCCTCAGGTCCTACCTGCACTCACAAAGACTAGTCAGAAACTGCAGCAGGGCCCCCAAATCTGTGTTTATCAAGCCCTCCAGCTGACCTGACTCACACTAGGATGCAAAATGAGATATGGTGCATTACAGACTCTCAGTTAAGTTTTGTTTTTACTAATTTTATCTTGCTGATCCCTTTTAAGTTCAAAATTCTTCAGCCAGTCAGTTACTCAGTCAGTGTAAAATAATAATCTTTGCTCCCAACTATGGAGGAATAGCATACTGGTGACTTCAAAAGTTGCTACTACCAGTCAGGTAGAATTGCAAGTCATTTTCAGGACATCTTTAAAAATTGGTGCAGCAAATATGGGAAGCAGTATGGTGATTCCTTGGAAAACTGGGAATGGAACCACCATTTTCCTCAGCCTATACCCAAAGGATTTAAAAACAGCATACTACAGGGTCACAGCTAAACTGTGGGACCAACCTAGATGCCCTTCAGTAGATGAATGGATAAAGAAAATGTGGTATATATACACAATGGAATATTATTCAGCATTAAAAGAGAGTAAAATCATGGCATTTGCAGGTAAATGGATGGAGCTGGAGAATATAATGCTAAGTGAAATTAGTCAACCCCCAAAAAACAAATGCCAAGTGATTTCTCTGATTTAAGGACGCTGATTCATAATGTGCTGCGGGGGTGGGGGACAGGGATTAAATGAACTCTAGATAGGGCAAAGGGGAAAAGGGGAGGGAGGGATAGTGAGGGGGTATAGGGGTATAAAAGATGGTGGAATGCGATGGTCATCATTACCTTAAGTACATGTATAAAGATACGAAGAATGTGACTCTACTTTGTGTACAACCAGAGATATGAAAAATTGTGCTCTATGTGTGTAATATGAATGGTAATGCATTCTGTTTCATATATAACAAGTTAAAATTTTAAAAAAAATTTTAATTCTCAACAGAAATGTAATGAGTATATGGGCTGTACCAGAAGCAAGAGAGACCCTAAGTCAGCATAGGAAAAAATAAAACCATGCCAAGTCAGGCACAGTAGACCATTTAGTTTGCAGTGGAGTAGCTCTGGAGCTGCTGGTCCCCCACCAGACCCACACCTGTGCCCTATTGGACAAGTACAGCCACCATCTAGGTCCCTCCTGCACGGCCACCAGAGGTATTAATCAAGTGAAGTTTCACTAACACAGCAAAACAGCCTACAGTTTTTTCATATCTCAAATTTATCCCTTCACACATCTTGAAATTCAAATTTTTTCCTTCCTTGTGTCAACATGAACCATCAACAAGACCATTAACTCATGCCCAGTGCTTGAAACATGCTACTACAAAATGCTCCAGGCACACACCAAGCATGTCTTCTGTAAGTGTGGATGACAGTAGCACTTTTCACACTGCCTAAGTGAAATTATGTTCTCCAAACAGCAGTCTAACAGAAGCCACTAGAATTTATAACGTACTTAGTGGTTTTAAAAGTCTTATCCATGTCTCATTAAAATTAATGCATGCATATTTTAAGGAAAAAAACCTAAACAATAAAGAAGCAAATAGAGTAGGAAAGTTCTCTCTCCCAATTCAATTCCAATACCTAGACTATTCTTTTTTAAAATTGCAGATATTGATGTGGGCATAGACAAGCAGATTTTTTTTATAAATGAGATCAATGTGATTCGATTTTGCAACTGACCTTTTTTCACTTGTTGGTGTGAAGTGGAAAACTTTCAATGTTGCTTGTGTGGATTTACCTTTCTCCATGTAATGCTTTCTGCATGAAGAGTTTATTTAACTATAGTTTATTGGTTATTTTTTAAATAATCATACAGATATGTCTCTATCTCCTTATTTATAGTTTCTCAGTTCTAAAACTGTGTATTTTCCCTTCTTATCAACAAATTTCCAGGCATATGATATTTCAGAGAATAAATTCTAGATTTCTTTGATGAATTCTATACTTCAGTTTATTTTGTATTTATTACTATGTTTTATTTTCTTTGAGTTAATTTTGATACCCTTCAAGGTTTTAGAGTGCATTTTGATATACAGTAGTCTCACTATCTAAATAGTTTATCTAAATATCAGTTTCAGTCTTGAGTCCTTTTGGTCCAATAATAATTTTGAATTATTTTTTTATTTCTAATTGTTGGAAATATTTTCATTGTCATTGCTAAGACTTCCTGTGTTGTATTTAGGGAATGTGGCCCATATGCTTCCTATTTTGAAGAAGTTGTTGAGTTTTTCTTGGTCTTACAAGGAACATTTCTCCTATCACGTGTGTGTTGATAAATTGTAATGCATTCCTTTAGTCAGAGGACGTGATACAATACACAAATTGTGGCTGTCTACAAGTTTATCATCTGGAAGAGGCCGTGAGCTACGGGGAAATAGGCCATTGCTTGCTCCATGCTGGAATGCACAACCTTCACCAGGGCTGCTCAGTTAGAATCCTAGTCTCATGCTTACCGCCCATGTTTGTAAATTATGACCTGGGCAATCTGCACATCCAGCATCAAAGATGACAGCTATGACTGAGACATCCTGCTATGTAGTTTGAAAAGCAATGAGAACATTCTATGGTCTTTTCTCATCAGTTTTGATCAATCGATTTATCCTTTTTAATTAGCAATAATATTCTTAACTGAAGAACCTGTCTTACGCTCTATAACTGTGCCATCCAATATTTCTGACATCAGATGTCTTCAGATCTGCCCTTGACCCTCTTCTCTTCCCACTATGTAGTGTCCCTCTTAACAATGCACTCTAGTGATTTTAAATATGTTTCTGTTCTTTATGTGTATTGCTCCCACATTTATTTATCTAGCCTTGATTTCTCTTTCAACTCTAGATCCACATGATTGACTGCACCTAACTTCACAGGAATTTTAACATGTCCAAATGGAACTCCTCATCCTTTCTTGAAAATATGCTCCTCCAGCCTGACCCACTCTGTAAGTGGTATCAATATTTACTTAATTGCTCAATCCAGAAACCTACAAAGTTATCTTTGACTCCACCGCTCACCCTTATATTCAACGTAACACCAAGTTCTATTTTTTTTATCATTAGGTTATCTCTTAAATTCATCCAACTTCTCTCCAGTTCCATTACTATGCCCCTTGTCTAGGTCACCTCTCACTTGAACCTTTGTAAAATCTCTTAATGGTTCTTCTTGCATCCATTCTTATTCCTACTTCAAACCTTTCCTCTGATAGCAGTCAAAAACCTAGTCTTATCATGTCAATAAAGTAATTTTATATCCCAGCTCAAAACCCTCCAACAGATACTGTCTTTGGGTTAATATCTAAGATTAATGATAGAGGGTCATTTAATGGCTGGCCTCCACGTTTCTCCAGCACAATCTTGTACTCCAGTTTATCTTCCCACACCAATATCAACCTCCTTTCAGTTTCTCATTGACACCTGGCTCTTTTTCTTTTGGGTTCTTTTGTATATGCTATTTCTACTAACTAGATGTCTAGATGTTCTTTCCAGGGAAATCCCATTCTTTGTCTTTTTTTTTGGTACTGGGGATTGAACCCAGAGGCGCTCTACCACTGAGCCACATCCCCAGCCCTATTTTGTATTTTATTTAGAGACAGGGTCTCACTGAGTTGCTTAGTGCCTCACTTTAGCTGAGGCTGGCTTTGAACTGGCGATCCTCTTGTCTCAGCCTACTGAGCTGCTGGGATTACAGGCATGCACCATCATGCGCAGCGGAAATCCCATTCGTTAGGTGTCAACTCAATCATCACTTCCTCAAAGAGGCCTACCCTGGTCTACCTCTCTGAAATTCAGCAACTTGTACTTTTTCTCAAGGAATTTATCATAGAGCACAACCATATATTTACTCATGAGGTTATCTGTTGTCTGTTTCCTCATTCTAGGAGGGTGAAATAACATCTATGCTATTCTTTATAGTATCCTCAGAGTCTATAGTACAGTGCCAGATACTCAAAACATTAACTGGATGAGTAAAGATCAGAAAAGAGGGAAGAAGGAAAGAATAAATTATTGAAATTTTTACAAGGATATTAAATTTTATTGTGTATCTGAAATACTTAAACCCAACTCCATCTTCCCCACTGAAACAATCACACAACTCTGTGTTAATAAGATCCATCCTTGTAACTATATGGACATCTAGAATATTCCTTCTAACCAGTGTCCACAAAGTTTTCTTTCATTCTCCAGCAACAGATTGCCTCCACTTCTCCTATTGTAATAAACAAGAGCCATTGTTTAAAATCCTCCTTTAAAAATGTCTCCATATGTTTTTAATAAACTTGTGTTAGTGTGAGTCATAAGCTGCCAAAGAGGTTTGAAGGATAGCTTTCATAATGACTTAAGTACCTAAATTCGGTATTTCCTGCAATCTCCCAAGTACAATATTTACAGGACTTTAGAAGAAAAACACAGGCATGAAAAAAGTATTATCTCCAATATGGATGATGAAAAGAAAAATCTATTAAATACGTAGGCTGAGTTAGGGACTGGACCAATTGAGAAGTAGGCATAACTATGATGGTCCCTTTTCATTGGGTAACCTACTTAGGAAAAGAAATAATGGAACAACCAAAAGGCAGTCACACTAAACATTTACCTAATTGCTCAAGCTGGAAACTTAGGAGTTATCCTTGATTCATACTTGACATCCTTGTTTCACCATCTGGGGTAAATCCTAGTCATTTAACATTTTTGTGTTGACATTATTACTATTTTTTTCATATAACCTCTCAACTATGGTGATTGGCAGGTTCAAAATGAAAATAGCCACAAAATTATCAAAAAAAACATGGGCTTTGTGTCAGCTCTATGAATATGTAGGCCTTTTACAGTGTTTTTTCCCCAGATTTCATTCAATGCATCCCTCACTCACTTTGCCTATATCCTCTCTCAATCCCAGTTCATTCTCTACACAATAGCCAGAAAGATCATTTTAAAACTTGAATTCAATTCTCTTATACTATTACTTAAAAACCAGTCAGAGGCTTCTCAGCAAACTCTGTCACCTGCTCACTTGCAAGCCTTTCCTTCTGTCCTGGTCCTCTCAGTTCTGCACTACATGTGCACATTAGATTTCCAGTTTCTCAAATGCTCCAGGCTCCTTGGAGCACCATAGCATATGCACAGCTTGCTCACTCAATTTCTCCTCCTTGACACCCCCATTACCAGCCTTCTTATCTCAGCACAAGCCTGACTTCCTCAGAGAAGACTCCACTGACTGCCCATTGAATGTGCACAGACCCTCCAGCCTCTCCACTGAAGTGCATATAACAGTTCAAATCACATACAGTCCTGATCTATCCTGATGGACCAGAAGATTCAAGGTCAGGGACTTGTGAAGGTTCAATATTGTGGCCATGCCCCTTCGTGTAAACACAGAAACCTTGCCCAGAAAATGTTTTAAATGGAGAAATAAATGAACAATTAGGCGATTCATACTTTAAGTGTCCTGTTCTATTTACTGTGACCCCAAACCAATTCTACTTCAAAAATCTTAGGAATTATTTGTAATTATCCCTGGAGTTTTCTTTCTTCTGATTGGCTAGGTTCTTTTTTCTTCCACACAGATTTAGTTTTGTGTGATTGTTCACTTGATATATAGTGTGGGGAGGATTGGTGATAACACCCAGGCTGGAAGAGCAGGCAAGGGACCAAGTGAGAGTGAATCCCACACAAGAACAGTAGATATTAAAGGGTATATCACAATTGCAGCCACTGCTATGGTTCATCCCAGGGCATCCACTGTACAAAAGTCAGCTAGACAGGACTGGGTTGATACTGCAGGGTACCACCATTTGACTGGCTGCTGGCTCCAAACGCTGGGAAAAGCCCAGTAGACACATGCAGATCCAAAGTGCCCTCCTTTTCAGAGCGTAGCCCTGCACCTCTGTATACAAAGGCGAGCCAAATCTGAGTTGGTCAGATCCTCTTCCAGGAATCTGAAACCAGGAAAGTAGAAAAGCAAAGACATTAGAAACTACTGGCATTAAGTTCAGGTTACAGTGAACTCTAGAGCCATTTCTGTTGATGATTATTCATGCTTTTGGTTCTGTGGGGTGTCTCTGTAGCCTCCCAATAAATCCCCCCTTGTTTTTTGCAATCAGTCATAGCTGGTTTCTGTTATTGGCAACTCCAAGAGCCCCGCAGATTACAAATATAGAGAAGCTACTTCCGTGCAGGTGACGACTGAAACTACATAGGTGGGTAGGTCATTTTACAAATTGCAGGGCAGAAAGTAAGGCAGAGCGAGGAAAACTGAGAACAAGAGTGAAAGAAAGAAATAGGGAGTAAGTATAAGAAAGAGAGAAGAGCAAGGGCGTGCTGAGAGCGAAAACCACGGTAAAGGGTGTGAAGAGGGAGAGCAGGAGGCGGCCCGGCAGAGCCTGCCTGCGGTGCTTGTGGTGAGCAGATGGCGGGAGAGGGACCAAGGGAGAGCCTGGCCAGCACTAGGGCGGGAGGCTGGAGGAAAGCAGAGCAGAAGGGAAGAGGAGAGGAGGAGAAAGCACCAGGATTTGACTGTGGGGCTCACAAACCTTATATACAAACAGAGATATGAAAAATTGTGGTATATATGTGTATTAAGAATTGTAATGCAAAAAAGTACATGTATAATGGCATAAATTGACGTGAACATACTTTATATACAGAGATACGAAAAATTGTGCTCTATATGTGTAAGAAGGATTGTAATGCATTCCACTGTCATATATTTTAAAAAATAAAATAAATAAAAAATAAATAAAATCATACATAACAGTGGGGGGGGAGTTAATTTTGATTCCGAAATAATAAAATAAAATCTAAGAATGAAAAAAAAGGGTCCAAACTAGGAAATGAGTCAGGCTCAAGGGGGGGGGGGTAATAGATCAAAAATATTAAACAGTAGAAGAAAACCAGTTTAAAAATGGAAAATCAGTCTGCAGTTACTCTGACAGTGCAATCAGCCTCTGCAAATAGGAACTATGCTTCCTCAAGGGCTTAGAATTGATACTTTTTTGAAGTGGGATCTCCCTCCCGTCCCCCTCCTCCCCATTGTGGCTTGGCTTAGCTTATGATGCAACAGGTAGACAGAAAGGAGAAGAGAGTAAAAAAGAAAAAGAAACAGAAAAAGAAAAACAGACCACAGATCTTGGAGACAAAAGTGACAGCTTTTGTGCAACGCTGAGATTTCATGAAACATGGAAAATACAGCAGTGCTCATTTGGTGTCTGCTCCTGTGATTTCCTCACTGGAAAAATCTGCGGGACTTACAGTAAGACATGGCTTTGGTTGAGTTTGTAAAATATTTATTAGGTCACTTTGGGCTTTTCAAACCAGACTAAATATTCATAGCAGTTTTATTCAAAGAAAAAGTTCTCATTATTTTCTGACTCATGATATATCACAGAATTTCATACGTTATATATACTTTTAAAAAGAACCACAAAAACAAATAAAACAAAAAAAATCACTTGCTTACTTAGATGGAATGGTTCAGCAACAACTTATAAGGTTAATATCTAGAGAGAAAAAGCAAATCATTGCTTCTTACTGAGGTCAAGACAGAATGTGTCTTCTTTCCTGCAAGGCCCTGTCTACCTGTGCAGCCTCTCCTTGAACCTGCTGTTATCACACTGAGATCTGCTGTATTGAGGCTCTTCTGTCTCCTCCCACTGAACTGTGGTCCTCAGAAAATTTGTCATCTTTTACTCTGCCTGGAATGCTGTTCCAGATCCCCTTCCTGCCTCAGCTTCCTTTATTATGTGGTTTCATAACAGAGGAGGGTCATTTCCTTCACTGATGGAATTGATTTGATTGATGCTGTATCACCACGGAAAGGTTTCTTTTTTTCTTAAATCACGTGTCTCTAAGATATAGCAAAACCTGGCACATAGTAGATGTTCAATAAATCCTTGCTAGTAAGTGGATGGTGCTAAATTATCTTTCAATGTTAATATGCCATTTCTAAAAAGACCAGATGCACTTCTTCACTCTAGCCTACAACCATTCACGAGGGTGGAGTCCTCTGCCCTGTCACCAGCTCTTCCCTTTTCTTTCTGCTATATGTACTAAGGATCCAAGTTCTGTTACTGCTGCTTCTGTAATGTTTCTCACCCTGTCCTGCTGGGAGCCATTAGCCAAGTAGGTATGACATCCTTGCCAGCGTACCCCATGTTGCTGACATTTTGCAGTGACATTGAATGTAGGTGACCTTGCTCAAGGACCAGGGCGGATTAGGGTGTTCCCGGTTTAAGATAATCGTGTTTAGGGCGTTCCCAGTTCAGGTTCCAGGTTTAAGGTTTAAGATTATTCCTCCTGGGAATAGGGCGTATCCTGCTGCCTGAGTTCCCCTTGAGTTCTCACAGGATTCAGACAGTATATTTTGGAGATAGAAGCCCAGTGGAGGTGGATTTGGGCAGAGAACGTGGATTTCCCCAGAACGTGATTGTAGACGGCTGGTGTGAGTTCGGGAATAAAGAGTTGCTGTTTGAATCTACAAGCTGTGTGGTGGCTCGTGATTGTGTGCCCAGCCAGACTGTGGCACTGTCCCTCCTTTCCCCTCCCAGGAGTCACTGTCCCAGGTAACATCATCACTTGGCTGACTATAACACCTATTCCCTTGTTTTCTGGCTTCTCCTTGCAATCCACCTCCACAGGAAGTGGTCCTGCTCAATGCAGCCTGAATTTCTATGTGGAAATGGTACTTCCCACTAGGCCCTCTGGAGCCTTTTCCATTACTGGCTGAAACTGGTTCCTTACCTTATATATCCTGGAATCACTGTGAAACTTTGTAGATTTATATGAAATATAAACTAGACAAAGGTGGATTGAGAATAGGCCACCAGGTTTTATCTCAGCATATTTCATCTATTTAAATATGGACAGGAAGGTCCTTCCACTCTTCTCCTTGATAGATCACTGACTCAGTGAGCCAGCACGGGCTACAAGGAGGCCAAGCAGCTACTCCCTGACCTGCTGGTGTCACTCTCTGGGGGGCTACTGTTCCCAGATCATTTTGCCATTTGACAGATATGGAAAACCCCAGAACACAACTGAGGCAGCAGTAAGATGGAAGTTGTATTATGGCTTGAGTGAGTTGCTTCCTGAGAACTACTATAGTGAGTACTGAAAAAAGGGTTTTTATAAAAAGTTCTTGTGTCTAAGCAGGATATTGAGATCCAGGCAAGTAGAGGTAGAAGCTATTTCATTATAAAATGAGGAGCATGAAGAAAATACCTCCTTGACTTTTGGAATTGGACTGGGAGATAGGATTTTTACAACTGCATTACAAAAAGAGTTGAGAAAATTCATCAGCTATCATCCATATTGCCTGAGAATAGCCAATGAAATCAGTTTTGCCTTCTTTGAGATAAATTAAAAATAAGGAAATAGATACATAATCATAATAGCCACAACAGAATAAGGAATCAATGAGAAGCAAAACCAAAAAACAAAAACAAGCAAACATCAACAACAACAACAAAAAAAAAGGTACATCTTTCTGGAGATAATAAAAGAAAAACAAGCCTTCAAAAATTATCTCCTGCAAAATACTGATGAAAACTCTGGGAAACTGTCTTATTAAATGCTTAATGACTTGCCTCCATAGTGAAAGTGGAGAAAGCTCTAAGAAGAGATCAACAGGCATGGAAAGAATTTAGGATAAGAGGAAAAGGGAGAAGGCAGTTAAAAAAAAAAAAGATTATCAAAAAAAATCTATAAATGTAAAAGCAAAATTGTATCCACATTGATAACAATAAAAAAATTGACATCATAGACAGTGTGGCAAGAAAATGAGAATTTTCCACTCAAAACAGAAAGAGTATGCTAACATCTAAGCCCCACACACAGAAATTCTGATTTAATTAACCTAGAGAAGGGTGGTTAGTGTAGATTTTTTTTTATTTTGTCATTATTGTTTTCTTTCTTTAAATCCTGATTTCCCAGACACATCTTAAACTACTTAAATCAGAAGGGATAGGAATAGGCATTGGTATTTTTTTAAAGCTCCCCAGAAAATTTCAACAGTCAGGATAGAGAACCACTCACTGTTCTAGAGATTCCAGAGGAAAAATTTGTAACCTAAGGACTTCAAGTTTACTTTTCATTCATGAAGACAATAGGAGACAGTCAAGCATTTGGTACTTACACAAAATACCAATGTCTTCTAGAAGAAATAAATTGAAGACATCCTTCAACTGACCAAACCATGAAGCAAAATTAAGAATAAAAAACTAGCACAATCATAGTATAAAATATGTGGTTCTGGTTTAAAATGAAAATATTATTCTTTAAAAAGAATATCCATAATGAAAAACCATAACTATTAAAAATAATAAATCTCCATATTAGCAGTGACTGACAAAGAAGGAGAGAGTAAAAATATATATCATATATGCATATTGTATGTATGTATACATATATTATGAAAAAGACAAAATTAATAAGACAAACTTGTTAAGGTACTTATACAACTTCATTTTCAAAGTCCTACAGCTTTGAATCAGTTCTGTACTCAGTTACCTTGTCATACCACTAGGTAAAAAAGTGTAATAAGTATGTTTCCTTCTGTGAATCACAGAGTTCAAATTCATTTAATTTTCTAAATCAAATTTTATCTTTAAAAAAAACTTTATCTTCTTAAACATCACCTGCAAAAAAGGCTGGAGGACACCTTTTCTAATTTTGGATCATGTGAGAATTTATATCCAGGAAATGGAGAGGTCCAGGCATTTCATCAAGTTTGATTGCTGCTAAGTATGATTGTAAACATCCCCGTGGGGCATTCAAAAGCCCTTCTTCACTCTGGTAGCTTTTCTTTTTACACAAAGCCTAGTGATAGCTTCTAAGTCTCCTCAGGGCCTCTGCAATTGAGGACCCAAGTCAGAACCATGAATGAAACCTCACTCCTCCTGGAATCCAAGTATTAGAAGCAGGTCATGATATGAAAATTCTTGAGGTTGAAACCATATTAGTGGATATTTCCCCTAAAACATAAGGATCAGGGAACTTCAATTCCTGAATAAAATGTAGTAGGTTATGGCAGACTACAATTTCCATTGTGACAATTAGAAAGAGTCAGATATATTACAAAAGACATATTTGTAAGGGTCTCAGAAAATGAGGAAACAATGAAGGTAACATAAATCACCATTTATTTTCTTCCTTGGAGACATTTTTCAATTCTGGACATAGACTGAATATTAGACTTTGCTTGTGAAGAAGGAATCTGCTAGGAGAAAGAGAAACCAGAGAGACTTTTGGCAGTCATGTGGGACTGGTGAGTATAACTTGAGATGTGCTAAACTTAGCTGGTTTTCCCCGTGGGACATCTTCTGAGTTCAAGGATATGCAAAGAAGGCTGGGACATTTGGCTGAAGACTTCCAGAAGGCATAATAGAATCTCTTCTAGTTTCATGATGCTAAGGAAAACAATTCTAACCAGAGAAAGAAGTTCTGCCATTTAAACAACATTTGAGCACTTAGGACATCTTCCAGGTTTTGAGGTTGTAATAGGACAAAGGATGGGAGATTAAAGAACTAAATTCAAAACCTCCAAAGTATCACACTAAATTCAGAACTTAGAAGACAGAGCTCCTACAGTCTCTATTCAAAAGCCCAGCAGAGCTATGTTTGAGGAACAGAGAAAAAGATAAACCCTCATCTTAACTGCTCTAAGAGGAACATGGACAACCTCTCCAATGTAAGTGTCAAGTGGCTCTCTGCAGTGCTTCCATGGACAATGTCTGGCATAATTAAAAAATTCCTGCAGAAAAGCTGGAAAATATGACTGATAGTCATAGTCAAGAGAAAAGATAAACAATAGAAGGCCCTCAGTCTACATATTGAAGGGAGCAGACAAGAACATCAAAATAACTGATTAATATATTACTTGAAATAGAATAAAAGATTAATGAAATGGATGAAAAGATAAAAGAATATCAACAGATTCTTAATTTCTTTGTAAAAGAATCAAATGGATATTTTAAAAATGACAAACACATCATCTGAAATTAAGAACACATTGGATATATTTAATAGCAGCCTAGACAAAGAGGAAGAAAAAATTATTAGACTCTTAGGACAAAAAAAAAATAGACAGTTTCAGCACAGATGGAAAGAATGTATATAAATAATACTTATCATAAGAGATATGCAAAACAAAGTCTAAGGTTCTACCATGTTTAACTGAAATGCCAGGAAAAGAGGAGAAATAAATTGGAGCAGAAACAATATTTGAAGAGCTAATGACCCAAGCTTCCAAGATTGATAAGATATCATCCCAAAGATTCAAGAAGTATGGCATATTTTAGGCAGGATATACAAAAAAAAATAATCTTTGGATATATTTTTTTGAGACTTCTAATAATCAAGTATTAAAAGAAAATCTTAGAAGCATTCACAGTGGAGGGAGAGGGGGCACTAAATTTAAAAAAAGTAACAATAAAACTAATGGCTAACAAAGCCAGAAGATAATGGGATAACAGCTCAAAGTGCTGAAATAAAAGTTTGCCAGTCTAAAACAAAATAAAAATAAAAGTTTTGCCAATCTAGAATTCTATACTTCTTAAAAATATTATTAAAAACAAACCCAAATAAAAATATTTTCAAACAAATAAAAATGAAAAGCTTTTATCAGAAGATCTTCACTATTAAAACAATTAGAGGAAAAATTTAAACCTAAGAGCAAATTATCATATAAAAGCATGTGCTATAGTCTGGTTGCTGAATGTCCCTCAAAAGGCTGGAGCTACTGGGAGGTGTTAGGAATCTTAGGAAATGGGGCCTTCTAGGAGGTCTTTAGTCCACTTAGGGACATGCCCTTAAAAGGGATTGAGGGACTATATGTTTTCTCTGTTTTGCTTCCTAACTCTTGACAAAAGCAGTTTGCCCTGCTGTGTACTCTGACTACAATGTGCTGCCCCCACCAGAGGTCCAAAGCAATGGGGCTGCCAAATCTTGAACTGGAACCTCTAGAAACATGAGTGAAAGTAAACATTTTCTCTTTATAAGTTAACTGCCTCAGTTCATTAAAGAAATGCAAAGCACAGAGCTGAAAGAAGGAATGAAGAGCATCAGAAAATATAAATATGTTGGTCCATATAAAATATGATTGTTTCGTGTAATAATAATAATGCCTTATAGAAATTATAAAATATAAATAAGTGAACAATAATAGCATAAAGATTGAGATGGACAGTATTAAGTCAAAGGAATCATAATCTCCAGAGAGAGCCTAAAAGAATAATACAAAGGTGTATAAATAACCATCTAATAACTAAGTAGAGAAATGAAATTATAAAACTTACTTGATTAATCTAAAAGAAGGCTAGAAATAAGCAATATGTGAACAAAGAATAGGTAAACAAATAAAAATAAACAGCAAGATGATGGACTATACCCAACTCTTATCAGTAATTTCATTTCAAATAAATAAGCCAGATAATCAAATTTTTTAAAAAAGATTATTACATTGAATAAATTGTAGAAACCCAACTCTATGTTGTCTATAATAATAACCATACATATATAAATACAAAAAGGTGATAATGAGAAGATAATAAAAGATATTGGTAGAAAATGGCTGAAAGAGAGCTGATGTCATTATAGTAATAGAGGACATTGCCAAAATACACTCTGTGCTGGCCTTACAGAAAGTCCTAATTTTTTTTTCAGAGGATTAGACCTATATGGAATATGTTCTCTAACTGCAGAGGAATTAAAATATAAAGCAATAAAAAAGAAAATCCCCCAACACTTGAAAGTCAACAAAATATTTCCAAATAATTCAAGGGCAAAAAATAGATAAAATTGGAAAATCTTATAAACTGAGTGATAATAAAAGTGTGACTATTATACAGTGAAGCCAAAAAAGGAAATTTATAGTTCCAAATGCAAATGCATATTTGAGAGGAGAAGAATGAAAAATTAAGTAAAAATAAATCTGAATCAGACAAACTAAATCTAAAGAAAATAGAAGAAATGAAATATTAATAAGCAGAATTAAGGTAAAAAACATAGAATAGGGAAAATAAAACCAATAATGTGTTCTTTGAGTATAATAATGCAATTGATAAACCCAAGAGAGAGGGCATACATAAAATATTAGGAATAAAAGGGGAAAATCACTAAGACATTTAATAGATAAGAAGATATTATAAATAATCTTATATCACTTTAATTTTAAAATTTTAGATGAAATGGACTAAATCTTTAAAAAACAAACTTACCAAAAGAAGAAAACCAAAAATCTCAATAGTTTATATCCATGAAAAGAAAGTAGAATCTGTGTATTAAATTGTTCTGTATCTGTGAATTTGAAAAGCTCTAAATCTACCAAGAAAATTGAAAGAAATTAAAAATCTTTTACAAGGACTTCAATGGTGAATCTTTACAAACATGCAAGAAACAAATAACAATTTCACATACTTTTCCACTTCACTCTCAGGTTCCTTTATTCTTGACTAATAAATCAGGAATTTAGTCTAAAAGAAAAAAAAAAACAATATAGAAAAGTGTTCTTAAGGCTATCTCCAAAGAGATCTATTGTCTTCCAGTAAATTTGTTCTATTGACCAGAAATACTACAGTTTAGAAGCTGTTTACTCCCCATGGAGCAAGAAGACTTGGTCCAGTCAAACTGGTTGGCCCCAACCTTATCAAACTGGGTCAACCTTTTGAAACATGAATTCTTATTTTTCTTACTGTGTGTTGGAAGTAAGGAATGAATAGAAAAGGTACCATTTTTGTTCATTGTAAATCTACAGAAAACGGTAAAAAGATTCAAGAAAAGCATTTTGAGGAAGTTTATCAACTAAGAGTTACTACAAAGTGCTTAGGACCATTACCAGGGCATAGCAATCACTCAGTATTTGTTCACTCTATTCTCACTTTAGCTTTCAAATATACTTATTAGCAGCTGTGGAGGACACGTGGTTTTGGTCCCAGCTTCCACTCTATCCTCTTTGATGACAGTCCTGCAATTTTCCTTCATAGGGGTTATTTTACCTGTGTTTTCCACCCTTGTGCAGAGGAACATATACTTTGGTTTCAGATGACAAAAAGGCACATGAGCTGATGAAGTGTACTGAGACCGATGGTTAGTTTTATGTATCAGTTTGACTGGGCCAAGATACCCATGGTCAAACATTATTCTGGGTATTTCTGGGAGGATGTTTTTGGGTGGGATTTACATGTAAATTGATAAACTGAGTAAAGCCCATTTCTCTCACTAATGTGGGTAGGCCTCATCTGTCAGTTGAAGGCCTGCCTTAAATGCAAAGAATAAGCCTTCCCCAAGTAGAAAGAATTTCTCCTCCCTGAATGTTCTTGAATTGCAGCCTTGTCTCTTCCTTGGTCCTTTGGACTGGAATCACAGGTCAGTTTTGGTTCTCAGGCTTTGGACTTGAACTGGAACCACATATACCATCAGATCTCCTAGATTCTCCTGATTACTGACTCACCCTATGATCTGGAAACTAGTTAGTCTACATAATTATGTGAACTAGTTCATTATAATAAACATTTTTGCACATTTTATATGTGAGGAGTCAAACAACAGAGATAAAAGTGGAGTGGGTTCAGAGGATGGTGAAGGACCCTGGGAACATTGACTAAACCTCAATTAAGTTGCTCCCAACAGCATATATTATTCAATACTTTCCTCTCTTTTATGATAATTGGGTTAATTTTTCTGTCACAACCAAAAGAATGTTTTTCTTAATGAACACACACACATACACACACACGCACATTCAGATACTCTTGATTTTTTTCCTCCTTATTTTTGTTAATTCTGATTAAATCTGCTTTACTTAATAGTGAGTCATTTTGTTTTCTAGTTCTGGACCAGCACTAGCCAATAAAAATTTCCTTAGGAATAAAAATATTTTATGTCTGTTTCTGTCCAGTGAGGTCCCTGGACACCTCAACTAGAAAGAAAATGTTGACCGAGATGAGAAGAGGGCAAGGATAGAGGTCTGCTGGGGGAGAAGGAGTAAGTAGAAGAGCTGTTCGTGTAAGAAGAGTCCAGATAAATGCGGAGTGCCAAGAGCCTAGATAAGAACATGGTTCAAGAAGGAAAGTAGCCAATCTCACCAAGCACAGCTGAGGAACATAATAAGATGATGATAGGGAACGCGCCATGCTGGTGTCTGTCAGTGGTGTGGTAGAAAGGAAGCCCACTGCAGTGAGCCAAGTAGAGAATGAGAGATGAAGAAAAAAGACCTGGCAATTATGTGACTCTTCCCAGGAATTTTTCAGTGAAGGGAAACAGGGAAGAATAACTAAAGGAGATAAGGAACATTTTTTCCCACGTAGGTGAACAGAAGTCATTGTTACATGTTGGAAGGAAAGATCCAGCAGAGAGGGAGAGATCAGTATTGCACAAGAGGACAGAGACTGACAACCCTGAGAAAGTGTGAGAGGGCTCAATTCAGAGCTTGCCCATGATTTTTAGCAAGCAAGACCCTTTGTAGTTAAGGCAGAACCAGCTCCGTGTATAGACTGAAACTAGAAAGGTGGCAACAGAAAGCAAGGGGTTTCCCCCACCACCATCCTGTGAAACTAGTTCTTTCAACTTGTTCTTCTCTGCTCCCAGACCAAACCTCCAGAACATCTTTGACTTTTGCAGAGAGGTGACGACAACAACAAAGAATTCATTAGTTTTGTTTAGCAACCTATATATTATTAAAACTCCAAAGCTTTTTAATTTTAAGTCCTTGCCTCCTCCAGCTCTGAACTACACCACCCCCAAGAAATCATCAGTGAGGGAAGGGGAAGGAGAGATTGTGTCTCCTGTCTTGTTTGCTTTAACTTCTCTACTGGCCAGTCTGACCTGCTGGGTTTTTGGCCCTTCCATAGTTGGAGCCTGGTATGGAGGAAGGTAAGGAAATGAAGAGCCTTAATTGATTGGTGAGTTGTAGTTTGAATCAATGCCCTTTCAGAGTGCAGTATTTAAATGCCAATCCTCTCTCTTTTGAAGCATTTTTATAGATTCTTTAAAGACTCCTTATGGGCTGGGGTTGTGGTTCAGTGGTAGAACGCTTGCCTACCATGTGTGAGGCACTGAGTTCGATTCTCAGCACCACATATAAATAAATAAAATAAAAGTCCATTGACAACTAAAAAATATTTAAAAGAAGAAAAAAAAAAGACTCCTTATAATTAAGAATCTCTAAGAGAGCGATGCAACTCCTGCCCCATGGTTTCTGACAGTTCACCCTTATCTGTTGGAGTCATGTCCTACAGACAGTCTTCTTAGAGTCCATCACAAAATGACCCCTTTCAGTGCTTTCCTCTGTCCTCATCTTCCCCACCAATGATACTTTTCCATGGCTCCAGATCAGTCTCTCCTCACACTTTACATATGTTCCTTCTTTTTCCAGGGGACCCATGTCAACATCTCTGAGAGCTTCTCTTACAGCTCTGATTTCAGAGGCATTCCTTCCCTCTCTCCAACACACCATCACCCACTCAAAATTCTCTCCAAGGATCTCTTAATCCTGCATCTCTGATTCTATTATATCACCTGGTGGTGGGCAATGTACTGATGCCAGCACAACCTATGTCACAGTCTCCAAACACATCCTGCACAGAAAGTCCCACACCTCCTTTAGGATACTGGGGTATTTGGTCCTTAGACATGGGAGCTCTGCCAAAACTTTGAGAGCAAAAGAATCCCATTTTAATATTCTGTAGGAAATACAGATACTTCTCAATTTATGATGAGGTTATATCCCCCAAAGACCATTGTAAGTTGAAAATATGCATGTGGAAAATGCATTTAATACACCTCACTACTGAAAATCATAGCTTAGCAACAGCACACTGTACAAATAGATCGTTTCTCTCTTGGTCACATGGCTAACTGAGAACTGTTACTCGTGCCAACGCCCGGCATTGCCAGAGAGCATCATACTGTACTGCTAGCCTGGGAAAAGATCCAAATTCAAAATTCCAAGTACACTTTCTACTGAATGAGCACCAACTCAGCACCATCATTAAGTCAAAGACTGTGTGGACATAAGAAGTGGGACAAGGTGCTGAGTTACACAGCTGTGTTGCCCACTTGTCTTGATGTTGCCTTGGACTCCCATAAATTATTCCTTCCAGCACTGCACACATTCTTTTTCCTAACTGTTCATCTTTCTTATGCTTTGGAACAGAAGTAGGAAAAACCAGGGGATCACATTCTATTACAAAGGTTGTTCACTGCAGAAGGGGTCCCAGTTGAGGGAGTGAGTACTGAATGAAATATAATCTCTAGTCTACCACGTACCCCAGTCTGGGGCTGCATGATTTTTGAGTGGCACTTACTTTATTCATTCATTCATAGGTAGATGCCTCTGGGGTTAGCAGAGGCCATGGAAAGAAGCCACAAAAGCATAGTAGTAATCACTAGTCCAAACAGAATTTTGATGCCTGTAGAAGATTACACCACAGTAGTAGTGTGTTTTAGATGTGTGTTCAAGATGATGATGTGACTTCATAGAGTCCAGAAGCTACACTGATTGGTAGTAGGCAGAAGGGATAAGAAAGGACCACTAACTAAGAAAAAATGAACGGAATTTGAAATGAGTTGAAAAGTTAATTTGTTGTCTCCATTTAATTCAAATGGAGAAGATAGCACTTCTAAAATTATTCTCTCATTTTGAAATATTATTTGACATTGGCCCATTGTTTTATTTAAATCTTTAAATTTGTTACAGAAATGCTTCTAAATTCTATTGCACTAACAGAATTCCAGACCCTGCCCACAAGTTTAGGAAGGTAATCTAAGTATACCTCCTTCCCTCTCCCTTACCTGATGTTGGACCCTTTGAGGTCAACCAAAAGATCAAGGTCAGGAGGTCTAAGGAATGACATCTGTCTATCTATACATGAATGGTGGCAGTTACAGTGGGTTACATCCTTGTTAGCTGAATTTTAAGAAATGAATATGAATTTTAGGAAAAGGGTTTCTGACTGTATTAACAGGAAACTATAATGTTATGTTTTCTAAGTGTGTCTGATTGGTGGGAGAGAGACAGACAGATGTTGTGGTATTTATTCTCTGAAATACATAATAATTTCCTAATAATTACGAAGCTCCCTTCAGGCCCTGTCCCATCAGCAGGGGTATGGAGGTGCTACCCCAACTCCAGCATACAGCAGGTGGGTTTTCCACTCTGTTTCATCCTGTTCTTTATCCCCGTGGGATCCGACAGTGAAGGCAAAACCAGACAGTAAGCCTCTGAGCCCATTCTCTCTAGATGGGCTTGTCACTCTAAAGTCACATCCACTATACAGACTAAATCAACTATTTCATGGGGCTGGGGCAGAGCAGGGGATCTGCCTCAAAATTAAAAGCAGATATTATTCTCCAACCTAGACTTATAGATTATCAGCAGAGACAATAAATATGAATGCATTGGACTCCTTACCTGATGTGAAAATTCCTCTCTAACATCCTTGCCAAGTTCTCATCTATTGGTAGAAGCATTACTGGGTAGAGAAAAATCATATTATTACCTTTATGGGTACAAATCACTCTTCAAAAAGGTCATGCAGATTTATTTTCTTATCACCAACACCAAATATGCAATATTATCAGACTGTTTAATTTTGTTAAATCTGATTTGCAAAAAGCACTATCTGCATTAATGTATATCTATATCCTTTTAGATGAGATAAGGGCCTTAATTTGCATTTTTATAATAGTAGGTTTATTGCTTACTAATATTTCTTTCACTAATTGAGTTTTTCTTCTTTCTTATTTTTTACACATTAGAAATATACGCCCTGTTATATCTGTTTCAATTTTTCCCCCATTTTCAATTGTCTTTTAACTTTGTTCAGGGAATATAGATATTTAAATTTTTATATTGTCAAATCTGTTGCTATTTTCTTTTTTTTTAATATTTTTTATTTATTTATTTATTTTTTTAGAGAGAGAGAGAATTTTTTAATATTTATTTTTTAGTTTTCAGCAGACACAACATCTTTGTTTGTATGTGGTGCTGAGGATCCAACCCGGGCCACACGCATGCCAGGTGAGCGTGCTACCACATGAGCCACATCCCCAGACCCTGTTGCTATTTTCTTTTAGGATTTTTTATTTTCACATTTTGCTTAGAAATGTCTCTCTTGAGGAGAAAAATACTTATCCTTCTGAATCTGGTTGTCATCTTTTTGTAAATCAGTCAGTCATCCAGAATTTATCAAAGTAGAAGCTGAACATAGGGAACTAACATTTTCTTTCCAAATATTTGAAAAGAGCTTTTACATATCCCTTCCCCCACCTGGATGATTAATGACTAGTAAATGAAAAACAGTATTAGTAGTTGGTCCATTAGTCACTACTTCAGACCTGGGACAAAAAGAAGAAATTGAATTCCCATTCTCCTGAGGTTATATCTTCCTCCTTGTGTCATCTCCTCTGAGTACAAATAATAATTAGAAAAACAGAGTAAGTAGAAAAATAGTGTCTCTGAGACAGGTGGGCACTTTATCAATTGTAAGCTAAGGTCTTGTCAAAATTTTCTAGAAGCAGCACTTTTCCCTTTCTGAATTCCAGATCAGAGATGCTCTTTGCTAATCTACTCCAGAAGAATAAATTAGCATTCCATTCATTTCTGGCTGTGTTTAGATAAGGGTCTATGGAATGTGGGCATATCTGGTGGGGTAGTAATTAAAAAGAAGGCAAGTCAAATAATAATTATATCTGTTTAAAAGTTGATACCATGTAAATTACTGCAAAGATTCCAGGAACTGTTTTAAAATAGCTGAAAAGTCATTAAACTGCTCTGTTCACCTGTTCCAAACATTTTTATCTTATCTTAGCCCTCTTGAATTTACACATATCAAAAAGGTCTAGGTCCATTTCCTGGATTTCTGCAAAAGGTTCCAATAACAGTTTGGATTAATTTGAATTCCAAGGAAAACATTGAAGTGATTTGTAACAAAGAAAAAAGATATTTGAACTAAAATAGGATAGTGATTTATAAACTGAAGATAATTTTACCTCAATACTCAATTTGGGAAAAGCAACCTTTGTAGGAATTTCCCTTTTCTCCCCCAATATACAAATAGACAGCGTGTTCATATGGACATTACTCTTACAGTAAGGGGAAGACTTATATTTCACTTCTAAAAAATAAGTAAGATGCTTTGAAAAGGAAACATGTCTCACACCAAATAGTCCCTTTTACTCATTAAAACAAGCATTTATATTTATATTTTACCATAGAGATAGTAATAATTTATGGGGTGAAAAAGTTTTGATGGGATTGATTTAGAGTTAGAGCTTAGACTGAAAATTCAAGAATTCTAATTCATTTGAAAAATGTCTAAGTATCACCTCAGCTTTTATCTTTGAAAGGATATTATTGCATCCTCCACTGTAGTGAAAGAGTAAAAATCTTGTTTCATTTTATTCACAGAAAAAAGTGGCTACCTGAAAACACATTGGCAAATATGTATGCTTTGGTAGATTTTACTAAGCACTGATCTTTGACCAACAATTATATTTTAAAAATTATCTCATTCTTATTTGATCCAAGTAGTTAATTTCTCAATGAATTTTGTCCACAAAATTTGTAAAAAGAAAAAAAAAAAGAAGGAAGGATACAGGAAGACAGTTGACAGTTCAGTTTATCAAAGAGGGTGTTACACAGTGACATTGGAAATAAAAGTTCTAGTAAAGCACACAAAAGCAAGAAACTATGACAGGGAGATTATAGTGCTTGGTGAAAAGGACTATTTGAATTGTAACTTTGAAAAAAAATTACCTGAACTTGTCACCATCTAAAAATAGATTCCAAGTAAAGAAACAAAAAGCCTGTATTCTAGAATTATTTATCTAGTTGAACATTCATTGTGGTAGCAGAAGGGCCATGTCCCACTTGTTGGAACTCATGAACCTATTACTTTATACAACAGAAGGGACTTTGCATACACAATTAAGTTGAGGATTCTGGAATGATGAGATTATTATTAAGAATAACTAATATTATCTGCATTATCTGTGTGGGCTTGTTTTAAGTGGGAGGTAGGAGAGTCCAACTGGGAGAAGATGACTTGATAGAAGTGGAGTTAGAGTCAGAGAGACATTTGAAGAAGTTCCATTACTGACTTTGACAATGGAAAAAAAAATTAACCAAAAATTGCAGGTGGTCTAGAAGTTGAAAAGGTCAAGGAACTAGGTTCTCCCCTGGAACCTCCAGCCGGAATATAGCCCTATCAACACCTTGACTTAAACCCAGTGAAGAATCTGGATTCTTGACCTTCAAAAGTAGAAGTTAGTTAATAAATGTGATTTGGCTTAAGCCATTCCATTTGTGGTAATTTGTTACAGCACCAGTAGTACACTAATACATAGTCCAGCCCAAAGCAGCTGAGATGCATACATTTTCACTCATTTACAAAGGAGATCTCTAGCACTCCTCATGTGTGGAGTTTCCCTGTGGAGACCTTTGTGTAATGGTGCTCTAGACAGGGAAATGCCCAGGGATAGCAGCTTGGAGTAAGTGAAGAGGGAGAGACCCAGGGAAGAGATGAAGGGCATAGGAGATGACATGTGCAGTAGAAAAGGCCCAAGACAAGGAGCTGAGGGTCACTGTGAGATACCAGCACTCTGCAATGAAGGTTTCTTGGTAGAGACCCCAATCCCTAGACTCCTTTTCAATTTTTTTTCCTTTTGAACCTGTTAAAAAAAATTTTCCCTCCTCTTACAGACATCTTTGGAAATATGTACTGCCTAATTTCAAAATGTGCCTGGGTTTTCTTGGGGGGAAGAGAAGCGTAATTAGATTTCGCCTATTTCCTGGAAAGATGACCTGCTGTGAATCCCTGAGCATAGCCTGAGGAGAGCAGAGCTATTCCTGGAAGTTATTTAACCCTAAGGAAGGACCAATTCCACCCCAGGACATCAGATAGGACTCAAGGCCATTAGAAGAGAATGGAATAGCAGCTGCCTGGGGCTTTGAATCAGGAGTGGTTGATTCCAACCAGCTCAAACTGCTCCAAAGCATGGGGATCCTGAGCATCTGATGTCTCCCTGCTCCTGCCTTCACATGCTCATCCTCCCATAGAGGTCATGTAGACCTCTAGATGGCTAGATTCTAGCCTTGAAGACTTAACTTTATGGAATCCACAGAAGCAGTTCCCCAGCCCAGGTGCAAGGGATGCTACAGCCCAGATTCCTGTTTTCCTTGACTGGCTCATCCTGAAATTCCTTTATTGGCCATGCAGAATGTGGTAATACTTGCTAACAATTGTAAATTGGAATTCAGGCAGTTTTGTGTGAAATTCTGGATTTCTGGATTCTTTCAAAAAATATCAAAAAGACCTGGCAATGCTAGGCCTGAGGTCCTGGCAAGTTACAATTTGTGGTACAGTGCATAGTGACTGCCTTTGAAAGGCATCGCACTAGAGCTGAACATGGATGTCATTCCTCACTGTTTAATTAACTTAGCATACCATGTCCATTTGTGTGGTCCCTAAGGGAGATGAGTTTATCAGTCAAGGTCCTCCTGAGAAACTGAACAAATAGGCTACACAAGAATTAACTCATGAGATTGTGGGAGTTGGCAAGACCCAAATTCATAGGGCAGGTCACATTCTGGAAACTAAGGCAGGATTTTGATGTTACATCTTTGAGAATCCCCTCTTCTCTGGGAAACCTACTTTTTGTTTCTAAAACCTTTGAACAATTAGTGAGGTTCACTCCCATTATAAAGGAATAATCTTCTTTAGTGATTGGAAGATGCTCTACATCTACAAAATACTTACACAGCAATCAGTCTATGCCCTAGATTTAGGTTTGATCAAACATCTGGGTGCTGTAGTCTAGTCAAGTTGACACATAAAACTGACCATCACAATGACTTTGTTTTAAAACACAAGATAAAAATATTACTTTCATTTAGCTTTCTTGTCCCAAAGAATTTCTCCAGTTTCATATTTGTTTTACATCACTATGTAAAAAACTTATTGACTGAAAACTCAAATGTATTTTTTTTACAATTTAGGTAGGTCAGAAATTTTAACACAATGTAGCTAGATCCTTTTCTCCAGGGGTGTTAGTTATCTTTCTGTTACTGTGAAAAAAAAGTGCCTGAGATAAATAGTTTATATGGAAGAAAGTTTTATTTTAGTTCACAGTTTCAGAGGTCCCAGTTCATGGTTACTTGGTCCCATCACTTTAAGCCTGTGTTGAGCAGCAAATCACAGCAGCCAGCTGTGATGGAGGAAGCTGGTCACCTCATGGTGGCCAGAAGCAAAGAAAGAGAGGGAAAGGCCAGGGTCCCAATATCCTCTTTAAGGGCTCACCCCTGCCCCCTACACACAATAACCTAACTTCCCTCCATTAGGCCACACCTTCTAAAGGTTCCACCACCTCCCAATAGTGCCACAGGTAGTGATCAAGACTACAGTACATGAGACTTCAAACCATAACACAGGTCTCTCCTCACTGAAATCAAGATGTTGAGGAGTTTTAAGGTTCTTTTCCAAGTTCTCTGGAAGTCAGAAGAATTCATCCATTTCCTTGAAGTTGTAGGACTGAGGTCTTCTACTGGGAACCACTTTCAGCCCCTAAAGGTTACCCCATTTCTTTGCATATGGGTCCTTCCATTCACAGATTAGCGATAATATGCCAAATAAATCATCCTGCTTCAAGTCTCTGCTCCTTCTCTGCTACCAGCTGGAGAATACTGATTTAAAAGGGCTTGTGTGATTTGGACAGACCACCACATCATTTTCCTTTCTCAAAGTGAACTGTGCCAGAGAACACAATCTAACATTTCAGAGGGCAAGTATGTGGACAGGGGTTCAGAATCTTGGGGTCCATCTTAGAATTCCGCCTACCACATGCTTCTTCAAGTTATTCACAGCAAGAACAAAATTATGGTGAGATGTTAAAAACTCAACCAGTGAAAAAACCCAGTTTCCTAATGACTATAAGAGAGTAGCTAAAACCTTAGCCATATCTTTCCATATTGGAACTAGGAGAACTTTTAAATAGAGTCTTGCTAAATAATGTATTCTCATAAAGTGTAAAGGGGATCTCCCTTCCTTCCTTTCCACAGACCCCCCATCTTCAGAATAAGAATTTACTCATCTTTTCCCACTCTGATCTTTGTTGGGTAGCTTCTTGTAAAACCAACCTCAGTTGCACTCAGCCAAACAGGCATAAAAGACCTATGAAAGCAAAACCAGAGCTGAAACAAAGAGCCACCCTGGCCCTTTTGGCATTGCTAAATGAGGGCAAAAGTGGGAAGTGGAAAAAAATTCCAAGCGGAGGCCCACCAATGCATGCACTAATCTTAAAAGGGCTGAAGGAGGTAGTTTGAGTTTTCTTATGTTGGGTTCCTTGAGTATTGCTATTTGGTGTAGGGGAAGCAGGATGGCAAGAAGGCAATGTTAAAGAATGGATGTGAAACAAAATTCCACACCAACAGAAATGGTGACTTGGCCACAAAATGTGTGGTCACACTCACAAACTCTTTCTTTTCCTAACTCCTTCCTGTGTTTTTTTCAGATCATTTATGATGAGAAGCCATGCATTCATTAGCCAAAAAATACAACACTAGCAAGTATATTTACCTTTCCAATTTCTATTACACATAGATCTCTGCTCTGACAACTGATATTCAGTCATTGCCCCCAAATATTTCCTCAAAAACCTTTATAGGAAGATGTTTCAATTTCCCTATTTGACTTTTCTCTTACTGGAAAAACTGGAAAGTGAACCCAAGCATTGCTGGTTGAGAAAACTCATTTTCTTACAATCCAATTTATAATCTTGTGCAAGAGAGGAATCTGAACTATTAAAAAATTCTTGAATATAGTTTGTATACTATTTCAGCCTGTTTTATGATAACCATGGATTCAGATCTCCCGAAATTAACTATTGGAAGTCCCCCTCAGGAGAACCTTTCCTCACTGAGGATACAATGAGTTACTTGACGTAACTGTGATTAGAAGAGTTTATAAGGAACTGAAATATTCTCATGAATTTCAATGTTTAATTTAAACATCTCTTCCCTCAAAGAAATCTAAACAGAAACCTTGACAAATACCTCTAGTAGCCAAGAGATGCAGTAATGGAATCTCCTGCCAAGTGTTTAGAGAGGTTGAGAATAATTGTATCTATCTCAATAAAGCTTCAGGTCATGCTTTCTCCTCCAATCCCAACTTTTTGAGGAGCTTTCTATCCTATAAGTTTATGATATTTTTTATTTATTAAATTATAGAGTGGAGAGGGAAGGGGTGAGAATAATGAATTGGCTTTTTTGCATGTTATAATCTAAGGAGAAAGACAGACATGGCAGGATGAGAAAGAACATTGGGAGCACAGCCAAGGCAAAGGCTGGGAAGAATCATAGAAAACATTTAGTCATCAATTGTCCCAATCCTCAGAAAAATCTGAGCTGAGGACTGGAAAAAAAGGCTGTGATTTTCTTTCTCTTTTTTCTTTTCTTTTCTTTTTTTTTCTTGGAGGGGGGGAGTCAGAGATAAGACTCAATGGGACCAATTTCCTTTCCTTATCTGTAAATGAAATCCACTTTCATCACCCAGACTTTATTTCAAGAGAAGGTAAAATAAAAAAAACTTATAAACATGAGACTTCCTGACAACATAAATTATAGTTCCCAGAACTTCCCTTTGTGTTTTCCAATGTTATGTCCACTACTTATCACACTCACAAACTGTTCCCCTAGAGATATCTGGAAGATGAACTATTTAAATCAACTCCTCCTACAAAGTGAATAACTTCTCAGTTTTCAATTTTCCCCCATCTCACATTTCCTTCCTTTCTGTATTCCCTCCCCTCCCTCTTGACTAAGAAAAATGAGATTCTCTTCTCTGACTTAGGATTGGTCTTGCATGAGTGCCCACCTTTCCTTTTTTCCTCATGACAGTTCCATACCCAACACCATCCCTTCTATGAGGGCAATTCTCTTTGCCTAAAAGATGAAGGTAATCTTCTATATGTCATGGTGTTGGGTTAGGGACTGAGGAAGGATCTCTCAACCTGGCTATTATTGCTATTTTGAACTGGAAAATTTCCTCTATGTGAATTGTTGACTGTTTATTATTATCCCTGGCCTCTAAACACTAAATTCTAGTATCACTAGATTCTAGCCCCCAACATTGTGACAACCAAGAATCTCTCCAAATATTGTTAAATGTCCCTTGGGGAGCAAAATAGTCTCCTGTTGAAAACCACTAGACTAAGATAATTGCCAAAGAAATAAAAGAAGGAGTCCTTTTCCTTCAAAATTTTATGGCAACATGGACTATTAGACACAGAAGCTGCCTTAGAAATGATCTTGACCAACTCTACTCTTTTATTAGTGAATATTTGAGTGAAGCACAGAGACCTTAAGTGACTCACTCTATCAGTTGTACATGAAAAATTTTCAGAAAAATATTGCAGAATATAATCAAGTCTAAATGGTATTTGTGTAGATCACAGATATTACAGAAAAGTAAGGAAGAAAGAGAAGAATGTTAGTCAGCAGTGGTGTGAAGGAAATAGAACTGAGCTTCAAGGAATGAACACTTGAAGGATGAGATAGGCAGAGAGAAGAAGGAAGGGGGTGCCTGGTGTGATCATGAAGCACCACAGTGTGGGCAAAGGGGAGGAGGGGGGCGCTGTACAGCAAGGAGGAAGAGACCAATCTAGAATGGCTAGAGAATAGGTGGGAGGCATTGAGAGGGCCCCAATATTGGGGACCTATGACCTTCTTGATTAAGTCTCAACTTTGCTTTAAGAACTCTCCAAAGTATGACTACTGACCTCCTCTTGAGGAGGGGGGGGGGAGGGAGGAGAGAGAGAGAGAAAGAGAGAGAAGGAAAGAAGGAGGGAAGGAAGGAAGGAAAGAGAAAGAAAGAGAGAAAGAAAAGAAAGAGGGGGAGGAAAGAAGGAAAGGAAGGGAGGAAGGAAAAAAGGAAGGAGTAAAGGAGAGAGGAAGAGGGAGAAAAGAAAGAGGGAGAAAGGAAAGAAAAGAAAGTTGGAGGTGAGAAAGGGAAGGAGGAGAGAGGGAGGAAGGGAAGACGGGAAAGGAAGGGAGAGAAAAAGAAGGAAGAAGAGAAAGAAATAGAAAGAAAAGAAAAAAAAAAGAAAGGAGGAGGGAGAGAGAACATACTTCATGGGAATCCGGAGATCTTGGTCTAGTCCCAGCCATCCACCCACTGCTGTATGACTTGGACAAGCCCTTTCATTTCCCTCCTTCTCGGTTCCTACACGTGTAAAAGGAGGGGCAGGACTGGATGATCCCCAAGATCCTTCCAGCTCTCACACTGAGTGATTCAGTGAACACTCCCCCCCAAATCCCCCCACATGTGCTATTACTTTGCTGCAGTGTGCTGTGTGCTGTTGGCCCTAAGGTGTCTCAGTAGGTTCCCTAAGGGTTTGTGACGTGACCTCTGGCCCAGCCACACAATAATCAGACCTAAATGTAAACAGACTGATTGCACAGAAATGTGCTCAAGTCCCAAATGTTCCTAAGGAGTTTCAGTGTTTTCCATTGTAGAATGAGGCCTGCCATATCCAGTCCTGACTCTTACTTCACTTGTAATTCCTGGGTTCCAGGTAGGGGTTGGGGAAGGATAATGTAAAACATTTGAAGGGCAAGAGAAAAAAGAACAATTCATCTAATATGACATTGTCATGTCATTTAGTGAATTCCAACAAATCCAGTAAAAGGAGTTATTAGAGGTTAACATGGATGAGAGCAAACAAAGAGAAAATGAAATCAATTAAAAACTTCTATTCAATGGTAGACAGGTAAGATTAAAGAACAGCTTAAAAAAAAGGGAAAGATATTTGTGATTTCTAAAACCCATAAGGGATTACATCTAGGTATGTGTTCTTATTGTTGCTAGTCAATAAGAAAAAGAAAGCAATTCCAGCAAGAGAACCAGCTTAGTTTATGAACAAGCAATTTGCAAAACAGAAAACCCATGAAATATTCAAAAGAAGAGATAATCAGAGAAATGGAAAATTAAAGAAATGATAAGTTATTGCTTTATTGCTATTAGACTAATAAAAGATAGAAAACTGATTAATGACAGGTGATGGCAGAATGTACAAGCTCCTGTGTGGTGCTGGTGGCAATGAAAACTGGTACAACCACTGTGGAGAGAGTATGCTTAGTCCACAAAGGACATTCCCAGCCTTTCCTAAGTAAACATCTATATTAGTTTCCTAGGGCTGTCTTAACAAAGTGTCATGAACTTGGTGGCTTAAAACAACAGGTATTTATTATTGCACAATCTGAAGGTCAAAAGTATGATATCAAGCTTGTAGCAGGAACTTGCTCTCTCTGGAAGCTCTAGGGAAGAATCCTTCCTTGTCTCTTCCAAGAGATTCCAGGCATTCCTTGATGGCTTTCTCCTTACAAGGTCATCTCCTGTTTTTGCTGGGCATCTTCCTTTTATGAAGACAGTGGGGCTTTGATTTAGATAAGCCCATTCTGATCTAGTATAACCTCATCTTTACTTGATAATATCCATGAAAACTGTATTTCCAAATAAGGCCACCTTCATACATTCTGGCCCTACTGGTAATGAAGTGTCCCCCACCCAGGAGTCTCACCAGAATCCTGGGTCCACTTTTCCCACTACCTGCAGCTCAACACTTAAGACCCACTCTCCAACTGCATGTTCTGTCCTGCCTTCCCGCACACCAAGCTCCATTTCACTGTCCTTTTATCAATGCCTTGACAGCCCCAAGCATTTTCCACTTTTGTCCCTTTGTGTTTGCCTTCTAAAATGCTGCTAGTTGAACAAAAATGAATGAATGAGTGAATAAGTAAATTTATGAATAACACCAAATTCATCATCATTTTACCCAAACAGCTTCTCTTCTGGATCTGGATCTCCTAAATGCTTAAGTCCTCCTGGACTACACATTCCCTGTCCCCAGACATCTGAGTAGTCACCTTAGGCAACGGATTCTGAGATGTGAAATCAAGAGCACGTAGTATAGTGTTCCTTTCCTTTATTATCCCAGCCTCAGCTCACAATGCTGGGTGTTGGTGCGATACTGTTCTAACTAAACTTTTGCCAATACTTCTTTTGTTCATTCTCTCGTGAATCATCTGTATTGAATTAGACCTCATGCCAGGCATTGTACCATGTGCTTTGGAGACAATGGTGGATAAGACAGATATGGTCTCTGCCCTCACAAAACTTACTCTCAGTTTATGTAGTTGCACACTATTGACAGATTAATTTTTAAATTCCTCTTTGACAAGTTGCCACTCCCTTAAAAACCTTCCCTAGTCTCTTGTTGTCTACAGAAAATAAGGGTTTTAGTCTAAATATTTCCATTCCTGAAATGCCATCTTCTCTTTTTCCCCTCCATACCAGCTAGTTCTGTCCCCTCACAAAGGCACCATACAATTTCCTGCCTTCCTCTTTTACCTGAGCCCTTGCCCCTAATTTTCCTTTCTCCCTTTTTTCCTCCTTCCTATCCTTCCTGGGATTTTACCCAGGGGCACTTTAATACTGAGCTATACCCCCAGTCCTATTTATTTGTTTATTCATTTACTTATTTTTATGTTGAAACATGGCCTTGCTAAGTTGCTGAAGCTGGCCTTGAACTTGTGTTCCTCCTGCCTCAGCCTCCCAAGTCACTGGGATTGCAGACATGTGCCACTGCAACCAACAGAACTGTTATTTAGATCTCACCTTTGTCCTTTGGGTTTATTGATACGTAATTGACAAATAAGAGACAATTAGGGAAATAAAAAATTAAAGGAATGATGAGATACTGCTTTATATTTAAGTGATATATATTGCATATATTTAAGATCTACCTCATATTATATATAAGATCTACATATAGTATATATATATATATATATATATATATATATATATATATATATATATATATATATATTTAAGATCTATACTATTTTGCTTTGATATATGTATACATTGTGAATGATTACCACAATCACTAATTAGCATATTCATCACCTCATATAGTTAACTTGGTTTTTGTTTGTTTGGTTTTTGGTGATGATAACAAGTCCTATCTACTCTTCAAGTATTTCAAGTATATAACACATTATTGTTAAATATAGAGTCTACATGCTATACATTAGATCTCCAGAACTTACTCATCTTATAACTGAAAGTTTATACCCTTGACCAAAATTCCCCATTCCTCCCCCTGTAGCCCCTGGCAGCCACCATTCTACTCTCGGTTTCTATGAGTTCAACTTCTATTTATATTCAGTGTTTTTCTTTCTGTGTCTGGTTTATTTCACTAAGCATAAGAGCCTCCATTTTCGTCCATGTTGCCACAAATGACAATATTTCTTCTTTTTTAAGGTTAAACCATATTTCATTGCATATGTGTGTGTATGTATATATACATACCACACTTCACATTTTTTTATCTATCCATCAAAGGATACTTACCTTGTTTTCATATCTTGTTAAGGTGACTAATGCTGCAATGAACATGGGGTGCAGCTATCTCTTTGAGATATTGATTTCATTTTCTTTGTTTATGTACCCAGAGTGGGATTTCTAGGTCATATAATAATTCTGGTTTTAGATTTTTAAGGAATCTCCATGCTATTTTCCATATAGCTGTACCAATTTGTAATTCTAGCAACAGGGTACAAAGGTTCCCTTTTTTTCCACATTTTCACTGAAAGTTACTTTTTTTTTTTTTTTAATGATTCAGTCTGGTATGGACTGAACATTTTTTGTTTTTGTTTATATATATATATATATATATATATATATATATATATATATCTCTTTAGGTGGACACAGTATTTTATTTTATTTTTATGTGGTGCTGAGAATTGAACCCAATGCTTCATGCTAGGGGAACACTCCACCACTGAGCCACAACCCCAGCCAAATAGTTACTTTTTAATTTTTGAAAATAGCCATTGAGAAAGCCTTGGAGTGATTTCTCATTGAAGTGTTGATGTATATTTCTTTGATTCTTAGTGATGTCCAGAACATTTTGTGTGTCTTCCTTGGAAAAATGTCTATTCAAGTCTTTTGCCCAATATTTAATTTTTTTAAAATATTGAATTGTATGAGTTCCTTTTATTTGGGGGGCTTTAGTACCCTACATGATATTTAGTTTGCAAGTATTGTCTCTCATTCTATAAACCACCTTTTCATTTTGTTGATTGTTTGCTTTGCTGTAAAGACACTTTTCATCTTGATGTAGAATCGCTAGTTTATTTTTGCTTTCCTTGACTATGTTTTTGGTGTCGTATCCCATAAAAATCATCACCAAGAGCAATGTCAAGGAGCTTTTCCCTTATTTTTTTTTTGTGAGGATTTTTGTAATTGCTGGTTTCATATTTAAATCCACTTTGTGTTTATTTCTGTGATGATATCTCTTCAATAAATAATTGGCAATTATTAAATTACCAATAAATTACTTGTAATTGGTATAAAATTAGTTAACTATATATGTTGGTGATCTCTCTGTTCTGTTTCACTTATCTATTTTATGCCACTACCACTTTATTTTGATTACTGTCACTTTCTAACATACTTTGAAATCAGGTAGTATGATTTATTTATTTGAATCTTTTAGTTTTTTCTTTGTCTAACTAAAGATTTGTTCATTTTCTTTATATTTTTAAATAACAACTCTCAGTTTTGCTCTTTTTTATTGTTTTTCTTGTCTCTATTTTATTTATTTCTGCTGTGATTCTACTTCCTTCCTTATGCTAATTGTGGGCTTACTTTTTTGGTCTTTTTCTAGTTCCCTGAGACAAAAAGTTAAGTTCTTTATTAAGATATTTCCCTTTTTGTAAATGTAGGTGTTTGTTGTTATAAAGTTCTCTCTTAAAACTATTTTTGCTGAATTTCATAAGCTTAGGTATGTTGAGGCTAAATTTACTTTTTTTTTCTGAAGATATTTCATTTCCTTTGGTTTCTTAATCTATTAGTTGTTCAGGAGTATGTTGTTTAATTTGCATATGTTTGTGAGTTTTCCAGTTGTCCTCCTATTGTTTCTACTGTCTTACTATGAAGTTCTGAAAAAATGCCTGATAAGATTTCAATCCTTTTGAAATGTTAAGTCTTGTTTTGTGGCTTAAGGTATTTATTCTAAGGAATGTTATGTATGTGCTTCAGAAGAATGTGTATTCCATTGCCTTTGATGGAATGTTCTAGATAGGGTCTATTGGGTAAATTTGGTCTACAGTATTGTTCAAATCTACTGTTTCCCTACTGATTTTTTTGGCTGGATGATCTATTCATTGTTGAGAGTGTAGTTTTTAAATCCCCTATTATATCATATGGTTGTTTATTTCTCCTTTTAGTTCTGTTAATATTTGCTTTAAATATTCAAATGCTCCAATGATGGTTACATAAATATTTACTATTGCTATATCTTCTTGGTGAATTGACCCTTTTATCATTCGTAATCATGTTCTTTCTCCCTTGTGACAGTCTTTGACTTGAAGTGTATTTTATCTGATGTAAGTATGGCTAGATGGCTTGCTTTTAGTTACCATTTGCATAGAATATCTTTTTCCATTCCTTCATTTTCAGCCCATGTATGTCCTCAAAGCTAAAGTGATTCTTTTGCAGGCAGTTTATAGTTTAAAAAAAAAATCAATTTAGCCACTCCACATTTTTGATGGGAAAATTGAATCTATTTAGATTTAAAGTAATTATTGATAGGTAAGGACTTACTACTGCCATTTTGTTAACTGTCTCTGTTTTGTAGTGTCTTTGTTTCTTCATTCCTCTGTTCCTGTCTTACTTTGTGATTTGATAATCTTTTTGGAGTGGCATGCTTCAATTATTTTCTCTTTATCTTTTGAACATCTACTGTAAGTTTTTGCTCTGTGGTTACCATGAAGCTTACATAAAACATAACTATACCAGTCTGTTTTGAGTTAATAAAAGCTTAACTTCAATTCCATGTGAAAGTCAAATTTTGATTCTCCCTATCCCTACATTATGATTTTATGTCATAATTTATATCTTTAATATTTTGAATCCACTAATGAAATTTTGCAGCTACTTTTTTAGTACTTCTGCCTTAACTTCTGTACTAGAGTTAAAAAGTGATTTACATACCACATTACATATTAGAGTATTATGAACTTGACTATATATCTATCTTTACTGGTAAATTTTTATAGTTGCATACGTTTTCATTTCATCTTAAATAACTTTCTTTAGCATTTCTTGTAATCAGGTCTAGTGGTGATAAGATCTGTCAGCTTTTGTTTTTCTGGGAATGTCTTTTCTTCTTAATTTCTGAAAGAAACCCTTCTGGATAACATAATCTTAGTTGTCAGAGTTTTATTTTCTTTTTCTTTCAGTACTTTATATACCTCATTCTGTTCTTTCCTAGCTTGTAAGCTTTCTGTTGAGAAATCCACTGATCACCTTTTAGAGATTTTCTTACATATGGCATATAACGTTTCTCTTGCTACTTTCAAAATTCTCTTTAACTTTTCACAGTTTGACTATGTGTGTTGGTGAAGACTTATTTGAGAACTTTTGATCTCCATGGATCTTAATGTTCATATCTTTCCCAAGGTTTAAGAAGTTTTTAGCCATTATATCTTAAACATGTTTTTGTGGTAGTCAGTTTTCCATCACTGTGACAAATGCCTAAGATAAATAACTTAAAGGAAGAAAGGCTTATTGTAGCTCATTGTTTAAATCCACAGTTACTTGTCTCTGTTGCTTCGGGGCCTGTGGTGAGGGAGTATATCATGGTAGAAACACAGAGCAGAAGAAACCTATTCACCTCACTGCATCTAGGAAGCAGAGAAAATGAGAGAGAGGGACCATGGTCCCAATATTTCTTTCAAGGAGACACCCCCATGATTTAACTTCCCTCCACGAGGCCCCATCTCCTGAAGTTTCTACCATCTCCTATTAGTGTCCAGCAAGCCTTTAACACATGGCTTTTGGAGGACATTTAAGATCTAAACCATAACAGTTTTTCCCCCTTTCTCTTTCTCTTCTCCTTCAGAGACCTCTATAATGCATATATTGATTCACTTAATGGTGTCCCATAAGTTCCAAATTTTTTCATTGTTTTTAATTTTTTAATATTTTTTTCTCTGCTGACTAGATAATTTCAAAAGATCTAGTTTGAAAGAATCAATCAATAGCAGACTTGAGTTTGATCTTAAAACTCCCTATTGAATTTTTTTTTTAATTATTTCATTTCATTCCCTGGATTTTTCAGTTTCAGAAATTTTGTTTGGTTCTTGTTTTATGATTTCTGTCTTTTGTTGAATTTCTTATTTTATTCATGTATTGTGTATTTGATTTATACCTGTGTCCACTTGTGTTCTCTTTATCTCACTGAGTTTCCTTAAATAATTATTTTGAATTCCTCATTTGGCAATTCACGGAATTCTGTTTTGGGAGATTTAGTTACTAGAAAATTATTGTGCTCCTTTAGTGGTGTCATGTTTCTTGCCTTTTTCTTGTGACCGAGGCCATAGTCATGACTAATCCCCATGCCTAATCTATACTTTATAGATTAACCTTGGTGAGGAGATACTTTCACCTGTGGTAGAATGTGAAGGTGCTTGTTGGGTAGGATACAGCATCTCTGGTTCTGGTAGGATACAGCAGCTCTGGTTCTAGGGGTGCTCTGTGTTGTGGTGTTCCTGCAGCTCCTCAGATGAAGTCATTATTGGGGATAGCTGTGGGGGTCCTCCAGTATCATGACTGTATATATTTGAGCCTACAGAAGCAGCAAAAGCTGCTGAGATCCTCATTGGCAAAAGCTTATGAGGACTTTCTGTTCTCCTTTTCCTTTAGGGAAAGCAGTCCTAAACAAGAAGATGTTTTAGTGCGACCTGTAGACAGCTACAATAGCACTGGGTTCAAGGATACAAGAACTTGAAGCAGCAGCATGGGTGTGGGGGCTGTATCTTTGAAGGTATACTTGCAGAAACTTGGGATTAGGGCAGAGAAGGGAGTTCAGTGGTGGCTCAAGCCCCCTCCACCCGTCCCACCCCCAGGGGCAGGAGACAACAGATGCATTGCTCCAGATCAACATTCCTCAAATTTTTAACCCATTCTAGCATAAACTTTAAGTTCCAAATTGTATCTAAAGATTATCAACACAAAAAAAATCCAAATTGCATAATCTGTACCAGGTATGGGTGAAACTTGAGGTATTATCTATCCTGGAGCAAAATTCTTCTCCACCAGTGGATCTGTGTAAGTAGAAAACAAGTTGTTTGCTTCTAAAATAAAATGATTTTACACATAGGGTAGGCATCACCACTCCAAAATGGAAAAAATAGAAGGAATAAAGGGACCACTGATCTCAAGGGGAACAAAACATAGCAGGACAAATTTTATTAGGTTCCAAGATCTTAAAATAATCCTCTGACACTTGATATACCCCCATGGATCTTGGTCAATTCTGTTCTCTGGGTCTGTTGCGGCTCACAAATGCCTGTCCCTTGGCCTGTAGTCACACCTCAAAGTCATTCTTCCTTTTTCTTAACAATGGGTAACAGATATATGCAGATTGCCTAGCCTGTTTCCTTCCTGTAAGATGTTGGAAATTGGATCATCTCTCACTCATCATGTCTCTTGTCATTTTTCAGTCCAAGCTGGCAGTGTTTCTACTGCTATACTCAAAAAACCTTGTGATTCTCCTTTTGGAGTTGCAGAGGTCCCTGCCATTAGACGAAAAGATCCTCCAAAAATCTTACCTGAGTAATCATCTCTTTATTCATGGTTTCTGATGGTTGAGTTTCATTCCTGAGTCACATGTTTCACCTCTCAGCAAAAGGCCTTCTGGCCACTCACCTTGTCTCTAGAGCATACTTCCCAATATGAAATTCTTAATTTTTGCATACTTTTCAATCTAGACAGACTCTAAATCTTCAAAATTAAAGTACTTGGTCCTTTTTTATTTAACAGTTCCTTCCTCAATTTATCTTTTCACTTGCATTTTACTATAAGCAACAAAGAGAAACCATCCTGCACCTTCAACACTTTGCTTGGAAATCTACTCCTAAATATCCAAGTTCATCACTTACAAGTTCTGTTTTCCATATAATAAAGAAGACATAAATCAGCCAAATTTTCTGCCAGTATATCAACAGAATTGCCTTTCTTCCAGTTTCCATTAACATGTTCTTCATTTCCTTCTGGCAATATTCTGTATACAGTAGTGTATGTGTTCTCCAGAACCACAGCAGCTTTCTCTACCTCGCCCTTGCTTCCTTCTCAACCCTCTCCAGAATCTAGACTTTTTCTAGTCTGTGTCTCAAAATTCTCCCACTCTCTGCACATTAGCCAGTTCCATAGCCACTTCTGCAGTTCTAGGTATTTGTTACAGTAACCTCACCTCCAGGCACCAAAAGATGTATTAGTTTCTTAGAGCTACCTTAACATAGCACCACAACATTGATGGCTTAAAACAATTTATTCTCACAGTTCTGGAGGAGAGAGATCTGGGATCACAGTTGAACTACCTCTGAAGTCTGTACAAGAAAATCCTTCCTTATCTCTTCAAGTTTCTGATGGTTCCAGGTGTTCCTGGGCTGTGGCTGACTCACCCCAATTTCTGCCTCTACCTTCTCTTGGTCTGTGTCTTCTCCTTTCCTGCATCTTAGAAAGGCACTTGTCATTGGACTTAGGATCCACCTGGATGATTCAGAATGATCTCAACTTGATACTCAATTTAATTATATTTGCAAAAACCCTTTTTCCAAATAATGTCATACTCATAGATTCTGAGGGTTAGGATATAGATATATTTTGTGGGGAGCTGCCATTTAACCCACCCCAAGATTCCAGGAAGATTCTGACCTATGTTCATGGGAATATATGCCAAAGATACCCATTGCAGCATTGTTAAGTGTTGGTGGAGGGTTAGATGCCTACCTCTTAGACAATATTGTAGATAAAATATAGTGGATAGCTACTGAATCAAAGTTATTTTCAGTTCACTGGCTGCCAACATGTTTCCCATGTTTCTCTGCCCCACACGGTTAAGGCCATCGAACAGTTTTGGTCAATGTGCTGTGTGTAGCAGTGATATGTGTTATTCTAAGCCAAAAATGTACTCATATTCTCCTTCTCTGCCTGGGCAACTTCCCAGTGACAAAATGATGAGATGGCAGGCATGGTGATCCATGAACCATGGTTTAGAATGGAACTGTCCTGAAGAACTAGCAGATCTCTGGAGGATTCTGTAGGAATAAGGAATATGTGTGTGTTAAGCCACTATGGTTTGAGGGTTATATATTACTTCACAAAGCCCAGGCTACCTTGAATAATGTGCACAAAATGAAATATTATCATTTATTAAAAGGAACAGTTTAGAAATACATATAGCCCCATAGATAATTCTTATAGCTACGTAATATATAGTGAAAAAGCAGGAAAGAGAATGAAGGAAATATTATAATGTCATTTACAGAATATTTAAGACAATACAAATAAAAATGGACATTTCACAAGAATATTTCCAAATGAAAAGATACACATTAAAATAGGGTAGGACCAAAGAGGAATAAGAGTAAGTTAAAAAGAAAATCAATCCTTCTGTAAAGAAGGGACTTGCCAGTTCTAATTACAATAATAAGCAAGAAATAAGGAAGACGATTAATCAGACATTATGCTCTTCTGGGCCACAAGTGAAGCTGAAGCAAACTAGTCAATGTACTTCTAGAAAAGACAAGCTTAGGGTCTGCTGAAAGTTAAGAGGTAAAGGAGGAGAGAGGAGCTGGAGGAGTAGGAGGAAGAGAAATTGAGGAGAGAAACAGTCTAGAGGAAGTGTAACCAGATTTTGACACCCCCCCCTCCCATGGATAGAAGAGTAGAAAATAAGGAATAAATAAAAGAAGTAGACTAAAATACAATGGAATTCAATCCTCTTTACCATGTCCTACAAGTACAATATGGTATGGTCCCTTTTTTCTACTTACCCCACTATCTTCTAGACACTGGGCTCTTAGATTTTTTTAAACTGTCTCAGGACTCAGGTACTTTCATTTCTTTTTATCTAGACCCATTCTCCCATCTTTCTAAGGTTCTTTTCATCATATAGGTGGGCCCTCCAAGAGGCCCTCTCTGACTACATTTTCTAAAGTACATGCCCATTACTCTCCTACGGATGTACTTTCTTCATAGCACTACTCACTACCTGAAAGTAAAGTGTGTTTTTACTATTACCTCTCTCCTCACAAGACTGCAACTCGGGGCTGGGGATGTGGCTCAAGCGGTAGCGCGCTCGCCTGGCGTGCGTGCGGCCCAGGTTCGATCCTCAGCACCACATACAAACAAAGATGTTGTGTCCGCCGAAAACTAAAAAATAAATATTAAAATTCTCTCTCTCTCTCTCTCTCTCTGTCTCTCTCTCTTTCTTTAAAAAAAAAAAAAAAGACTGCAACTCGATGAAGACAGATCCTTACTCACCCCTACATGAATAATAAATTGTGGCATAATATGTGCTCAGTCTCTGATGTGTTCAGCCCAAGTGATGGGATGTACAGAGCTGCTGTTAACCAAGATAGGAATGGTGAAAAAAGGAGAATATTTTGAGGATGCTCAGTTTTATAAATATTAAGTTTTGAGGGAGCCTATGACATTTGCAGGTGGAGATTTTCAACAGGTCATAAATTGAACATTGGGAGGCACCTCTAGATTTGGGAGCTGTCAGCAGGTCATGGTTGAAGCCATGACAAGAAATGAGGTAATAGAAAAGGAAGCAAACATTTGGTGAAATGAATGAGGTAATCATATGCAATGCCCTAGCCCTACTGTGGGCTTAATCTTAGTGTCTGTGACATCTGCTCTGAAGTCCAAAGGTGAGCAAAAACATACAGCAGCAGCATTCCACACATGAGCCCATTACTTGGCAAATTGAGACAGACTGGCTGCCCCTCATCCAGGCAGTCCTGCATAGCTAAACATTCCACACACATACCACATGCAGAATTTAGAGAAGCAGGGCTGGGTCCAGGAAACACGGACTCTCTGGTTCCCTACCTAAGAACCATTGTTCTGCCTTGGAAACGCCACCAGAACCATCAGATTTCCTGGGGTCACAGAGACTAAAGCCTTGTGAGAGTCTAAAAATACATCATTTTTGAGCCAAGGTGAACATAACAGGTCTGTCTAATCAAGGTGGCCTTTAAATAAACTTTATGCACCACAGGTTTCTTGTGGAATAATTCAGGGGTCAGGGCAAATTTCCCACAGTCACACTGAAGCAAGGGGCACAGTGAACCCATCTAGAAAACCAGCTTTCCTTTCAGGTTGCATATTAGAACCACCTGGAAACCTTAAAAAAAAAAAAAAAAAAAAAAACCTGCCTGAGTCTCTCCCCACACTGAGTCAGAGCTTCTTGGGATTGGCCTCGTATATCACCATAAGAGAAGCACTACAGATTATTCTAATGTAAAACCATGGGATGAGAAAACAGCTTTCAAACTATAAAAATGTATTGCTGTGAATTTTTCCTTTCTTCTTCCCTCTCTTTCTCTTTCCTAGAAATAAAGAGATGGCATGAAAGTGATTTCAGCATGTTTTCCTTATCCCTTGCCAGACTGGCCATCAACTCGTTTTGAAGTGTTTCCCAAGAGTGGCAGCAGATGAGGAGCTATCTCCCATTCCCAAGGAATCACTGGAAGATCAGCTGGGAAAACCAGCAGGAAGGAGGATGAGTGGATCAGACCCCAGGGACAGCAAGACAGTTTGCTTTGGCTGATGACTTGTTTGTTTGGTATTTCCCTTTCTTCATTCTTTGCCATGAAACTATCTAATTCTAAACATCAGAGCTGTGAAAGGTCCAAGTCCCCATCCAGGAAGCTTCTGTTAGGAGTGAGAGTGGTAATGGGGACTCCACAGAGTGATGAAGTAATCCACCAAGATCATATGCATTTTCTTTCCACTTCTCCTACTAACCTCTTATCATTGCCTGCCTCATAGGCACATGCAGAGGACAAGAAACCAGTACAAGAGATGAGAACTAGGAAGACTGATGGCAAGTAAACTAGGTACCACCTAGTACAGGTCAGGTTCTGAATTAATTTGGACTTCAGAAGAACACATGCATTACAACCCTAGGAGTAGGCTGGCTTTAAATGTTATGTTGAATGATGATTGAATGAAAGCCTACCACCACATCTTTCTTAAAGTCACTTTCTTAGTGACAGGACACCTTTCCAGTTGTTCTTCTGTTTTTCTACATAATAAAAGCTCCATCTCTGTTACCTTCACTGTTCCTCTTCCTCCTCACACTTTTCTTGAGGGACCCTGAGGCATATCTGCCAAGCTAGAAGGATCCTTAGGACACCTTAAAACATGATCTAGGACAACCTCCTCATGCTACTGTACTAGAAACTGAAGTCCAAAGAGGTGAGTAATCTCCCCAAAATCATGGCATTAATTGGTGACACAGTTGTGTCTGCAGACCTCTAGCTGCATTCTCTGCTCAGTTCACTTACCACACACTTGAACACAGGAGGAAAAAACACCAGAGCAGATCTATATGAGCAGATTCCTTCCAGTCTTTTAAATCCTTGCTTTTCAAAGTATGGTCTATGGGCAGAAAGAAGCATAGACATCACAGGCAACTTGTGGGAAATGCTGAATCTCAGGCCTCATCTAGACTACTGAATGAATCAAAATCTGCATTTTAACAAGGCCTCCAGCTAATTCTAACACTTTTTGAAAAGCATTTTTCTAAGTCACTCATTCATGGATGCAAGTATGTAACATACATGTGTAACACTATGTAAAGTAGGAAGGTAAGCTCTGAGGTTACACTACCAGATGAAAAAAAGAAGGAGGCGGAGAGAAAGAGAAGGAAGAGAAACAAATAAAACTTGTTGGAATTTTTTTTAAAATTTAGAAATAATGTCAAATTAAGGTGTTTAGTTAGATCCACTGACATGTGGATATGACGGCCTGATTTCACACAAAAACAATTTTAGACTTAAATATAATAAAGCCTTGTGAGAGTCTAAAAATACATCACTTTTTATGAAAAAATACATCACATTTATGAAAAAAATCTAAACATCCATTATTCTAGTATCAAGTACATGTGTCAATTTCCAATATTCTCACAACATCTCCCCATCCATATCTAAAGCCTTTGTTTGCCTCAAAACCATGATGCAGGATTGACTCTGTGTCCAAGCCAAAGACCGAGCACTAATTTCATTCTCATTATTGACAAATTCCTTGCATAAAATAACTTTACTACTCTAGCAATTGTTGCATCTCTCCCAATTTCCTTGATTTTAGTGTTGTCATCAAACAAACAAAAACCATCTATGGTGTGGGTTAAAGCAAGCCAAAGCATGTCTGATGTCTGTTAACATCCCTCTACTTTCTTTTATTTGGCCTTTCCTTGTTTCTTGGCAACAGAGCTCCCAGAGGAAGAATAAGAACAAGAGTATACACAAAACCTGTAACAGAACAAAGGTAGAATGATAAACAAATACACAGGGAAATACAAAACCTGTGAATTTGAGAAAAATGGGCCCCCTTTGATAAAATAAAAGCATATTTATTAATCCCCAGGTGTCACAGATCCTCTGTTCTCAGCTCCAGTACTGTCTTTATGTGCTCAAATAACATAATTTGTGGCATTTTGGCTGACAATTCTAATTAACTGCAGATTGTAAATAAAACCAAGTGTGAACTCATAGAAACAAAAGCCTTTGGAATAAATATAGCTGGGGAGAAAAGCAATAGATGTATGAAACAGTAATGGCAAAGCAAGCCAGAAAGTGACGAAGTAACCCAATGAGAAACAAAGATGACACAACAGATGATCAAAGGAGATGCCAGAACTGGAGGCAAGGAGAGAACCATCCTCATAGAAAACAGTTGTCTCTCATAATCACCACCCCAAAGTGTGGAAATTATTGGTTCAATTGGATTGGGTGCCTCCCCTGACACCAATCAGCTATGGCCAGGATCTGTTACCAATGACTGACTGTTAGGAGTCCACGCTATGTCATATGTAGGACAGGGATTAATTCCTTGAATAATGAATTTGTTGGCTTGTGAACTGACCAGATACACCAAAAGTTGGTCACCTGTGAGTAATCTTATTGTCACCACATCAATAGAGAGTTGCAGTGACAAACATAAGCATCAACTAGTAGCAGCGCCAAATCTAGGAGTGTCTACTTGAGCCAGGGGCCTGGATGGAACCTCAGCATCATAGTCAACACAGAAGAGCACTATTTCATAGGAATTCAAGGAGATAGTCACCCAAAACCAAAATATTGGAATCCTCTCACCTTCCTTCAACTCTCAAGTCTGTCCAATATTCTATATCTGATCCTGCCCTTTTGTTTGGGTGTCTCCTCCTGAAACTCATTCAGTCCCAACATTTCCACTGGGATTACTCTTCTTATGGGCATGTTCCCATCTTCTAGAGCAAGGGCATCCAGACCAATGTCAGGAGCAAGACTAGCCTCTGGTCAGTTGCCTATTTCCTCATTGTGGTCCTTTTTTGAGGTTTATCTTCTAAAAGATTAACAAGCATGGGATTATTCAAGTAAGAACTCCACATAAAATGCATGTTTCATTGTGGCTCTAGGTAGAAGTGGCCTGAAGTGAACGTAGGTTATGGTCTGTATCAATTCTGATGTTTGATCGAGACATGCCATAAACCTGCTAATTTATATAAGTTACATGCTGATTCTAGGTAATTAGTTATATTGGCAATTCATCACCTTACCCACTATGCTCTAGCAGACCTATCAGTTGGTATTACAGTATCAGTTATGGGAGATTATTTTGGGCTGCAGGTAATAGAAAACCTAAAGTTGCTTAAGTAATAAGTCATTTTTATCATTCAACAAAATGGTTGTAGGTATTAGGGTGTGGGAGCTCAAAACTGTCATTAAGTTCCAGAATCTTTCCTTCTTTCCCTCAGTCCATCCTCGGTGTATTGTTTTGAACTATTAACTGGCTTCCCTTGTTACCCCAAGATGGACATCATAGTTCTAGAGGTCAGGAGTAGATAGAGATAACAGGGTAATTCTTTAGGAAAATTTCTTTTCATCAATGAAGAAAATATTTCCTGGAAGCCTTCAGAAGCCTTTTCCTTATCTCACTGGTCAAAATATTGTGTCCATGCTTTAGCCAATGGTAAGAATAATAGGACGCCAAGGTTAGGCTTAGGCTAGTAAGAATCAGCCAGGGTTGAAGGGGAGGCAGTCTCCCCTGAAGCATCTATCTAATATCCAAATTTTGGAGTCCTGTTAGGAAAAGTTGGGTAAGCAACCAAAGGAGTCTACTCCAGCTCCCACTACTATAAAGGCATTCACAGCATTCAAAAGAAGATGCCAGGGGCTGGGGATGTGGCTCAAGCGGTAGCGCGCTGGCCTGCCATGCGTGCGGCCCGGGTTCGATCCTCAGCACCACATACAAACAAAGATGTTGTGTCCGCCGAAAATTAAACAATAAAAATAAATAAAAATTATTTTTTAAAAAAAAGAAGATGCCAGACTTAGCAAACAAAGATAGAGCCAGGATTAAAAGAGCCAGTTGACAGATGTTCTGTTCCAGCTGTGCTGAACTGTGTAGTAACAATAACAGCAATGATGATGACAATAAAAAACAATATGGCCCATGATATGCTGGGCCTAGGGTTAAGTGCTTTGCATGTTATAGGGGATGCTATACAAGGTGAGGCAAGCAAGGCCCAAAATTTAAGGAGGCACTCACTCCCAGGGTTGTATGTGTGCAAGTTGCCACCTGAGAATGGATGCCTCCCTAAATTACACAGCCCAGGTTCCTTGTTTGTCTCACTCTAGTCTTGGCCCAGTCTACCACAACATTCAGAATTTAAGTCTTCTTTATCCAGTTCTGGGAGTGTGGGGAGCTGAACATTCTTCTCTCTGTCCTGGCAGCAGCCCCATTCCAATGACTGCTTAATGCAGAAGCATGAAGTCTCAGCACTTTTTCTCAGGTAAACTCAGATGGGTCATCCCACATCCAAAGAAGCCCAATAGGCTAAGGGCCTTCTTGTAACTCTACTATAATTCCTCTTTTTCAGCCACATATTATCTCCTTCACTCACAAGAGTACTACCCAATACCTTCCAGCATGCAAATTTCCATCTTAGAGACCATTTTTAGTGAATGTGTTCAGCATTATTTGGTACAGGAGTAATGTGAAAAAGCAGACATTTGAAATAGGCAACAATGAGGACCTTATCCCCAGTCATAAGAAAAAGCAGATATACCTAGTATTCAATAGCAGTGCTATTTTAAAAACCTGCTCTGGGGTGAAATAGGATAGGAACAGTAGAAAGTAATGTACTGGCGGGTACAATGCACCCTGTATTTAAGAGGTGGGGTGAATAATGGAGTATGGAATTGGAAGGCTGTTGAGAATAGCTCAGTGTGAATAATAGAGGCCTCCTTGGAAATATATAGGGAAAGTCGCATGTCCTACAGCCAGTCAGCAGGAAAACAAAAAACAAAAAAACTGAGATTCAGAACCAGGACTTCATGGGAAGAATAGCAGAGCCCCAGAGGAGATCAAATTCTCAGCCCAGAAGGTATTCCACAATAGGTTCTAGTCTCTTATTATGAAGGGGTGAGATCCTGAGACTTGGGATAGGAACATCTAAATTGATGGACTCAAAAATCTCAAATCCTCAGCTTCCCCTAACTCTCTGGGTCTGAAAAATTGGTTCACTCCTTAAAGGTAAGTACTCACTTCTTACCTGAAGACAGGTAAGATCTCTTCTTGCAAAACAATGCTTACTCTCTTCTACTAGGCGGCCTCAAAATGTCTTCAATATTCCTTGACTTCTGATAGTCCCACCCTTATAGTCAGTCCCATTCTATTTTGATCAGGATGGACTTTTGTAACCAAGAGGATACTGCAGAAATGACAGAGTATAACTTCTGAAGATAGGTCATAAATGGCATTGTAGTTTCCCTCTTTTTTTTTTTTTTGTTGGTGTTTTTTTTTTTTTTTTTTTGGGGGGGGGTGGGTCAACTGGTCTAGGGGAAACTATATCCTATGTTTTGAGGATATCCAAACAGCGTCACTGAGAGACCCATAGAGCAAGGAATGGTGACTTCCTGCCAATAGCCAGTGAGTAACTAAGACTTAGTGGCAACAGTCACATTAAGAGCCACCCTGGAAGTGGATCCTCCAATCCCATTCAAAGCTTCAAATCACCACAGCCCCATCCAACATTTTAAATACAATCTCAGGAAATTTGAGCCAGAAATTGGGGGACTGATTACATTTTAAGCTGCTAGATTTGGGGGGTAATTTGTTACACAGTGATAGATAAATAATATGTCCTCTCAGGATTTATTCCTATCTCTCATCTTGGCCATCAGACTAATATCTTGAGTTAAATCATAACATAACCCAATTGAAGATGTTCTAGGTCTTCTAAGAAAAAAAATTATGCCCCCAATAAACTTCAGATTCTTGCAAGAATATGCCAGCAAGAACTAGCACACTGTTTGTGACAGAAGATTTAACATCACATAAGACAGTGCTAAGACAACATCTAAGACGGATCTTGGAAATATGGAGGAAACCATGAAGTGAAAATGTCAGAACTGCCATGGAAAACAGTGGAAGAAGTGATTGAAAGGTTCAGAGAAGTAGGCGTTTGAGAGCAGATACACTAAATAAGATGAGAAAATGCCCCCAGATGACTTAGATCCACAAGAGAGGCCAGGAAACACTGTTTATCAAAGTAGCAAGGAATGCCCTGATGAGAGAGGAACCAACATCATTGAGAATTTCAATAGTGGTCATCCTCTGTAAGGCCACTTGATGGAAGTAGATGTTATTACACAGCTCTACTGACTCATTGATAGTAATGGGGATGGAAGGACCCTGAAAAGGGTTCAGGTAGTTGCCCTTAGCCAACAGAAAAAAAGGTAGTCACAGCTATCATACTCCAGAGTTGGTGAATAGAATATAGGATTCCTAGGGCAAACTAATAAAGGTAACATTCAATCTATACAAACCAAACAGATCAAGGATGGGTCATCAACTGGGGTTGTAGCTCAATTAGTGAAGCATTTGTCTAGCATAAGCAAGAAGTCCTGGGTTTGATCCCTAGCATTGCTCAAAAAAAGTGACCAAGAGATTAGAAGCAGCCCAATGAAAAGTCACTATCTCTAGCCCAATTTCTGGATTTAAGCTGGTGTTCCAACCTGGAATCCCCTGACTGAAAAAAAGACAAGTTCTCTAAGAGGGTGGACCCTGTACCACCATGGTAAGTATATAGTCCCTAGTTACCTCAATCCCTTCCTAACAGACCTATGACCATTTACTCAGGGAACTGCACACAGGAAAAGGGGAAAATTCTGGATATTTTGATAACACTTGTACACAGAAAGCAGGTTGACTTTGAAATACAGGGATCCAAAGCAACATCATCCCCTCTCCCATTAGAGAGGAGGCTTATGGGGCTCAAGTCTGGCTCACAGTAGGCACTGTAGGCACTCACCTAGTAGTCACTTTCCCTGACCTTGAATTCATAACTTGATATGGGGTTGATATCATAGTGGGAAAACCAAGTATAAGCCTCTGAAGCTGCCCTTACCCACCCCAGTCATGTCAGGAAATTAAAAACAGTATCATATCCCAAAGGGAATGGCAGATCCCCATTACACTTTCATGTAATTCATCTCCAGAAAAGCCAGGTGGATCTTGGAGGATGACCAGGGACTTGCACAAACTCACTTAACACTGGTTCTCTTTGCAACTGCTTTGCCAGATTGAAGGGCTGGAATTGCCTCAGGTGTATTGATTGCAGTTCTGATCTGATAAATGCATTCTTTTCAATCTCTATCAGATAGGGAGATCAGAAATAGTTCTCTTTCATTATGAACAGATAACAATTGCATTACAACCTTATTCCAGGGCTGTGTGGACCTGAGAAGCAAGAAGTGGAAAGTATTTTAGAGGCTTCAGTGAATGCATGCTTAACAGATGAATCTGCCTATGCAGATTCAATGACTCATACCATTGTTGATGGCCTGTTTTCACAGGGAACACAGATAACATCCCATTAAACAATAAGGTGTAGCTGCCACCCAGTTAATTCACCTTCTCCATTCCAAGTAGACAAAAAAGGAGTATTATGACATAGGAATTGACTCTGACCACAAGTCAGTAGGAATGCTTTTACAGAGAGAGCAGGGAAGACTGTTTGCACCCAGGTAATCCACTTAGGTGTCTCTCAAAGGGAAATCAATAAGTACAACAGTCACAGCCTAGTTTTGCAGCCACCAAGTAAACTATTTGGACCAGATAAGGAGAAGGGTAGGCTAGAATGGGTAGGAAAAGAGGAAGACAATGAGGATCAGAGCAGCTGCTGGGGGTGAGGGCTGTAGTTTATTTCATTCACCTTCATCTTATAAATTTCCCCAAAAAGAGAGCCCACCAAAATCTGGCAGAGCTATTCCAAGAATTTATTACAGGAAGCAAGTCAACTGCAGATTTGTCATCCCTTCAAGCCCAATGACTCATTTTCTTAACCAGAAAGGTTGATGGCTATCAGCTATCAGCTGAATCCCTCTGCAAGCATTGCCCTCTGTTCAAGAGTTTCTTTACTCAAGATCATTCCCTTTCCTGGAGTTAGTGACTGACCAATGATGGGGTCAATCTTGTCTCAATTCAGATGACTCCATGGCCACCATGCAAGTAATGAAGCCTAACTTCTGACTGCATCACAGTTCACATTCTCCCTCCACCCAATAATGCTACCTTCACTTTACAAAATTATTGATCCCAGGAGGACTCCCCAGTAGCCTTCTTTCATGAAAATCTCCACCTCATGCTCTGGGTCCCAAGGAATTCAAAATGCAAAACACGCATTACTTCATTTTATCCTTGCCATAATTTTTCCACTATTTTACAGAGGAAAGTCAAGCCTCAAGAGCTTCCATAAACTTTCACATTCCCTGATTCTAGAACCTGTGCTCTTAACCAACTGCAGCAAACTACAATCCCTGTACTAGAATTAGGCAACCCCACCCCAACCCTGGGATGAGAATACATCAAGTACAGACACTAACTTGCAGAATGTATCTTGCCATTATGTGTTCCCTTGGACCTATCCACATGTTTCAGAGGAAGAAGCCTCTGAACTCTCCCCATTTTATTTCTGTGGGCTTCAGGGTTTGGCTACCATGAGTTCCCAATTGAGTTTGGTGCTACTGTGCTTGTGGCACTATAGAGAAGAGTCTCCCTGACATGAGCAGCTGCCACCCCCAGTCCGAAAGGTCCCATGTTCCAAGGTCATTGAAGTGATTCAAATATACAGTGATCTTTGATTTATGAATCTAGTGGTTTAATAAGAGGCTTATGACCAGAAAGTTACATAACTGTAAAGATCACTAAGTCTGTATCATGTCTCACTTCCCTCCCTTGAGTAAGGCTAGGTCACTTAGTCTCCCCGCAAGTTCCAAGCTGTCAGTGCTAGATACAGGAAATGCTCTAAAGGAATGTGGCTTAAGCACTCTCCACTATGGCAAAACGACATACTGTCTTCAGCTGTTGCAGATAACATAGAAGCCCTTCATCTTTTCTAACAACTTCATTCTCATTTATTCTCTGAACAACCTCTTAGTGGCTGGACTCCCACTGACTTCTGCACATACATAACATGGATAAGTAACCAGGGAGGGCAGTGAAGCATGTTTAGTCATTTTGCGTAAGAACTTCCCTTGTAGACCTTCCATATATAACTTGCCTGGCAACCCCCTTTTCTATCACTGAGGCACCAGTACAGAACAAAGGATGAGTGCTCTCAGCCCCTCCAACGGAGACCCCTGAGACAATAGTACCCCCCCCCCCCAGGTGCTACTATCCCCTACCCTTACACACACATCTTCCAATGCCTTCTGGACTTACCTCCCCTTATACCCAACAATGGTTCTTCTGCTTCAGAAGGTCTGGCTCCTTCCCATGAGACATAGCAAACTCAGTCCTGCCCTTGTTGTTCTCCTGTGTAACTTATTTATTATCCTTCTCTCCATAGCAGGTGCTCCTTTGACCTTCTTCAATAATCCAAACTCACTCTTTCCTCCCCAAGATACCATCCCTGAAGAGCCACCTGGATCATGCCTTGGTACAGGCTATTGGGCTATAATCACCAGCCTTCAATGGAATCTGATACAGTTTTAGAGGCAGAATAATATTTCTAAGCTCAAACTCTACCATTTACTGAAATGTGATCCCAGGGAAGTCCCTTAATTTCACCAAGCTCCACTGTCCTCATTTATAAAGTGGGGACAGTGGAGCCTACCCAACACACCCATGGAGAGAGCTAGTGAAGTAATGTGGTAGAAAGTGACCTTTAAGTTTTAAAGTGCTATACAAATGTTAATTATCATTATTGTATGGTTCCTCTCCAGTGAGCTCACTGAGGACACATCTCTTACTTTCTTTCTCCCTGGGTCACACATACAGTGCCAGCAACACTGTAGGCTAATATTAGACACAGAATTAAAAATGAATAAACAAAAACCATTGATCTACCAGAATTAAGATAAAATCCCAAATATATTAAATCTACTGTAAACATGATTCCACAATCTAGAATATCCTCTATTGGGAAACATCCTGAAAAAGTCTGAAAGTCCATTTATAGCACAACCTTGACAACCTATACTGAGCAAAGAAAAAGCATCAAAATATATTTCATCTCCTAATACGGAGCCAACACTGCCAACAGGGGACAATTTAGACTCTGGAACCCTTGTTCATTTGCCCAAAGCTACCTTTAAATAACCAGCTTTAAAAAAAGTCTCATTTAAGAAATCCTTTTTAACCCATGGTATGATCAGTTCCTCTTCAATATCTGATGCAACCCTAGTGTTTTTCCATTGCTTTCTAGCTGTGTCAGATTTCCCTAGAAGACAGAAATGAAAGTGATGACTAAGAAGATCGCACTTAAATTTTAAATGTTTGACTTAAACATTGATTCCCCCACCCACCCCTCCCATCCCTGTCTTCTTGCCCTCCAACAGGAAACTACCATATTTACACAGTGTAAAACCTTCAGCTTGCACCATTGCATGTAAGCTTGTAATCTTTCAACACAAATTTAGTTGGAACTACACAAGGCAGAATCTGCTCAGAGTTCAGATTTTGTTCTACTTTGCTGACAACCTTCTAAAGATATAGAAAAGGGTTACGTGCCAGAAGTATACCTCTTGTGGTCTACTTCCACTCTACTAGAAATATTAGGCAGGTACCTATCTTCTCTGCATTGGCCCTTTTCTATATCCCAATCTTGCCTCAAGTTAAACTATTCAAATCACCAACTCTGGAGTACAGAAAAGCATTGGAAAAAAAGTTAAATTGCAAAAGGGGAAAATAACAATAACGTGGAGTCTTTCTTTAAAACATCGCAATATACCCTCATATTTCCCCCGTGTAAACAGGATGTGTTTCTCAATTGGGTGGTTTTGTTGTTGTTGTTGTTGTGTTTTTGTTTTCTGTTTTTGCAAATGGTCTAAACTTGAGTAATATAGGCAACATTTTGTTGGATATCTAAGAAAATTAAATGGTTATGGTGATGTATTGATGCAAGTCATTTTCCAGACAGTTTGTTCTAGATATGAATACTCTGAAACCAAAATCTGTTGGAGTTCAGCAGATCTTATAGTTCTGCTTGCAAATAAAAGGCAGATTCCCTATAGGTCCATTTCTATCAATATTTCACTAAGTCTGCCAAGCTAGCAAAAGGTGGATTATTGGACAAACTGAAGTGTCACTGAGGGATCTTTTGCTTCCAGGAATGTAGTTTAGAGCATCCTATATGAACATTACCCTTCCCCAATATGGTTGTTGAGCGCCAGGCACTAGAACTATGAAACTAAGCAAAACCATTGTTAAACAAAAGAAGTTCATGGTCTTAGATTGACTCATTAGCATGTCATTTTAATACATATCAGGTAATGACATAGAGAGGCAGAGGGTGGCATAGGTTTTTAGGGTAAGTGTTGCCTGGCCAAGTCTTAAAGGACAATCAGGAACTGGACAGGAAAAGGGAAGAAAAAAGGCATCTGGCAAGGAGAGCAGCATGATAAAGAATCCAGATGAGCAGGAGAATGGCCAGTGTAGAGAATCAGCAAGTGTTTTTTCCATAGACTCCCTCCCCACCGGACCCCCGACCCTGTGGCCCATTGGGCAGGAGAGGTTCTGAGCAGTGTTTATCATCTCCCAGAATGCTCCTTGCATGCTTTACCTTGGCACTCTGGGTTCCTTCCAAACAAAGGACTTCAGACCCCACTGCATGAGGGAACCATATCAAGGCTGAGAAAATTGCCACTGCTTCTAGAATTCCCTCCCTCCCACGAAGCCTCCTGCTCTGTGCAGGGGCCAGCTGCCTTCTCTCTCAGGTGCTGCCTTCTCCCAGAAAGCTGCTCACTCCAAGGCCTCTGGCTGCTGGCCCGCTGCCCTGCAAGTCTGCCAGACAGCCCATGTGTCTCAGTCCTGACAGAGGACACTGTGGAGGCTGTGCCAGGAACCCTGCTATGTGGTTTCTTTCTACTTTAGGCAGAAAGGGGAAAGTAAATCTTCAAACAGCCTTTTCAACACTGAAACTGCTAACAGCAGACTGCTGGAGAGGGGAACAAAGCAGTGGAGGAGGGTAGAGGGAAGCTGATTTTTTTTTTTTTTTACACATCCTTTAGTAGTTGTGAATGGTGTACTGTTCATATGGATCACTTATTCAAGAAGGGTAGTTCTTTTTTTTTAATTTTTTAATATTTATTTTTAGTTTTTCGGCGGACACAACATCTTTGTTTGCATGTGGTGCTGAGGATCGAACCCGGGCCACACGCATGCCAAGCAAGCGCGCTACTGCTTGAGCCACATCCCCAGCCCAAGAAGGGTAGTTCTTGAGAAAATTACTATAGAAAGAAAAGTAATGTCATGGAACCACAGGGTTTTCAGTATTTTTCACAATGAAATAACAAGGCCCTTCTTTATACTGGGTTGGCTTAATTGAAACCAAACTTACAGGTAAGAAGTCAGATCATGTGGTACCTCGGTACAAAGAGGTAAAGAAACTTATGGTCTTATAGTATGTTTAGTGTCTGAGATATATCTTCTTAACTACCACATGAGCTGGTCACCTCTACCACCTTTTGCTGTATTATTTAGTAAGAAGAAATTTCAGGTAAGCAAAGTTTGCCTCTGAGAAGGACAACACTTAAATTCAATAAGAAAAAATGAAATTGGATGTTGTTCAAATAGTAAAATTTTAGTTATAGGATGAGTAAGTTCTGATGGTCTAATGCATAGCATGGTGATTATAATTAATAATGGTGTATTATATGCTGCTTTGCTAAGAGAATGGATCTTAAGTGTACACACATACACACACAATGAGTATGTGAGGTGATAGATGTATTAATTGTGATAACCGCTTCACAATGTATATGCATATTGCATTATCACAATATACAACCTAAATATATATAATTTCTGTTTGTCAATTATTCCTTAATAAATCTGGAAAAATGAAATTTAAGGTCTTTCTTCAGCTTTCTGGAGAAACACTTTCTTTCTCATAAACCTACTATGATATACAGGACAGAGTACAGGAGGTGACTCAGGGACCCAGGTTCAAGCTTGAGTGGACACACCACCAAGGACTCTGAACTTTAAATTCTTCTCAAGAGTGTCATGGGCCCAAGTAAGCTAGTGTATGTGAAAGGGTTGCATACCTGCTAAAACCCTGAAAGTGTAAGGTAAACATATTCCAAAAGTGGTATACATAATCAATGAACAATTAAGTAGAACAGCTAAGTTAAATAGAGCAAGTGATAACCATCCAGAAGTTTCTACAATGCTGTGAGAAAAGTTTTTCTTTCTGGTAAAACCCAGCAGTGGTAAAATCAACTGCTGAGAGAACTATCCCCTCCCGGAATGCTCTCTTGGTGATCTTGCTGGCACCCCTCTTCCACCACTGCCTGGATAGAAGAGTCCTGAGACTGGGATTCCCTTTCTCTTGCACATCTGTGCTCTGGATGCACTTATCTAGAAATATCTTGTGCCCTTCAAATTCAAGGCATGAAAACATACCCCAGCTTTTTTTTTTTTTTTTAGTTCAACCCACAACTATTTTTAATCAGTTCCAAGAAATCTCAGGGATCCAAGTTTGTTGGTTTTGTGACATCAAAATAACAAACTTAATCTCTAGACTAAAGTTTCCTTACCAGAAAATTAAATATCAAATTCTAAGAGTCATATGAGCTTGGCACAAATGTAAACAGAGTTTCCACTGTTTCCTGTCTCTGTCCGTTTTCTGGTTAGTTTCCATGAACGTCCACCCACTAGACCCATGCTGAAATCCACCTCATCTCAGCTCTCTTGTGGTGTTTGAAGAAGATAGCACCTGACTTGTTTGAGTTCTCAGGTGCAAAAGGCTGCTTTCCTCTCCTCCCTGGCCTACCTATCTAGGCACGGCCCTCACACAGTCACTGTTATAAATTTGCTTAGTGAAGAGACAGAGGAAAGAACGCATAGATTAACTTGTTCATTCACTCAAGGAATATTTACTGGGTATCTATTACATATATTAGATGTGTCTCATTAAGAACCAAATCCACCTGTTAGGTGGAAGTAGAGGTTGACTTGGGGAGACTTTCCTGAGGAAGCAAAGGTTGGTTGAGATCTGAAGGGAGAGTAGGTGACTGGATGGAAGGGAACAGTTGAGAGAACTGGCCTAGGGCCCTGCAATGGGAAAGAAAGAAAGAAGGGAGAGAGAGAGAGAGAGAGAGACCAATGAAGGGATAGCATGGTCTTTCTCCTCCTTCCTGGCACTCTGCCTTTCATTGGGTTTCTTTCTCAATTAGCACATCTCCATTGCCAGACACATGTGGTTATATTGGCTCAATCTATAAAGCACGTGTGAAACCTGGACACCTTACAACTGTGGTTAGAAAAGGATTTTGTGGTATCTATACAAACACATCCTTGGTTCTCATGGCATGGGAAGCAATCAGTATCCAAATGGAGACATTCTACTTCAGAGGAGCCATTTCTTTCAGCTTTTCACAAACTCACCCCCAATTTTTCTAATTAATACCTTCCATTTTAGCCCTCTCCATTCTCAACGTAATTGCAACGTGTTCCCAAATGGGTTATAGCACTCTAATTTGTTTGTTAGTAAAATCTAGTAAATACAATATGGTAGAATTTAAGGATGCCCTTCTTTCATATGGTGAAAATCCTCAAGGGAGATAAGTTTACTAAGTACAAAGAAGAAAAAGTTTTGGCATTCCTGAGAAGGGAGGAGGGAGGGGGAAAAAACACCCTGTAAATGTCACTACTGACTAATTTTATCTATGTTTGGAAGGCCCTGGGGGGTTTTAGGGCTTTCCATAGAGATTAAAAAGTGACATTCTTATGAAAAAGAAATGCACAGCCTTTGCCCCCTGGAGCATTCACCCCCACATCCATAATTCAGGTGAATAGGAATTTCAGGAGCCAGAGCACAAAGCTTCCCACAGCAAGCAACCTCACCCGCTGTCAGTTTCAACAGGTCAGTGGTATCTCTAAAGAGACCGTAAATCAAGCATGTCCGTGTCTGATAGCTTTCCCCAAGCCACTGTGGGCTTATGACAGTGCCTGTTAGAACTGACTCTCCTGAACCCATACTATTATTTCCATTTATGCTTGACTTAGGACAGTGGACCTGGCAGGTCAGATGCCCAAATGCATTCCGATAAGCCTGCCCTGAAAGCTCTTTCAGATCACTGGGACTCCAAGAAAGCTTTTTTTGTTTGTTTAAAAAAAATTTTTTTTAAAGGCATTTGTATTATGCTGGTATTCACTAGAGGAATGGACCTGAGCAGCAAAGAATATGACCTGTTCTGGTTTTAAAATTCTACACTGTTTTGTAAAGACTTATACTTGCAAATTTGTTTTTTTTTTTCACATACCAACTTGAGGACATTAAATTAAAAATAAATTTTTATAATAGTGGTTCATTATATGAGTCTCTGTACTGTTGTGAGTGCTTGAAATGTTCTATGCTATATGGTTTTTCATGACAAAAGCAAAAAGAAATAAGCACAGCATTCCACATGCTTCAGGGTCCTTGCCCCTCTCTTCGCCTTCACCCAAGACTTCTCTAACTAGGGAACATCTGACAGTTGAGCTTTCAGCTCTAAGTCTGTCCTGAATCACCACTCATTTTCCTCAGTTGCTTAGAAGCAAGCTTGATATTTTGTTCTTACATCCCAACAATACTTATAAAAAGGAACTCTTGTTCTCAGTATGTTAGAAATTATAGGTTCATTTCTTCTGAGAAGGAAGTTACATATTAATAGGCATTCTGATGTTATTTTTACCCTTTATTTTAAAGGTAAAGTTTCCAAGGACATTAAAAATTGCAATAGTGTGCTGGGAGTAAATTTTACTCCTACGTCTAAGAAACAAATTTACAAAAGATGACGTCATAGTAGTTATATTTTGCAATAGGACAATTGAGGATTTTACAACCGCCTTAAGTTTCAATCACAACACAGATAAGTAAAACATTGAAAATGAATTCTTTAAATGTCATTGACACAAATTTTTTTTTAAAAAATCCACTGAACATTTACAAAGTTAATAATAATGCACTTATTATGCTTATGGAAATCATGTGGGGTGAAAATATACTAGCTTCTTAGGAACTGTTATAAAAACTCCACATTCTATCTATGCTGCTTCTGGGTCAGCAGGGGTATTCTACACCCAAATGAAAACCATCCTCTTAGCAGATGTTTTCTAGTACACTCAAGTCCAGGACAAGTGTACTTTTCCTTCCCTCCTGCCCTGTAGATGATGACTGAGGTACACACAGAGGAGAAAACATAGAGAGCTGAGGACTTCGTGCCAACCTTGACTCAAGTGCTATCCCACACTAATCCAAAGCTCATCAAACCATCTTCCTGGGCTCTTGATGAGAACAGAAAGCTACTTTTTCATACTGCATCAAACATCCATGGATTATTTAAAAAATAAAACAAACACTTAGAATCTACTTGAAAATATGAGACATTTTGAACTAACAGTCTGACTTTGTGAAAACCCCCTTTATGCTTTAATTTGATTTATAGGACAATTTTTTAAAGTAGTTCTTATTACTTTTGAAATCATAGTGTACCTTTAGGATAGGCTGACAAAGGATTGTTTTATGATATTTCTTGCTTAGTGACTAGGTAAAAAAAGACTTTCAATGAACCATTCATTAAGTTCTAAAATGTCCAAATGTAATTAGGAAACCATTTGTTCCATTCCTTTTTAAACATTTCTATAAAATTCTATTCTGACTCAAGTATAATGAAATTAGCTTTTTCTGGGTCTGAATTGTCAGCCTAACCATTGGCCACTCTTTTTATTTTATTTTTCCCAATGCTGGGGTTCAAACTCACAGCCTCACACTTGCTAGGCAAGTGCCAAACTGTTGAACTACATTCCCAGCCCCACTGCGTCTTAATCAGGTGATACCTGTTAGCACAGGAGTTGCATACAGCCTTCAAGAAGGACAAACTGCACTACCCAGACTTTCTCAAGAACCTCTGCTCCATGAGGGTTGGGGGTCAACTAGCAATCTTCCAGGGCAAACAGAGCAAACCATAAATTATGAGCTTCACAGCAGCTTTCCAGAGGCACACAGCAGTGGCAGGGGCCCTGGGTTGTGAACCAGCACATACTGTTATTTCAGCATGTGTGTTGGTGTGAATGCCACCACATCCACAGGTCTTTGTCCCCTTTGTTCACTCATTTCTCTTGCCCATAGCTATCCTTCAGAAGTTGGTATCTTGACCCACATTCCAGAAGGCAGCCCAGCCAACTTCTTGAAACCCAGCACCTAAATAGTCTCATTTTTGTACTAGATGACAGAAGCAAAATTCCTTCCCTCCTGCCCTGTAGATGATGACTGGGGTACACACAGAGGAGGAAGCATAGACAGCTGAGGACTCCATGCCAAACTTGACTCAAGATCTATCCCACACTAATCCAAAGCTCAGCTAGACTCCCATCAAACCATCTTCCTGGGCTCTTGGTAAGAACAGAAAGTGAATTTTTTTATGCTGTATATGATTTGGTGGATTCAACAAGAGCCAAGAGAGTGAGGTTTCATTTAAGCATTAAACAAGTTCAGGGAGAAGATATGACTTAGCTAGAGTAGATATGCATAAATATAGAAATGGGATTTCTAAATTCACTTGAAAAGTTAAAGATTTGTGTTTATTTCCCCCGAGCCCATTAAAATGGCATTAGAAAGATGATTTTTTAAAGAAAAAATTTGCTAAGCAGCCAAGGGACTCTGCATTTGGAGGGACTCCAGTCACAGAATTGGGGCAGTGTGAACCACCAAGAGTGACAAGGTTAGGTGAACCAATCAGTTGATAAGGAGATGAGTGCACATCAACACTGCCCCAGGCACCAAACTTAGCAAAGCTTGGCTTTGGAAGCTTGGAAGACAGATTCATGTCTTCCAGGTAAGACACTATTTCCCTGCTGGGGAAACTAAATGTCCCAAGAGAAACCTGACCCCATCCCCTGCATATAATGTCACTTAAATTTCCTCCAATGGAAAAAAAAAAATGAGAGCTCTTGCCAGATTATCCTTCAGAGAAGCCTACTAGCTAGGAAGCCCCAGCTTTTTGATACCTCTCCCTTAACAATAAGTGACCGAAGAAGAGGGGAGGTGATATTGGTCAAATTATATTGTTATACTGTGTGAATGTAACAACAGATTCCATTATTATGTACAACTATATTGTGCCAACAAGAACAACAAAAAAAATGGGAATAAATAAATAAATAAATAAACAAACACGTTTTTGAATACTCATAAGAAGAGTGAAAAGACATTTGCCAAACTGTTAACAGTAATCTTTTGAGTGGTGAAATAATAGGTCATTTTTGTACTTAGTTCTTCTTTATCTATACTTTCTAATCTTACAAAATAATCATGCTCTACTAACAAACAAAAAGTGACCAAGACATTTGAGAAAAGCCACATCTTGAAAAGAAATAGACCAGAAAAAATAAAAAGAAGAAAAAAATAGACTAATCAGACATTGATAACATGTTGTAAGATAATATTAATTTATTCAGAGATATAAGAGAAGATACATTCACCTAGCAGAACACTGCATCTGGCCCCTGACTTTCAATGGCTCAATTTGAAATTTTTAAACTACACAATGGTGCAAAAGTAATATACATTCAGTAAAAAACACTAAACACTACAAATTTTGAATTTGGATCTTTTCCTGGGCTAGTGACATGTAGCTCTGTATTCTCTCATCATGCTGGGAAATGGGAGCAAACTGCAGCTCCCAGACGGCCAGTTGGTCACCAGGACAAATACCAGCACTCTATAGTGTCTGGGGTGCTAAGCTATGATGTCTGGTAGGTTACAGGTACTAAGTGTGTTCCTAGCTAATAATATTTTAACTTACAATGAATGGGTTTATCAGGTGATATGACTTCATTGTAAGTTGAAGAGAAGCATCTGTATTTTTAAAAAAGAGAATTCTTGGGAATTCTAATGTTATAGGAGAGATAAAGCTAAGAACTTGAGAGGAGAAGGAAGATTTAAAAAAGTGGTTCAATCCAGGACAACCAATAGCCAAAGAGAATTTTTAAAAAAAGCTAAGAGAGGTGGAGTGCAGGGCCACACAATGCTCCCTGAATGCAGTCAGAGCTGATGTAACTCAGCACATCATAGAATGTTGAATTCTGAGCCAACAATGAAAAAAGGAAAAAAAAAATAACTACAACAAAATTTGTTGCCAAGTCTTCAAAAGAACTGCCAGACCCAGACACTTCTAAAACTGAAAGTTAAGGTGAAACAAACTTAAGGGCTGAGTGAAAGTGATTTAAATAGCAATTAGGGCCTTCAGTCCTCTCCTGTTCCACCTCACTGAGCACTTCTTCTCCACCCCAACAGAATATGGCAGGTTTATTCTTTCTTTCTTTTTCTTTTCCTTCTTCTTCTTCTTCTTTTTTTTTTTTTTTTTTTTTTTTTTTTTTTTTTTTTTTTTGCAGTGATAGGTATCAAACCAAGGGCCTTGCACATACCAGGCAAACACTCTACCCCTAATCTTACAGGTTTATTCTTAAAAGGAACTCTTTCGAAAGTGGAAATCAACTGGCACAGTGGTTAGTTTGAGAACAGTACCACGAAGCTTGGTATTTAAGACCCCAAAATGCTGACACCTCAGTTCTCTTTCTCCAGCCTCCTTTCCTAGTTAGCTACTAAAACACTGGGAGTGTACTTGTAACCACAGTAGAAGATAAGAATAGTTTCTTTCTGGAGAATCTGATTAGCCCAAGAAGAAAGACCAGAACGGATTCAACTAGAAGTTTCCTAGAATAAAAAAACTCCCCTCGCTCACCCTCTAGTTAGGCTGAAAATCAACAAGATGAGCTCAGAGCCCCAATCAGTTATTTAGTCCTCTAATGCTTATCAAGGGTTACCAGGTATCTAAGGAAAACTTACAACAAAAAAACTATAGAATAAAACAGAAAATCAATTTGGAGGACACAAAACACACAGTGACTGAAACTGAAAAAGTATCAAGAATACACTCAGGGAAATAAGAGACAATGATATATCCATGATAAAAGAATAGGAAACTATTGAAAGGAACATTCAAGTCACAAAAGAAAGAGAAGAAGAAAGGGTGGGGAGAAGAAGAACTAGAAATTAATAAACATTAATGGAGGTGATGAAAAACTTTCAAAAGAAAGATCAGAAAATAAAGTTGAGGTATTCTAGCAAGGAGAGTAAAATAATAGAAAAAAGAAAAACTGAAGAAATTGGAGAACCAATTCTGAAGATCCAACATCTAAGTAACAAGTTTCAGAAAGAAGAAACAGAAAACCAAGGGGGCAGAAATCATCAATAAAATAATTCAAGCAAATGACTCAGAGGCAAAAGATATGAGTTTCCAAATTTCCTGAAAAGGCTACTTGGGGCCATAGAAGAGTGGATGAAAAGAGATTCTCCCTGGGGCTGGGGTTGTGGCTCAGTGGTGTAGTGCTTGCCTCGCATGTGTGAGGCACTAAGTTCCATCCTCAGCACCAATAAAAATAAATAAACAAAATAAAGGTATTGTGTCCATCTACAACTAAGAAAAAATTAAAAGAGAGAGAGAGAGAGAGAGAGAGAGAGATTCTTTCCCAAGAACATCATTGTGGAATTTCAGAATGAGAACAGAAAAGATATCCTCAAAAAGGATTTTTTTTTTTACTTGAGCACTGGAACATGTTTTCTCCCCAAACAAGAGAGTAAACCAAAAAAGAGGAAAAGATGAGGAATACAACTTGAGAGAAAAACCTAGGGATAGTGAAGGAAGTCTCAGGTGCTGTGGTGGGTATAGGTCTGTGTCAGGTTGTCAGCTCCTCAATAGCCTACAGAACACACTCAACCTGAAAGGATGAAGGGGCAGAGTGGCGGGGAGGAGAGCCTGCTAAAGAGGAAAGAAGGAAGGAATAGACCACCAATGTTGGTTGACCTCACATCTGTTAGAAGGTGCGTCTATTAGAAAGTGCATACCCCCCCCCAAAAAAAAAGCAAATAGTGGGGGGAGCAAAAAATTCAGAAAAGAAATTATCATAGTCCACAATAATAAACTAGGAATAGTATTTGCATCAGTAAGTTATGTAGAAATGTTTATCTAGTCAAAAATTATATTATCTGGGTGGGTAGGGCAAGGAATAGAAGAGAGGATGGTATACTAGACCTGGAAGCTCATCTATTGGAATAGGTGCTTATGTCTAAAGTCACAATTGCAAACAGTATAATATAGCCATATTATTTAGAAGTGCCAAGATATATACACCAGAAGAAATAGTCAAAAGATTTAAAAGTAGTTACCTCCAGGAAGAGGAAATGGAAAAGTGTGAGGAGTAATCCAGGGAAACTGCTGTGTTTTGCTCTAAACTTTAAATCCTATTTAACTTTTTGATAATGTTCATGTACACCTTTGATGATTAATTTTTTAAAAACTTTTTTTTTAAATGAAACAATAAAAAAACATAGAATATTCAGTTCTCAATGAGTCAAGGTAGTGATACACTATCCACTCCTCCAAATAAGGGACCACTTTTACTCTCTTCCTTCTGAGCGTCTAGCACAGAGTAGGCACACAATAAATATTTGTTGTTTGATTGATGGTTTCATTGAGTAATTAAAACAAACTGTCAAACATATTAGTGGGTTTCTTAAGCTACATTAATAGAAAGTTCTGGGAAAAAATTAATAGCTAATGTTGTGTGTCAGTCTCTGTTTTAAGTGCTGAGCACATTTTTCATCATTTAATCCTTATAATCTCATGGGGAAGACATCAAAAATTGTCCCTATCTTATAGACAAGGAAACTGAAGGATGGCGAGGTTACAAGCCTGGTGCAGAGTCACTATCTTGGAACATCACTTTTTCATCAGCTGAGATCCCCTCCACCTTTCCCCCCTGTCCTCTATGGTTTTTCTCTTCTTTGGTTTTCTCCATTGTTTGAATGGTACTCATCCTATGGCAACTTCTTAAGAGTATTTATGCAGAGGCAAACTTTGTTAATCTTTTCAAGACTGCATGTCTATGCTAATTTACACTGAGTTCAAAATTGTATTCTAGCTTCTAGTGTTGCTTCTTTTTTTTTTAATTAATTAATTAATTTATTTTTTTAGTTTTCGGCAGACACAACATCTTTGTTTGTATGTGGTGCCGAGGATTGAACCCGGGCCGCACACATGCCAGGCGAGCGTGCTACCGCTTGAGCCACATCCCCAGCCCCTAATGTTGCTTCTGAAAAGTCTAGAGCCTTTCGGATTGCTGGCTCTTTGTATGTGATTTGTTCTGTCTTAATTTGAAGCTTTCAAGATCTTCTCCTTGTCTCCAGTGCCCTGAAATTTCACAGTGCTATGGTGGGTATAGGTTTCTGTCCTTGCATTCTGGTGGGTATTCCATAGGCAATTTCAGATAGAAAATTTGTGTCTTCCAGCAGGTAAATGTACTTGAATTACTTTGATGACTTACCTTCCTATAAGCTTTCTCTGTTGTCTCTTTTGATCACCTTTATTCAAATGTTATACTCACAGGATGAATTCTCTAATTATTTTACCTTATTACCCCCTGACCACCCCACCCCCTTTCTTTTTCTACTCTTATTTCTGAGATGTTTTCTCAACATTATCTTCCAACTATTCTATTGAAATATTCATTTCTATGTCATTATTAATTTCTAAGATATTTTTGTTATCATTCTATTAGTTATGTTTTCTAGCATTCTATTTTCATTTTGTGGTTAAAATATCTTCTTTTATATTTCTAAAGATATTAACAACTTTTTTTCCCCTGAAAGTTTCTACTTTTTGATGCTATGATGAGTAAAAGAGAATTCTAAGATGTGTCTTTGCCCTCAAAGAGCTTCTAGTAGAGCTGGAGTGGAGAAGATGAACCTATCAGAAACAACAGAAAACAATACGAGGTATGGTATGGCTAAGGGCCACACTTCTTCTGCTGCCATTGATACCACTTGTTAATGTTTATTTATTACTGTTCCCATGGGTCCTTCACAGTTTCCCATCTTGGATGACAGTCCCATAAAGGGACTGTGGCAAAGGGGAAGGCTTATCCTAATTGACGGAAATCCATCAAGATCCAGCCCATGATCGGAGGCAGATCCCACTAAATGTCAATTACATGCCCCTCTAGTCAGTGTGATAACAAGAATGTCCCCCACACATTTTCAAATACTTTGGGGAGTAACTACCCAAGTTTGCATACTACTCTCTCTTTTTTTAAAGGTGGCTGCTATATAATGAAGGACAAGCAGAAGAAAAATTGGCAATACAACTATAATATCCATTATAGTATTATCATCCCCCATTTCAGGGGTGAGAAAACTGAGATTCAGAAATTCTAAGTAACTTGTCCAGAGTTACTTTGTGATCAAAGGAAAGTCACTTAACTTCTCTAATCCCCAGTTATTTCTTCTGTTATAGAGAACTAATAATGCTCATTGGGAAGTTTGCAAACTTTGTGCTTCACATAAGCTGAGCACATATTTTCAAACATGTATACACTTAAACATTAACCTGCCTCCACCCCAGAACAGAATAATGAAAACATCAGAGATGACATCAAATGACCTCTCCCCAAATTGTCTCAAACACTGTGATCTACGTTCCTTTTCAGCTAACGTGCTCTGAGTTGTGATGAATGTGTGTGTGCGTGTGTGCATGTGTGTGTGTGTGGCAGGCAAGGTAAGCTTTTCCTGACTTAATTTTTCCACCTAAGTGGCCCTGGGGAAAAGACAGAAGTTAGCTAATATGCAATTATGATAGATTAGCTCTTAAAATATGACAGATGACTTCGATGTGATCCCTAAGCATACACAATCTGAGCATACTTAAAAGGAACTCCACCCCAGTGTCATGAGCTCTGAGTTATCTCACCATCTGTGGTTTATCTCACTCCTCTCCTGCCTGCCCTGCCACCTTGTAGGAAAATCTGTTGTAAGTGTCTTCTTAGCAACACTCTACTCATGGACAGGAGCCTCTTCCAAAAAAAAAAAAAAAACCCCACCCAGTTCCTGGAACCCTTCTCCACCCTCTGGGTAGGCTCCCTTATACACCCAGCCCCAGATCCTAAAGCCCCAGCCCCACCAGATTGCAGCTCCACAGACTAATCAGAAACAGAAGGTAGTTTCCTGGCATCTTGCCCCACCATGCTCCCTGAAAGCAAATAGTTACTAAAGAATCACTATTTATTGCTTATTCCCTTCCTGCCTTTGTCATCCTTTTGGCAGGTATGACTGAAGAGGGTAGAAATGGCATCCAACTTATTTGCAAGACACCCAGTACAATGCTACCTTCTTTATTCATTCTTTTATTTATTTAACAACTGAATATTAAATATCTCCTCTGAGCAAAGCTAAATGGGAACCTCTGCCCTCTGAAAACCTACAGGCAACAGAAGCCAGGGCGCCAGATAGCTGTGCAATGGGAAAGCACTGAGCCTTGGATCTGCTTTGCAGCTGGCTTGCAGGGTTTACAGATTCATTGCCTCATGTCTATGGTACTGGGGAGTCTGTGCTTGCACACATGGAGTTAGGCAAGACTTCACAAAGAGGGGCACTGAGGCTGTCACACTTCCCAGGCACACAACAGGACAAGTGCTTTCCAGGGAAAGTAGGCAGCAGTACATGGGCACAGCATCCAGCACGTGCAGAGAAGCTGGATGATTCAGCATTACTGAAGCTCTGAGTCTGAAGCAGAGTAGCAAAAGCTGTAAGTCTGGATAAGCAGACAGGAACTAGATTAAGAGGCTGAAATGGGGAGCCATTGAAGCACTTTTTAAAATTAATTATTTTTTTCTAGTTGACAAAAATTGCATTTATTTTTCATTTACCACATGATGTTTTGAAATACGTACACTCTGTAGAATGGCTAAATTGAGCTAGTTAACATGCAGAACCTCCCAAACTTACTTTTTGTGCTGAGAACACTTAACACCTGTCCTCTGAGCAAGTCCCAACAATACAATACATTGCTATTGACTATGGTCACCATGTTGTAAATAGATCTCTTGAACTCTTGAAAGTCTGCAACCTTTGACCAACATCTTCCTAACAACTGCTACTCCCAACTCATTGAAAAATTCTAAATTAGGGATTGACATGATCAACTCCCTATCTCATGTCAAAAAGATCAACTCCCTATCCTCATTCTGTCAGTAGGAGCAGAACAGATGAAGGCAATGAGCAGGGAAGATTTGAGGTAAGACTGGGCAGGCTATGATGGGGTCTAAGCTTGGCAATGACCCTGAAAGACAAAAGAATTGGATCAAGAACTTGATAAGGCAGAACTCAGGTGAGAAGGGGGAAGAATTCACCTCATCAATACATAGACTGGAGGAGGTTGAGCAGATTTGGGGGAGAGGAAGGTCTGAGTGGAGTTTGGTATCTGTTGCCTTGGAGATGCCTACAGGATGTACAAGTAGAAATATCCAGGAAGGGTCACTGGGGTCATGGGCTCAGTCCAAGGTTAAATTGAGATGAACATCTGTGGAGCCACACCTATAGAGATAAGAGGGCTGCCACAGCAGGCAATAATGAAGAAATTCCCTGGGAAGAGTGTATGGCAGGAGGAGAAAAGAGGCCCAAGGATGGATTTCTGGAAACACATGAAGAGGTCATCTAGAGACAACAAAGGGATTGAGAAAAACATAAATAAGTGTGGTCTGCTCCTCCTTTGGATCCTGACATTGTTTCCTTCTCATACAACACAAGTATTGTGAAATTAAACCAATAAAACCTTGTACATTACTATATTAGATCACCTAAAGGAATGTACACAGTCGAAATTACCTCAAACTGGTGGCTGAGGACATATTTCAGTGTTTGAGCACTTGCCTAGCATGTATGAGGACTGAGGTTCCATTCATAGTAACCCCCCTCCAATAAATAAATAAATAAATCAGCAAGCTAAGCTTCTTTCTCTGTTCAAATCAAGGTAGCATGCTTGACCTACAGGTACGTGACACTGTTTGCATAGTTGTCTCTGTTTGGGCCCAGTTGAATTACTCTGCCAAGGGGTAGAGTCAGAGAAAGACAGGAAGGACCATTTCCTTTCTCTGGAGCTGTATATTGGGGGAGGGGAGGATTTGAACATGAAGACACTGAGCTAAATGATACAAGATGCCAAGAATATCCTGGGACAGACAACTCTGAGGGAAAGAAAAAGATCTCAGTGACTTTTGGGGAGAAAGGTTTTTTCCTTCTTTATTAAAACAGCTGCGGGGTGTGTGTGTGTGTGTGTGTGTGTGTAGTTAATGAAATTCATTTTAAACCCAGTTTCCACCATATGATGACCTCTTACATTTAGGGATAACATATAATTTATTTAAATATTGATTTTTAAGAAGTAGAGACTTTTCCATATATAGGAAACTTAAGAATAAGCAAGCCCTGACCTCTGCTGATTGGAGGTCAAGATAATGGTTACATCTGGAGGGTGGTTATTGACTGGAAAGAAGCTGGACAGAGTTCTGTGGGACAATGGAAATGTTCTATATCTGATCTGAAAGATGGTTACATAGGAGACATATGAAAAAATTCTCCAGGTTGTACATTTAAGATTTGGGCATTTTACTGTACATAAATCCTACATCAATAAAAATAGGTAATCTGACACAAACTAAATACGGCATGCATTCTTCCCCAGACACACACACACAACACAATCACAATGGATCCAGGAAGGAGAGTGAAGTCACAGGAAGACTAATCCATACACAAGCCAAGGAAAAGGAAGGAGCTAGAAGACAGACCCTGTAGGATCCTTGAGCTGATGTAATGAAAAACAGAGTGATGGGTGGGAAGATCAGAGGCTGTGACCAGGGTGGGGTGTCAGCATGGTGAAGGAGTCCTGCTAGAGAGCCAAGTCCAACGTGAGGCCGTTGGTGTGAAAGGCTAGAAAAGTAAAAAGGAGGTGGAGAGCATTAGAACTGAGAAGGTCTCCACAGAAATGGAACATCAGAAGCATATGTTATATGGTCACTAAGGCTCCCGCAAGAAGACATCAGGAAGAAGAATCATACATGTCAAAGATAGAAAAGTAACTGGGAAAATGGCCAAGGAGATGAGTAAGTGACAGCTTGAGAGGAGGAAAGCAAGACACTGAAGTGATTTATGACTGTGTTTTGATGATAGTGGTGGGGTAAAATGAAGTAACTGATCTACAGTATAGTACTCTTTAAAGCACAGAGTTGTGAAACTGAAAGGTTATTGGAAAATGATATTTTGAAATTTAAAAACATTGGTACTTATTAGATGTGTAGGTCATTGACTAATAAATGAACTGACCAACTGTCCAATAATTAGAAGGAAATCACTTTCTATCTCCTCCCCAAAAGAAAGTATTATAATGAGTCCACCCCCCAAGAAAAAGTGTTGAAATGAGGGTGGGAGCTAATTGACAACTGTATTACATTTGGTGTTATGTTATTGTGGGTGGAGTGTACCCAAGTTTTACTGTAATAAATGAAGTGTGATCCAAAAGAGCACCAACACCATTTATCACTATCACACCTACTCTCCTGCACAGAATATTCCTCAAAGTTTCCAAGTGAGGCCAGAGGAAACTGTAATCTGTGCATGCCTGGGCAGGAAGTGAAGTGTAACCAACCTGTAAGAATTTCTACTAGGAATTCAGATAAATTCTCATAAAGGACCATCTAGTTTGGGGGATACAGAATGACCGAGGCAAGCGACCACGCTGGGAGACAGCATCTCCCGGGCGTTTGGCTGGGAGAAACTTGGCCAGCCCCAGCATGCTTTTACACTATGGGGGGCTCTTTCCTCTCGTCAGCTCTTTTTCACTCCTTTCTCCTTGTCAGTCTCATCAGGGCAGAAGTCGTTCTAAGAAATCAAGGAATTAGAGATTAATTTAACCATCTGCCCTTGGAAATTTTGAAAAACAGATTATGTCATGAGGAAAAGACATCTCTAAGAATAAACTTTAGACTTCAAGGCACCTGGACCTGAGAATTCAGAATAATACTTCCCAGGCTCCTATCTGCCAGTTACCTGCCTGGGTCAAATTCATCAGTAGCTGGCAATCTAGTAAAGAATTGAGTCTGTAGTTCCAGCCCGTCTTCAGCTGGGAAATGTACCCTGAGTTGGTTTCACAGCTTTTTCTATCAGGTACACCCTGTTTTCCAACTTGTATGGATTAACATACATTGTATTTGGAGGATTTTATTTTTTAGTTTTTTAAAAAGATACCATTTGAAAGTAAATAAAAATATCCTTTTGTGAAGTTCCAGTAAGATGAAAATCTTTTACTGTCTGCATCTTCTTGAGGCTGCTTTCCAAAAACTACAATAAAATCAGTTCCTGTCCATAATCTTAGGAACTATGAGAAGTTAGACTTAAAGTTTAAAAATATGAAATAAGTATGGGGCAGATAAACCCGGCTTAACACATATGTAAAGATCAGCTCTCTCATAGGAAAATTATAGTCCAGAATAATACAGATAAAGCCAAGTAATTAAAACCAAAAATTGAAACCAAGTAGTCAATCATTTTAACATGTAATCGACTGTTGGCTTAATGCCACTAGAGTAAAATTCTTCCTGATTAAACTAAAGATATAGTGATTTTATAACATATCTGATAATAAAAATACTAAATTTCTTTTAAAATTTCATAGCCTTAAGCCATGCAGAAAAGAGAATTTCAGATAAGGATTTGGTTGAAGCAGTAATAGACAAAAACAAACAAACAAACAAACAAATTGGAGAAACTCCTTAATTACTTTTGAGTAAAATGAGAGTCCAAGCAAAAGATTAAAATATTCATTCCTTAACATCATAGATGCAAAAATGCAAAATTTTGTTCAATAAACTATTTACTTTTCTGACACCAGTTTCTACATCTTCTATTAAAACAAACAAATTAGGTCTGGTGGTTTAATATGGGAGGATGTACCATATAAGAATCTTACCCTAGAATACCTCACAGGGATTTCTCATCAATTCTGGGCAGCATTTCCATATCCCAGACAGCTCCTAGACATGGTGGTTGACTGATACAATAGCCTTGATTATACAGCTACAATGTTGTTTCTTGAAGAGTGATTTGTGATTCTTCTTTTTCAAAACTATAGACCCTGGTCCCCTTCCTATCCCTTATGAATTGGAATTTCTGAAAAAAAGTGGCCAGGAAGTATTTTAAAAGGCATTCCAGGTAATTTTTATGAGCGTTAAAATTTGAAAGCTACTGAGTTAAGAACTACATATATTTTTTCATATTCCTTTTGGATTTTACAGAGTAATGAAATTAGAAACTTACACTATTCCTACTGGTTTATAATACACTAGAAAATAAAAAACAAATAAATAGCTCAAATATCACTTGCTATCTGTCATGTGGTAGCTGTGTGACTAGAAATTAAGCAATTTTTATATTTTTTTCTGAATTTTGGTTTCTTAATTCAAAAATAGGGATAACAATAACTTCAGAGCATTGTTAGGAGAATTACATCATATAATAAATGCAGATTAAGTCATGCTGAACACAAAATGGCAAACAGTTCCACCCTTGAGCAACTCTAACCACAAGGGAAGCGGAATGATTTTGCACAGAAAAGATAAGGCTTTCATGATTTTGCTCAGTGAAAAAAATGTGTTCTTAATTATACCACTAAATGGAATATGTACCTCCAATCAAAAACCAACCTTGCCAGTAAAAACCAAAGTGAGACAAGAATGCTCAGACCACTGCAAGTATTTAACATTTTAAATTTTCCATAGTAACAAGTCAAGAAAAAATGTATATATCATAAGAGACTACAAATGATATCAATATTAGAAAAATCTACATAAATAGCATTCATTAGTACATAGGACAGTTTGTTGAAACAATCACTAAAAAAAATACAAAAAGAAAATGTTTCCTTCCATTATAATGAAAATTTTAATAACAAGTTTTATGTGTAGTAGAAATATATTCTATTACCAATGTACAGCAAAACATAAACTATATAGGATTTAATCTAAAAGGAAATATATAGGACTATACATTTCTTTTTAAATCTAAATTTTTATGTTTTTTACCACAATTTTTTAAAAAATCAGCCTGGAGGGATAAAAATAAAATTTTACTGAAATACATAAAATATCGGAAAATAGACATAAATTAACCTATTGAATGAGAAAGTCAGCATTGTAAAGGTGTCAATACACAATAATTTGTACATTTAAAGCAAATTCCTGTTCAAATGCTAAAAATATTTTCTGAAACTTGAAAAAAAATATTCCAAAGTTAATGATATGTGTTGGGTGAAAAAAACAATGTAAAGAATAATAAAAGAAAAAGCATCATCACTGCCCAACAATAAGATATATTTTAAAGTTACAATAATTTAAACATTGTGGCATTAATATTAAGAGATAGAGTAAGCTCAGAGAAATGAAATAGGAAGTCCAGAAACTGACAAGAATACCTAAGTATTTATCATATAATAAAGGTGATATCCCAAATAATGGGAAAATTAAAGATTATTCAATAAATAATAATGGGATTTAAAAAGAGTATTGAGATTTTTAATATTGGTGCTTTGCCTCACTCTACCAAAATTAATTCAATCTTGGTTGAATAATTAATTTTTTAAAAACAAAAAAGCAAACAAAATCCTGTTGAAAATATAGTATTTATATTATACTGATAATAAGAAAATACTTTGTATACCTTATACCATGGCAGAAAATGAAAATACAGTATTTATATGATATTGATAATAAGAAAATACTTTGTATACCTTACACCATGGCAGATCTCATAAAGAAAATAATTGGTAAATTTAATTTGCAGATTTTTATAAGTCATTTTTATACATACATATCATTTTAAAAAATTAGGGGTGAGCTGGGAGTGTCGCTTAGTGGCAGAGTGCTTGCCTACCATACACAAGGCCCTGGGTTTGATCCCCAGCAACACACAGAAAGAAAGAGAAAAACAGAGAGAGAGAGAAGACCTGCATGGTGGCTCATAACTGTAATCCCAGTGACTTGGGAGGCTGAGGCAGGAGGATCTCAAGTTTGAAGCCTGAGCAACTGAATGAGACACTGTCTCAAAATAAAATTTTTTTAAAAGGCTGGGGCAAAACCTGCTATTAGGGTCCCTCTCACCCTGTGAGAGTTCTGTTTCTATTCTTCACACTTGAATAAATCCTACTCCTTTAAAAAAAAAAAAAAAGGTTGAGGATGTAGCTCAGTGGTAGAGTACCCTGCGTTTAATCCCAATACAAAAAAGAAGGAGGAGGAGGAGGAGGAGGAGGAGGAGGAGGAGGAGGAGGAGGAGGAGGAGGAGGAGGAGGAGGAGGAGAAGAAGAAAGAAAAGAAAGAAAGAAAAAAGAAAAAGGAGGAAGTATTTGCAGCATCTATAACAAAGGATTGATTCCTCTTATACAGAGGGTATCTTAACTATATGTAATGATTTGTACTTCTTTACTCATTACTATGTGCCAAACCATTTTAAATGCTTAGTATACATTAACTTATTTAATCTTCACAATAACCCTTTGGGGAAGATATGTTTCATTCTAAGGCTAAGTAATTATCCAGGGTCACACAGCTAATAAGGAGTAGAATGAGATTTGGCCTCAGACATTGTGACTTCGGGTTGATAACCACTCTGATTGTTGCCAGTGAGTTAGTGGAGTTTTATGTATCAACACATACAAAAAAGAAAAAAAGAAAAGAGATGAACAAAATAGAGGACTAAAAACTTAAATAAGTAAATTGTCAATAGTATATCTGACCATGAAACACATGTAAATATATTCAAACTCATAATTAAAGAAATACTATATTAAACATTGATAGCATTTATACCCATTCAAATGATGAAGATTTTAAATGTTAAGTATCTGATGCTCGCCACAGTACTTAAAAGCGGATGCTTCCATACAGTGCTGGTGGGAGAATTAACTGGTGCTGCCTTTATGAAGGGCAAGAAGGCAACATTTATCAAAAGCCTTCTGATGTGCAGGCTCTTTAATCCTACTTCTAGGAATTTATTCTGAAGAAATGTCAAAGTACAAAAACACCTGTGCAGGGCTAGGGTTGTGGCTCAGCAGTAGAGCACTTGCCTAGCACGCATGAGGCACTGGGTTTGATTCCCAGCACCAAATAAAAATAAAATAATGAGAGTAACTAAGAACAGAGCAGGGAGGAAGAGCAGGAAGAAAAGATTAACATTAAACAGATACATGAGGTGGGATGGAAAGGGAGAGAAAAGGGAAATTGCATGGTAATGGAGGGAGACCCTCATTGTTATACAAAATTACATATAAGAGGTTGTGAGAGGAATGGGAAAATAAACAAGGAGAGATATGAATTACAGTGGATGGGGTAGAGAGAGAAGATGGGAGGGGAGGGAGGGGAGGGAGGGGGGATGGTAGAGGATAGGAAAGGTAGCAGAATACAACAGTTACTAATAGGGCATTATGTAAAAATGTGGATGTGTAACCGATGTGATTCTGCAATCTGTATTTGGGGTAAAATTGGGAGTTCATAACCAACTTGAATCTAATGTATGAAATATGATATGTCAAGAGCTTTATAATGTTTTGAACAACCAATAAAAAAATAAAATAAAGGTTATTGTTTCAACCTACAACTAAAACAAATATATTTTTTAAAAAGTTTGTGCAATCATGTTCATTTCACTATTGCATATGACAGAAAAAAATGAAAATCTACATCTAGAGAGTTGAGGTAATAAAATGTTAAGCTAATAAAATGAGGCTATTGAAAATAAATCTTGACACGAATCATATAAAAGGATGAATATAACATATTACCAAATTTTAAAATATATAGAACAGGAAGCACAGTATGATGGCGCTTTTGTAATATGAATAAAATGCTTAGAATGATTAGATAGATGATAGGCAGGCTAAATTAATAATAATGGAGACTTCAGGGTAGTAAAATTATGAATAGAATTATGAATAGTTTTTCCTTTGTGCTTTTTGGTGTTTTCCAAATTTTCTGCATTGAGCATGTTTTGTAAATAGGGAAGAAAACACTCATTCTTAAGAAAAAATAGGGGGAAAAGTAGCAGGAAACATTTTTCCAGCCAAGAAGAGGGGCAGAACACAATGTCAGATTGCTGGAGAAAAGAGAACTGAGCAGAACAAGAAAAAAAAAAAAAAAAAAAGGAAAAGAAATGGAAGAGCTGCTGGCATAATGCTGTCACGTAAATAAACCTGGTTGAATTCCTTGTTAGCCTGGGGTCAGGTTGCCTTCACCAGTGGCTGAAGCTGCAGGTTGGAAGAGAAAAAGTGAAGTACTTCATCACAGCAAAACAAGACCTTCACTTTCAATCTCTCCAAACACTTATTAGAATAAGTGAATGTTTGGTCACAAATTTCAACATTAAAGGAGAATAGTTCTGATGACATATGGGGAAGGAGCCTTGGAATTATTCAAGGAAGCCAGGGGAATGCACAGCAGGGGAGGATCCCTGCAGTTTGAAGAAGTTAGCATGGAAGTGATGCAAGAAGCCTTGGGAAACATTGTGTTATGGACAGCAGTTGGGTCTCTTTCCATGTCCATAATAGGGCAGAAAAAGAATGATTTCAACTAAGCAAAGCCAGAACCCTCTAGCTTGCAGGAACGTTTGACCCTCAAAAATTTTCTGAGAATGGTCATGGAGCCCTCCCTGCCCCAGAGACATTTAAGAGCAGGAGGATGTCCATTCCCTATCTGGGGATAGAGAGGAAAGCTCCCAGTGGCAAAGATATGTACTCTAGGACATTATATGGGCTTTTTTTTAAGCACTGTGTTTCTATAAACAATGGAGGGATACTTATTTTTAGATTCTTAGCTCTTACCTCTCTGGGCTGACTTGTACCTTATAAATCTCCATCACATACCTCTCTATCTCATGACACAGTTTTCTTCTTTATTTTTTACATAGATATTTTACTGTCCATTTGGAGGAAAGAGAAACTATTTAGGTAAATTAGCCCCAGCTGCTGCTTTATCAGAAACAACTCTTTCCCTTGGCAAAATGATAATGACTATGGACACCGACACAGGTCCTCCCTAGACCATGAAGAGCTCAACTGTGCAAACCCATCTTTTGAGGGTCAAACGTTCAGCAAGCTGCTGCTGCTCCTGAAGATAGGCTATTGGGCAGTAAAGAAAGAATAATTTGGAGGTGGGGACATTATTTCATAGTTTCTGATAAAAACAGGAGATGTGTGTAGGTTTATGTTAAACATTGAGACTAGATGAGAATGTACTTGTGTATGAGAGTGGGGCTGAAGACAAAGTGTAGAAATCCAGAATGCAGTTAAACAAAGGAATGAGAAAAGAAATAGCAAAGATCTAAGAACTAAAAGTCCATTTGTTTCTTGCCACAAAATCACTTTGTCCACCAACACTATTTTTTATCACTCTAAGCATTAACCATGATCTTAGCAGGACTAACTCTTCCTCCCACCCCACACATAGGTGGGTCTGTTTATTTAAATGACTTGTTCTTCAACTACCACATACAGCTAACCTTTATCAGACACTTGTGGATTGGTCTTATTCAGGAGGACAAACGTGTTGGATGTCTACAATAGTCCTCAGAATTCATCAGGACATTATCTATCCACTCTTACAAATCATTTGAGAAAAAGACAAGAAGCTGAAAGAAAAATGAGCAAAAGCACTAATAGAATACTGGCCAATAAAATAGAAACATGATACTAAATATCACAAATAATAATGAAAGGGTGAAGGCTAAAAAATGATATTACTCAGTGTTGATCAAAGTGTGCAGAAGTAGACATTGTTTATGAGACTATAAATTAGAGTTATTCTCAGAAGAGAAATGGGACATTTACCAAAACTTTAAATGACATACTCATTATCCCCAGGAAACATGTTTCTGAACACTTATCTTTAGATATAATATGGTGGAAATCTATGTTCAGAGGTATTTATTAAAGCGTTATTTAAAATAGCAAAAAAAAAAAATCTAGAAATAATGTAAGTACTGTTATAGTTTGGATGATACTTATCCCCCTCATGTTTGGAAGGCTTGTTCTCCAGCTGCTGGCCCTGCTGGGAGGCGGTGTGCCCTTTGAAGGGGATTTGGGGATCCCAGTCCCCTCCCATCCTCTTTCTCTCTTTCCTTCTTCTCCTCCTTTTCCTCCTCCTTATTCTCTTTCTTCTTGGCTGCCATGCTCCCTGTCATGGTGCTTTGCCTCACCACAGGTCAGAATCAACAGAGCCAAGCAACCAATGAACTGAAACCTCAGAAATCATGAGCCAAATTAAGTCTCTCCTCTTTATAAGCTGTTTATCTCTGGTAATTTTGTCACAGCTACAGAAAGCTAACTAACACAAGCATCCATCAAAAAGAAGGACTAATTATAGTAATTATGGTAATTTCATATAGTACAATATTATTTAATTTCATTTAAAATTCAGGTAAATCCACATGGACCAACAGGAAAATATCTTCATAAATATATTTTAATTAAATTGTATTTAATAGTTACATAGGCATCTATTTTAAAAGCAAAAAGATATTAAAAAGCTTAGAATAAAATACAGTAATTTTCTGTTGAATTCTTACCCAAGCTCCCAGTTCCTTTTCCAGAAACAATCACTTCTTACTATCTTAGCTGTTTCTTGTGGCACTTACATGTCACCTTATTTCTAAACCAGTGCTGTTGTTTCTGGGACACGTGTGGTTTTATTTACTTCCTGACTTATTTGTCAAATACAAAATAAAGAAATAAAATATAAGTCACTAATGTACTTCTAACTTTTCTAGTAGCCACATATTTTAAAAAATCAAATAAACATGTGAAATTAATTTATATATCTTTTAACTCAACAGATTCAAAACATAGCACTGCAACATGTATTCCATACAAAAATTCTTAATGCAATAATGATAATGCCTACCTCCTTGTTATTCTTTTATTTTTCTTGAATTTAATAATTGTCTTGTTTGAATAGCTTGAGAATCTGATACCTATTATACTAACTCATATACAGTCTAATAGCCTTTCATACAGTGTTTCTCTTGTCAGTGCCATCAAGTAACCTCTCAATTCCTAGCTTTCACTTGCTTGCTTTATATCCTCATTTTGATCAAACTCATCCTCTAGGAATTTTTTTTTTTTTTTTTTGAGGGTACTGGGGATTGAACTCAGGGACACTTGACCACTGAGCCACATCCCCAGCCATAATTTTGTATTATTTAGAGGCAGGGTCTCACTGAGTTGTTCAGCACCTTGCTTTTGCTGGGGCTGGCTTTGAACTCATGATCCTCCTGCCTCAGCCTCCCAAGCCCCTGGGATTACAGGTGTGTGCCATTGTGCCTGGCTCATCCTCAGCCCTGTTTATTTATTTATGTGTGTGTGTGTGTGTGTGTGTGTGTGTGTGTGGTGCTGGGGATTGAATCCAAGGCCTTGTGCATGTGAGGCAAGCACTCTACCTATTGAGCTACATCCCCAGGCCTTTTTATTTTTTATTTTGAGACAGAGTCTCGCTAAATTGCTCAGAGACTCACTAAATTGCTGAGGCTGGCCCCGAACTGTGATCCTCTTGCCTCAGCCTCCCAAGTTACTGGGATTATAAGCATGCACCACCTGCCCAACCTCTAGGAATTTTCACAGTTAAAAAAGATTGGTGTAATGTCTACACTACCTAAAGTGATCTACAGATTGAATGCATTCAATCAAAATCAGATACAAACAGAAAAAAAAAACTATCCAAAACTCATTAGCCTCAGGAGATTCTGAATAACCAAAATAATTTTTAAGAAGAGAGATATATTTATAGCATTTACAATACCAGATTCGTAAACATATTTCAAATCTATAATAATCAAAACAATATGCTACTGGCATAAAAATAGACATGTACCAAATAGAATAGAATAGAGAACCAAGAAGTAAACTATTGCATATATTGTCAAATGATCTTTGAAAAGATTGCTAATATCCCTCAGTGGGCAAATTACAGTCTTGAAAGAAAGAGAGTGATGGCACTGACAAAGAGACAGCTAGGAAAACAGAATAAAGTTGGACCTTTTTTTTTTTTTTTTTTTTTTTTTTAGTTGTAGTTGGACACAATACCTTTATTTATTTATTTTTTTATGTGGTGCTGAGGATCGAACCTAGGCGTGCACTCTATCGCTGAGCCACAATCCCAGCCCCTGGACACTTACCTTATACCATCAAAAAATTGACTCAAAATGGATTGAAGACCTAAACTTAGACCCAAAATAATAAAGTTTCTAGAAGAAAATATGGAGGGAAACTTCATAGAATTGGATTTGATGATGATCTCTTGCATATAATACCAAAAGCACAGACAACAAAGGCAAAAATACAAATGGAACTACATTAGACTTAAAAATCTTGTGCATCAAAAGACACAATCAACAGCGTGAATGGCAACCTATTAAATGGGTGAAAATATTTGCAAATCATACGTCTGATAAATAGTTATTACATATATATAAAGAACTCCTACAACTCCAACAACAAAAATATCAAATAACCCAACTTAAAAATGGACAAAGAACTTGACAATAGTCATTTTTCAAAGATGATATGTATGTCAATCAGCATTCTGTCACAACAATTAAATGAGATAATCTACTCATAAAGAGATAAGGTTATTTTGACTCACAGTTTGGGAGGTCTCAGTTCATAATCAGTTGGCCCAGTTGCTTTGGGGACTGTGGTGTGGCAGTACATGATGGAAGAAGTACATTGAGTGGAGCAAAACTGTTCACCTCAAGAAAGTAAAAGAGAGGAAGAGGAGGGACTTGGTAGGATGTCTTTGGGTCTCAGGATTGTGCCCTCAAAGGGTAATGTTGGACCCTGTCTCCTCTCTGCCTTTGGCTTCCTGACCATGAAGTGAGCAGTTTTGTCCTGCCATGCACTCCTGCTGATGTGCTGCCACACCGCAAGCCCCAAAGCAACAGGGCCAACAGATCATGGACTTACACCTTAAAAAAAAAAAAAAAAAACTGTCTAGTTTTATCTCAGGTGTTTATTAAAGTGGTGGGAAATTGACTAATACAATAGACAAATGTCCAAAACTCACAAAGAATCAACATCACTAATGGCAGAGGAATGCAAATCAAGTCACTTCACACCCACTAGAGTCGCTACAATAAAAATAATAATTAAAAAAAATAACAAGTATTAGTGAGGATGTAGAGAAATTGGAATACTTGTGCACTTTTGATAGGACTATAAATGGTGTGCCAACAATGTAATACAGTATGCTGGCTTCTCACAAAATTGAAAATAAAACTATCATGATCCAGCAATCCCACTTCTGACTATATATCCAAAATAATCAAAAGTAGAGTCTCAAAATTGATATTTGCATACTCATATTCATAATAGCATTATTCCCAATAGCCAAGAAAAGGAAACAGCCCAAATATCAATGAATGGGTGGATGAATAGATAAACAAAATGTGGTACAGACATAATAGAATACAATTCAGTTGGGAAGGAAAGAAAATCCTGCCACATGTTACAACATGGGTAAACCTTGAGAACATTATGCTAAGTGAAATAAGACACTCAATGAAAAAAAACACTATATGGGCTGTGGATGTGGCTCAAGCAGTAGCGCGCTCGCCTGGCATGCGCGGGGCGCTGGGTTCGATCCTCAGCACCACATAAAATGAAAAAAATAAAGATGTTGTGTCCACCAAAACTAAAAAAATAAATATTAAAAAATTCTCTCTCTCTCTCTTAAAAAACAAAACAAAACACTGTGTATGATCCCACTTGTATGAGGTATCTAATCAAATTCATAGAAACAAAAAGTAGAATGGTGATTACCAGACTGTGGGGAGGAGGGCTGGGGAGTTGTTAGTGGATATAGATTTTCAGTTTTGCAGAATGAAACAGTTTGGGAGATCTGTTTTACAACAGTGTGAACATACTGAACGCTGCTGAACTGCACAACTAAGAATGGTTAAGATAGTACGTTTGTTATGTGTTTCTTACCACAATTAATTTTAAGAAGACTGGAACAATGGCAGAGGACTTGAGTTGGCAGACCCAATTCACCCAGGGTCGCACTGCCCCAATCTACACTGATCACCCTGCACATTTGATACACCACTGTCATCCTGGCGCCTCCCTTCACCACTCTCCAGGAGACTCCTTTATCTCAGAGATCTTTCTTTGTTTTCTCTTTTCCTCACCTTCCTCTTTCTTGGCCTGTTCACTCACCTACATAGAGTAGATGTTCCAAGAGCTTCCTGAGAAGGAACATTCCAGCATTTTATTTCTTGGGATGTGCTTGCCTGAAAGTGTCTCTTTTTCACCTTCTCACTTGAAAGTGAGAAGTGACTTAACTTGTTGTAGAATCTCAATTAGAAATAAATGTCCTGCTGGCTCATGCCTGTAATCCCAGTGTCTTGGGAGGCTGAGGGAGGAGGATCACAGGTTCAAAGCCAGTCTCAGCAATTTAGCAAGGCTGTAAGCAACCTAGTGAGACCCTGTCTCAAAATGAAAAATAAAAAAGGGCTGGGGAATGTGGCTCAGTGCTCCTGGGTTCAGTTCAGTTCTTTCAAATAAGAAATAAAGAAAAAAGAATTGCCTTTCATATTTTTAAAGAAATCATTGATTCCTTTTATGTATATAGTGGGGGACGGGGATCAATGTATTCCCCCCGCCCTTTTTTTTGTTCAGTTTGCTTTGGTTTTGGTTTGCTCTGAGAGATTATAGAATCTTCCTTACTCCCAAAGTAAGACATTTCACAGCTACACTGAAGGTATTTTTTTCAATCATTAGAATGGGAAAACAAAATTGGCCCTTTTATTCTTAAAATTCATGTCCTTCAGTTCTAAAAATGTTCCTTCCTGCATAGTCTCTGCTCTTTCTTTCTGAGGTTTTGTTTGTTGGGTCTCCTGGGCTCATCTTCTAATTTTCTTTTCTGTTTAATCTCCTATTTCAATTGTTTTTCTGCTTTACTTTTTGAGAACTTTCTCATTCAACTCTTTTTTTTTTAAATTTTCATCTCTAATATATTTTTATATGCATGGCTTCTTTTTGTTTCCAAACACTATTTTTATAGTATTCTGCTCTTTCATGGATGAAATATTTTCCCTGAAGATATTAATGTCAGATTCTCTTCTATCTGCTCAGTGTTTCTTCCATGTTCCTTGCTTATTTTGGAATTTTCCAATTAGATGCTGTCCTCACATGGTTAGTTTTCTGCTCATGTTTAAAGGAAGGGGGGTAAAGTGTTGACTGGAGCTTTAAGCTTGCAAATGGGGTCACTGACCTTGACCTTCACTGTGAAGTGAAGGACAATAAACAGTGTCCATATCTTTATGTCATTATTCTGATTGCACAGATAGGATCTACTCTTCCAGTCCTTACCTGCAAGGTGAAGTCCTGACTCCTAAACTCGGGGGACTACTGGGGAAAAATTTGCAGTATGCATATATTCATTAAGCCCCTCATTTTCAGTACAAAATCTGTGTGTGCACCTGTGCCTTGCAATCTCAGTCTAGAAACCCTGTTTCCCACATCTCCTCCTCCTCCTCCTCCTCCTCTTCTTCTTCCTCCTCCTAAGTGCTTTAATACACCCAGCTCCAGCTGTCAGCTGCTGAGCCCTTGAGCAATAAGTCAGGGCAGGTGTTAGCTTTCTAACACCTGTTAGAGAGTGGCCAGTTGGGGGTTCAGCTTCTCTAGCTCTACTACATCCATTGCCACTCATTCTTCTATCTGCCTTTCCACTTCCAAAACTTTAAGAGGCTTTGCTTCTTCTTATTGGCTCCATCCTTCTACATGTTGGTCTTTTAAAAAATCCTTCCTATAGTTTTGGTGTAGTCCTTAAAACACAGCAAAATCATGTATTCAAGTTCCCATATTAACTCAGAAATCCTCAAATAGATCTATTTTTAAAATAAAAAAATTCAAAATACATGATATACTATGTTCCCACTTATGTGAAAAAAAAAGATAAGACTATGTATAGGCTGATAGAAACAAAAATGATATCTAGAAAAATAAAATGAGGCTGAGGTTTCTTTTACTTTTCACTTTGTACCCTTCTGTTGTAGTTGGTTCCTCCAATCACACAGTAGGAAAGTAAACAAACTCTATGTTTGATTTCAGGACCTCTTGAAATACTCTTCCCAATTAAGCCATTCTGCTTTCAGGTATAGAAATAACCTAGAACTTAACTCCTAATCCAGAAAATGAGTAGTATGAAACAGAAAAGACCAAACCACCCTGACTCCTGAAGACTCTCCCACCCTACTTACCACATCCTCCTCTGCCCTACCTCAGCCCTTCACTTCCCCCCTAGCTCAAGCACACAGCATAATCAGGATTCCCCAGCTTGCTGAAACACTGAATGTGTCTGTCTGAAAAAGTTACTCCAAATCTAGTCCTACAGAACCTTCATTCTTTTCACAAACATTCATTTGTGGCAGAGAAATGAGATTGTAATGATGAATTCATTCAAACTTATAGATTCAAATTCTGGTACCACTACTGACAAGCAAATTAACTCTTTCTGAGCCCCAGCTTCCTCGTTTATAAAACAAGGATAATGATAACTGCCTTTAAGGCTCCTGGGAGGACTAAGTGAATTGCTTATCAAAGCTTACTGAGCATCTACCCTCTACCAGAGAGAGTTCTGCATCTGATGATTACAGAAGATATCAAAGTACAGATTCTTGCTCCCATGGAACTTAAGGTCTAGTAGGAAAGACACATTTAGTTTTCTAGAAACAGAAAAAACAAATAAAAAGGTACAAATAACAAATAATATGTTGTGATAGGTCCATAAAGACTAAAATCATAGTAAAGGTTATGGCAGGGGACATGTTTCTTGACAAATTTTTAGAGTTTGGGCAGGAATTCAGTGATTTTGCAATGAAAGTAACCAGAAATGACAGGTAAACAGAAAATGGCTCCCTCTTGGCTAACACTGGGAATATGTTACAAATTCTTCTACTTAGGAGTGCATTGTAAAAGAAATGTTCCTCTTTTGAAGTTGAGACAGACCATAGATTATCTCAATAAAGGCAGATAGATTCCAATGAGCCCATTCTTTGGAGAAAAGGAGAGCTATGCAGGTTGGTTCTTCCCCCAAACTAAAGCGCCAGTTCCTATATGCTCTTTACAGTAATAAAAGCATTGGCAGTATTTACTAAGCACTAAGGGCAGAGGCACTGTATGCCTTATCTCGGAGAGTCCCTGGTTTCACAATGCCAAATTTCTGGTTCTTGGGGACACTCCAAGCTGCCCCAGGGAAGACCTCAGAGCCTCCCCACCCAATTGTAGCCTCTGGCCAATAGTTTATGTGATCTGTGCAACACATAGGCTGTATGCCATAGATCCCAATCACCTATCAATCTTAGAGCCTGTCTAGATATAGAATATAGTTTAAAGCAATTTTTAGTTATGATTTATAATAGTATGAAATATATGAGACGATCTATCCAAAGATCTCAGAGACCACTGTACTGCTATATTTCTTACAGAGAAAGGAATTCAATAGATTATGAATAACTATAGAATTCAAACTTCCTTTCCTGAGTTATTTAGGGTTCAAGCCTTAATACAAATGATGACAGTTCATGCCTCTAGTCTGACTCTGTCCCTGATTTTCATGAGTAAAGGGATTTCCCCAGCAGTTCAGTAAAAGACAGAGAGGAAGGGTGATTTACTAAGTACTTCCCTTCCTTACAGTCACAAGGTCCCTGCTATTTCCTATCTGAGATATTCAGACTAGAAAATATCAGTGAAGATGGGCAAAATGGAAGGTAGAAGTTACCTAAAGAGAATATAAAATTTATGCATGTATTGTAGAGGCACATGCCCGTAATCCCAGCAACTGGGGAAGCTAAGGCAGGGGTTCACAGGTGCAAAGCCAGCCTCAATGACTTAGCAAGATCTTGTCTCAAAATTTAAGAAAAGGTGGGAATGTTGCTATTTGGTAGATTACCCTTGAGCTCAATCCTCAATATTACAAAAAAAAATTAAAGACATGCTTGTATTAATATGTGCTCGACTAAGTGTAAATATATGAAAGATGGGCCTTTGGTGATCAGGGCTAGGTTAAGATAGATCAGGGAAGATTTAAGGAAAACCTTAACACAAACTTCATTCATTCACTAAACAAACTTTCTAAATACTAAAAATAGTGAACAAAAGCAGTCTTTTTATCTGCTCTTGTGGAACATGTAATATGATGAGACCAATCAAAATAATTGGAGCATTTATGCAAATGAATGAATTAGATACAGACTGTGATATGCATACACACAGAGGGAAGAAAGGTTTCCAGGAATGCCTCTAAGGAAACCCTAAAAACTGGTTAGTTAGGAAAGGTTTTCTTAAGAAATTAAACACTAAGATAAGAACTACAGGGCAAGTAATGTGCTGACAGGGCAAAGGAGCAGGAAGGTAGGAAAGAATGCTCCAGGCAAATGGGTATCGTGTGTAAGGGCTGATGGCAGGAAGGAGCTGACAAATGCAGGGAGGAGGGGGAAGGAGCACAGTGGGGAGAAAAATGGCACTGGAGGACTAAAGAATCAGGCCTCACAGGATTCTGGCAGCCCCATCATGTTGTGCTCCCAACCTAACAGCCATAGGAGCCACTGAAGGTTTAAGAGGCAGCAGATTCACACTGTGAAAAGTTTGCACTTGAGACCACATAGAAATTTTGATCCAGGTGGAAAGTGATGGCAACTTGGTTGACAGTGGAGACAGAGATGTGGATGAATCTGCAAGATTTACAAGGTGAAATAAATAGGAATTCCAAAAGATTACATGTGGGCTAAGAGGAATAAAGGCATCTGCAGGACTCCAAGATTTTCACCTGGAATCTAAAGAAAGGAGCTGCATCCATGAATGCTGGAAAGAAACAGCAGGTGAACTGGTGCACCCTGGAACTGAGCAGGTGGGTCTTTCTAGAGTCTGTCTTTCTGAAGGATATTTGAACTACTTTACAGTTGGAGATAACGCTAGAGGGTCCCTCCTCCCTTCACTTCATCCCCATTAGGTCACTGCTTTTATTGTCAGAATGCTGCACCCAAAATCAGGAAACTCTGGATCAACTTGGGACTTTTCATTATGAGTTATGGGGTCTAAGGCAAATCACTTCGCCTCTCAGAATCTCAGTTCTCTGAAAGACAATTGGCACCTTCCTCTCATATAATATGAGAATATAAATCTCCAGAAATATGCATAAATGTCCACATTTATGGATACCTGTCTCTAGTGGACAACAAAGAAGTATAGATTTAAAATAGTTGCCTGATAACACTCAGTAGTTAGACCCAGAATGAAGGCTCAGTTCCAGGTCTGACTCACCCTAAAACTGTAAGAGATGAGTAATAGAGGAGAGAATAGAGACGGTCCCAAGAAGCATTTCCATAACACCACTAAAGATATGTCATAATATAATAGGTCCAGGTCTGGGAAAAGCTGTAGCTGTCCCTCCATCTCCTGGTTGGAGAGCACTACAGTTAAGTTTCATTATTTCATCATTTCCTCTATTGAGCCAGGGCAGGCACCACCACATCCTCCATCAGTGACTTACGTAGGACTCATATTTTATGAAATAAAAAATCCTGAAAACAAACCTAAAATTTCCCTTTGAAACCCATTGGAAGAACCAGATAGACCTCAATTCTACTCTGAGGCTATTTTTTAACCTAAATATCAATAATCTTTCACAAAATTTTTTCAGAATATTGACTCTATAGAACCATGACAAACATGCAATCAAACTTTTGAAAAATAAGGTTGATGTATCCACTTGATATAAGACTTGTGAGATGCTTTCAAGAAAGTCTTGCAAACTTAGAGAAAGCTCTTCAAAGCACCAAACACCCCAAAAGAAGTTATTTTATTGGAATAGATTTTTTTTTAATTCTTCATATAAGCTATCTGCAAAATAGATCTGGATTTTTAGGGCAGTTAGGGCTTTTGAAGGTCTGTTGTTTCCTGGTGGTTTCTGGTGGGCTTATTGTGCTTTTCCAACTAGCCTAGTACTTGCTTTTATATACTTGTCAATGCCTAGTACAGGTAAACATCCAGCATAGTAGCAGTACTGAGAGCAGCATTTATTGAATGCTAAATATTTTACCTGTATTACCTGACTTTTCTTCACACGGGTCCACTTAGATGGGGAAACTAAGGTGATATAGCAGGTCACTGCAGAGCCGAAGGTCCTACCCATCTAAATGCTTTTAACACCCATGAGCTTATCTCCCAGATTATACTGGCACTCACCAAATGACTCATCCTTCCTATTTCTTCCTCTCTTTCTTCCAAATGTACTTCCATGTTCTTTTAATCACTGCTGTAGTTATTAAAATAATTACCTTAAGGGAAAACTATGACTTAATATCTATAGATAAGACTGACAAAGTTATAAAAACTTTTTACCCAAATCTTAAATCCACATACCAGTTGGTTCAGTAATCTTGTTACTGAAGATACAACCAAAGGATATACTCACATGGGTGTGAAAAAGACTGTATGTAACAACATTCATTATAGCATCAATATATAGAAAATTATTGGAAATAACTGTAATGCCCATTAGTAGGAGACTGGCAAAATAAAATGTTACTTTTTGTGCAATACTATGTACCTCTTAAAAAGAATAAAACAGATAGATGTGTCTGAATATGGAAAGGTCCTCAAGAAATACCAAATTGAAACAGAAAGAACAAAGCATTGTATATAGTATGACCTCACTTTTGATTAGTTAAGCTAAATAAAAGAGCATGGAAACATGTCATGTTGAAGTAGCTCCCAGCTCATGGTTTTTTATTGGCAAGCTTATTTCTCTCCCTGAACTTGCACTTATCATTTCCTAAGACACAGTACTTGGGTCAGAGGAAGATAAATCATACAAAAAGGCCCTAGCACATAGGAGGAAGAAGTGAAATAAAAGTTCAACCTTCAAGGCTGTGCAAAGAAGACATAGGCATTGAAAGCAGTGGGTGTCTGGCTCCTTTTTCCACTTGACTGACTGGAAAGATACTGCCCATCAGAGTTTCTGGCAGGAAAAATCCTCTGCGTGTTGTGATGAGACAGATAAAGGACCTGAATTAAGTGCCTGAGGACTCCTTAGCTGACAAGTGTGGAGAGTGGAGAGGATGTATTTGTACACTAGAAATTTCCTTTGTACCATGGAAAGGGGAACAAAGGGTAGGGAGCTGGTCCTGTTGTTCAGCCAGTTTACAAAGGAGGTCCTCAAGGAAAAGGTATGGGGAGAAAGAGATTTGAGGGGCCACTTTGCTGAGAAATTGTAGATGGGCCAAGTCAGACAAAGCCAAAGGAGCACAGTCCTCATGTCCTCTAGCTTCAGTTTCTAAGAGCAGATGCCAGCAGGCTAACCAGGGGGATAAGGTATGGCCCATGCTCTCATCACAGTACTAGTGAGTGCCCAAATAAGTTTCCAAGGAGCCATCCTGGGGAGAAGGCAAGCAACAGAGAGCTAAAAGACCAAGCAGTTCCTCGAAAGTAGCTGCGTCAAAATGAAAGAAGAATGTATGAAGGAGAACAACTGGGCTCCTGCTAACTGGCAGGACCAGACCTCTCTGCTGCTCAATAAGGAAGAACCTGTGAGAAAAAGATAAGTGATAAGCTATCTTGTACACCAAGCATAGGGAGTAAGTTCATCAGTGACCACTACACAAAAAATATATTGCATAAAACTCCCAGAACTCTTAGGTTATCTCTGGGGCACAAGACAAGAGGTCAGTGTGTATGAACGGAAGGAAACTTTATTACCTTTATGATATAAAATGTTAAAACATTTTACATAGTCACACATATCCATAAGCAATGATGAAGCAAAATTATCTCACTTCATTTACTCCTGCATAAAAATTTTTTTATATGGTACTTTATAGAAATCAATTATTTCTTCTATTTTATTAATGGACTCTATAGTCCCATATTCAAACATAAAAGAGTCTAGCACATTTAAATCTCATTAAGATAACAATATCATATTAACTCTTAAGTTGCATATATCAGAAATAATTCCCTAAGTGAGGGGCTTAGAGTTATCAAAGATTCACCTGTTCATTCACCCATTCCACAGATATTTTTGAGAGATTGTTATGTACTGGGCAACTTTAATACAGTAGTAAATAAAATTAAGTCCTTGTCCACAGGAAGTTTCCATACTAGTGGGAGAGATGGATGAGGAACATGCCTGCAAATAGACAATCTAACCTCAGCTAGTGGTAAATGCTATGATAAAGAAGAGTAAGGGAAAACAGAGTGAACAGCAACAGGGATTATTATGAACTGAATTCTTACTCTATTCTTAGCAAATAATTCTCATTTAAAAGTATCTTTCGAATGCAAAATTACTTCATTCCCAATATTTTCTTTTTATGATTTTTAGCAACATAAATCAACATAGAAAGACTGACAGAAAGAGTGCTATAGATTGACAGATTAAAAACTATAGGAGTGTGAGAAAGGTAGAGTACCTGTCTCAAGTTCCATTGGAATTTTGAAGCCAATTGAGCACAAAGTTAGCATTTTTTTTTTCTACCCCAAATAAAAGTGAAGTAGGTATTTTCATAGTCAGTGTTCTTTTCCTGTTGTTTGTTGCAGTACTGGGGATTGAACCCAGGGGCACTCTACTGCTGAGCTACATTCCCGATTCCTGCCACCACCACCCCCTTTTTGTCCTTTTTAAATTTTTTGTTTTGAGATAATGTCTTGCTAAGTTACTGAGTCTGACCTCAAACTTCAGATCTTCCTGCCTCAGTCTCCCAACTAGCTGAGATTATAGGCGTGTACCTCACACCCAGCAAGTGTTGTTATTTACAATAAAAAAGGTGGGGAGGGGCTCAGAGAGATCAGTGATGGTTCTGGAATGTGGCAGCTGGGGTTCAAAATCAGTTTCAAGCTCCACATTCTATAGTACTCTGTAGAAATACAAGTTGTGTGAAAGTAGAGAGTAGTCACATATATTAAGTAAAGACAGGAATGCTCTGATAGTGAAGTGAATGTCCTTTGGTTTGGCTAGGACTGGTCTTCCTTGTTTTGTTTTCTTCTAAAATCTATACCTGGAAGGTATTGGATGCTTAATTTTTCCCCACAGATTCCAAAAACACAGAGGAAAACCCTCTAGCGGATATACACCTGTGCATTCCAGACTTGCTTTGTTAAATAGCCAATTAGGATTCCTGTGTCTCTAAGATTGAATTAATTCTCTGCAGGCAAATTGCCTATTGTCAGTCAGACCTAAGAATCTCAATTCTAGAACCTATTCTTAAAGTATGTATTTTGGGGGATCTGACAGATAAGGGTTTGAATCCTGCTTTGCTATAGTCTAGCTGTGCAAGTTAATTGACTTCTCTAAACTTAACTGTCTCCCTATGTAAAATGTATATTATTGATGTATGAATAGATTTGTTTGACAAATTTTTTTGACTATTTACTATGCACTGACACTGTGCCAGATGCTGGAGATATGAAGACAAACAAGATAAAGTTCTTTGCCCACTCTACCAGGGGAGACACACATAAACCATCATTCTAACACCACACAATTCCAATAGACAAATAGAGAATGGTGGCATCTCACCTGCGGTCCAAGATTCTGGCACTCATTTATGTTCAACTCTCTTTTCCTTCTGGCCTCATGATAGGAGTATACCTTCTGCTCCCTTGCAGTAAGGAACAGTGCTGGCCAGTAGGCTGGGAATGAGAGGAACATGGTCATTTCTGAACCAATACGTTTAATGGCTAGTAAAATATCATCTAGTGCTCTCAACCTAGGAAGCCAAGTGTTCTGGATGGTATAATTGCAGAATGGTAAAGCCTCCATCAGCTCCATCAGTCAGGTCTCTGAGGGCAGTTGCCCAAGAAAATGACCCAGATGCACAGCAGACTTGAATTAAACAATAAACGGTTGTAACTCCCCACAGCATGATCCAGCCTTACTAATTCCTAAACTGACCTGCAAAAGGCCTGCTGAAAGAGCCAAATATTGAGGGAGTGCTAACTGATGAGTGAAAGAAGAGCTAGGGGACCATGTGAAGAAGGACCATCAGAACAGGGAGGAAGGCAGAGCAAAGGCCAGAGTTTTGAAATGGTCTGTTAAGGAGAGTAACTGCAAATAGTTGTGCTGAAATGCAAAGAGGATGGGAGAAGGACAGGGAGAGACAGAAGAAGGAGATGAAACCAAACTGTGGAGGGTATTGTGGGCCATGTTAGAGCTCAGCCTTTTCCCTGAAGGTGAAAGGAACCATGCAGGGCTTTTGAGCAAAGACCAGGGTGTTTATCTGCGGTTTTATAGAGGAAGGATTGGGGCAGGACTGCAGACAGGTGACCAAGATGAAACTAAACAACTAATGGAAAGTACCTACTATAGTACCTGCAGACAGAAGCACATGACTTCTCTTTTCTCTTCCTCTGATCATATATTAATGTAGTTTTAGAAACTAGCCAACCCTAGCACTCAGCAATCTTACTTTTAGTACCCCATAGAAATATAATATTAAAATGCATGTACAAGGACATCTTCTGCAGCTTTGTCTGTAGAGGTAAGAATCTCAAAATAACCTAGATGTCCATCAAAAGGAAATTGGTTGAATAAATGGTAAAATGTGATATATTGCATATTATTTACAAAATGAAATATTATTATTATTACAAAATGAAAGCTGTGTTGATTGAATGGATAGAGTATCCATCATATAGTTAGTTGAGAAAAGCAAGTTATAGATTAATATGCATTGTATAATTTCATCACTACATTTATTTAAATAAATAACCCAATCCCAACCCTATCTATGTAATCAGGATGTCAGTTTGTATAAATTTGTGTGAGCCTTTGGCAAGGTGCAGAAGGCAGTCCAGGTTTTTAATGGTCATCTGGATGGACTGGAAGTCTTAGTTACAATGAGCATATGTTACTTGTGTAATTTGGATCTTTAACTATTAGAAAAGTTTAAACACCATGCTGGAGAACTGGCAATATTCTTCCTACACAGACTGTTACCAATTATAAAAGCATTTTAAAAGGGGAAACACACACACACACACACACACACACAATCTTTTAGCCAGAAGATTGCTCTTCCTGCTGAAAAGCAATTGTTTTTAAATCTGATGTTCTACCTTGAGTTCTCTGTGATTATTAACTCCAGTGGATTGAACCCCAGACTCTCAGGAGATTTGAATGGATTCCAGGCCTTCTATGTTAATTACTCCCTGAGAGGAAGCCCCTTGCACCTTTAGGAAATGAACTGGCCTTCCCATCAGGATATGTTGGTTACAGTACTTTGAGCTGTGGGGAAAAGGCAACCAATCTTCCAAAAGGATTTATTGACCTTAAAAGGGTAAGGACATGCAAATATAGCTGAATCAGTAGAAATTCCCTGAGAGCAGGGATCAAGATGATTTGAATCTAACTTAATTAAAGCAAAGTGCCAATCTCAGATCTAAAATACCTGAGCAGGTGTCACTGCACTCTCATTTGCCAGCCTTCTATACCAAACACTATGAAAAAAAAAATAATAGCCCTATCTTTCCAGACAATCTCTTAAGATATAGGCATGCTGAATTGAAAATGTCTATAGAACTACTAAGGGGACATGTGACTAGAATGCAATACAGCTATAGAAGCTGGAGACATAAACTTGGGAGTCATGTGCAAGCATGGAAGGGAAAGTGTAAATAAAGCCACACAAGGTTGAGCTGGCCCACCAAAGGCACAAAGGGAATGTCCTGCTTAGTATGGTGGTTAAGATGACAGAGTCCTTAGGTTCAAAACTTGGCGCTGCCCTTTTCTAGCGGGGCTTATTTGTTCATATTACTTAATTCTGTCAATGCTCAGGTTTCTCACCTGGAAAATCCAATTGATAACCACAGCTCCTTCAGAAAATTGTAGTGTGTGCTAAGTGAGATGACATACAGACTCAGAGCATCTAGCACAAGGAACAGCTAGAGCAATGGCCAGAGCAGAAGTCACAAGGAGGAAGCGGCAGAGAGAGAAAGGACAAAGGCAAAGGAGGAAGGAGTGGTCAGGAGCTTCAGATAGGCCAGATTAGGTAAATTTAGTACTAAAATGCTCTCACTAGATTGAGCAACAAGGAAGTCATTAGGACTTCACCAAAGCTATTCAGGGTAGAAAGCCAAACAGACTGTTTTCAAACAAGCAACATCTTTAGCATGCTTCCAAAAGATCTAGGAACCAAGGATACCTTAAAATAAGGCTAAGGGAGGTCAAAATAAACTTTTATTTAATTGAAAATAATTTCTGGATGCCAAAGCAATATGTAATCAATGCAGAAAACCTAAAAAACAAAGAAAAATACAAAAATGAAAAAATAAATCTTGCTCATTCTACCTTCCAGGGAGACCTAAACTTTTTTTTCTGTGTATGTATTTATATCAGAGTGTGACAAGAAGAGCTCATCTTGTCATGTGATAAGCAGAGTCTGCATTAGCCCAATATTTTGAAGGTTATTATTTAAAGATACTGAGAAAAAACTTAGAAGAATATTCTTATGCTATCAGAGTAAATTAAATATGCCTTTTTAAGTATGTCACAAAATCTAGAAGCCATAAATGAAGAGATATAAAGTTTGTTTCACATAAATAAAAAGCTTTCAGCATGACACAAAAACTAAAACACTATAAACTAAATAGAAGGATGAATGATAAATTAAAAACATAAGAAAACAAAAGTTTGCCTTTTGGAGTACATCAAGAGCTCCATCAAATCAACAGAAAGAGGCTACTTGGGAGACTGAGGCAGGAGAATCAAAAGTTCAGGGCCCACTTGGGAAAGTTAGCAAGACACTGTCTTAAAATTAAGAAAATACGGCTGGGGATGTGGCTCAAGTGGTAGCGCACTTGCCTGGCATGTGTGCGGCCCGGGTTCGATCCTCAGCACCACATACAAACAAAGATGTTGTCTCTGCCGAAAACTAAAATGTAAATAAAATATTTAAAAAAAAATAATAATAATAATAATAAATGTTGGGAATGTAGCTCAGAAGTCAGTGCTCCTGGGTTCAATCACCAATACCACAAACAAAACAAAACAACAACAATAACCAATTAACAGAAAATAAAATGATTCCCAAATATCTGACTTGATACTCCATCTTTCTTATAACAAGAGAGATGCAAATTAAAACTACAATAGGATATGTCTTCTCCCTTTCACACTAACAAATATCAAGAAGACTGATAGCATCATGTGCTGATGATCATACGCAGAAGCTCACAGGAGGGAATGTTACATGGTACAACCTCTATCTGTCTCTATCTGTCAAATTTGCCCATCTCCTTTGAGTAGCCAATTTCATTTCTAGGAAACTATTCCCCTGACACACTCACAAGTGTGAAATCACACATGGAAAAGATTATTCATTACTGCTTTACATGTAAAAACAAAAGATTGGAAACAACCTAAAATTCCATCAATGGGGCCCTGGTCAAATAAATGGAATGCATGACTTTAAAAGGAAGAGGCAGCCCTGTATCTCCTAATAAGAAATAATTGCTAAAATACATTCAATAAAGAAAGCAAGATGTAGAGTAGTGTGATTGGTGCATCATCATGTATGTAGAAGAATAAAAATAAATCATGAGAAATGCAAATATCTTGCTTATAAACCCATCGAGTATTTCTAGAATCACAAAAAAAAAGTAGTCACCCCTAATAGTTTGTAAATGATAGAAGCGACTGATTTTTCACTCAGTAACTTTTAATACATTTTTAATTCTGTGTCATGTGCAAAAATTAAATAACATTTTCTTTGGTGGTGATGGCACGTGGGATGGAAACCAGGATTTTGCACATGCTAGGAAAGCACTCTACCTCTGAGTTATGTCCCCAGCCCATAACGCAAAAACCATAAAGTAAAATATAACATTTTACAACAAAAATCTATAAGTCATTTTATTTGCCTTATTTTTTAGTGGCCATTTCTGGGGTTTTCAGCCATTCTTCCATTCTTGCTTTGCTTACTTTGATCCTTTTCTTTCTTTTTCCCTTCTTTTTTCTCTTGCCTAACCTCATTCAATATAACAATTCAACAACAATAATATTAATTAGCATCAACTGACAATTTAGCATATTCTAATAACTGTGCTTAAATGGATATGGCTTCATTTAATTTTCGTACCACTCTTAGATGGTAAACTTTATTTACCACAGTTTACAAATGAAGAAACCCAGAAGCAGGGAACAGAAGCACCTTAACAAAGTCACCCAAGCAATAAAGGGTGGACCTGGGATTTAAACCAAGTTTGTCCCTGTAATCTATGTTTTATCTAGTCAACCATACTTCCTGTGGTATGGAATAAATAAATATACATATATTAAATTACTGGACAAAGTATTGGTCTTTATAATTTGCAAATCAAGTGAACTTAATGTTTTAAATGATTTTTGAAAAGCTCACAAAGAAAATGTTATGAGGGCTGGGGATATGGCTCAAGCGGCAGCGCGCTCACCTGGCATGCGTACGGCCCGGGTTTGATCCTCAGCACCACATACAAACAAAGATGTTGTGTCCACCAAATACTAAAAAATAAATATTAAAATTCTCTCTAAAAAAAAAAAAAGAAAATGTTATGAATTAATCTGTTCTTCGAAATTGTGACGGTTATTTTCAACATATCCATTGCAAGAAGACCTTGCCTTTCATTAATTCATCAACCCTGAGCATCAGCCAAATGCTTAACTCTGTGCTATTACTTGGCATGAGAAAGACATAGTCCTCAGGAAACTCAATTAACTGTGGAAAGAGAAATAGTAATCATAATAGTTTGAGTTTACTGAGCCCCTGTGTATATGCCAAGCAGATACTAAGAGCTTTACATAGGTTCCAACAATCTTATGACAAAAGGTACCATTGCTACTCCCATTTTACAAATGAGAAAAATGAAGCCTAGGTGTTAAATAAATTCTCAGTGGATAGCAGCTTGTAAAGTACAGGACAAGGATTTGAGCCCAGACAGTTTGGTTCCAGATCTTGTGCCATCATGACACTGCCTGGAAAGAGATTAGTACAGTACATGACCCTACTGGAGAGCACAAGGAGAACCCTCACTATTCCTGGAAACGGATGCACAGAGGCTCCTGAGAGGATCCAGGCAGGATCTGAGTCTTGATAGAAGTTCAGAATGTAGAGACGTCACGGCATCCGCAAGATGTCATTCGACCCTGCACTGAAATGATTCTGAAAAGACTAACATGCTTTGGAGAAAGAAAAAAATAATTATAGCACAGAGACTCCTCATGTGACCTGCCTGGGAGCTATGCCATGTAACGGAACCAAAATTCTATCAGGGATTTCATATTTTACTCAATATTCTGAAATTTGGCTATAACCCAATCAAGTATCAACCAGGTTCCTGTCATTAGCAGATACTGTTAAAGAGGTCAGGGGATTGGATTTAATGATATTGTTTGTTTTTCTAATGCAACTTTTTAGAAATACGCAATAGAACTGTAACAGAGATGAATCAGAAGGAGGATGCAGCACAAGATGCAATGCCAAGAATAATATCAAGAAAAACGATTGCCTGTCATTCCAGTACAGTTGAGAGCTAAACTTATGATCAAAGAACAAACAATTCTTTGGGGACCCAAAGAACCCTTTAGGGCTCTGGTCATCGTGTCTTACTCAGGGCCCCAAAGCTAGCCTGGCCATTCATCAGCTCTTATTGGAGTGACACAGTGACAAATCAGAAATCCCTAGTCCTCTAAACTGCTGCTTTGCTATGTGTGACTAATCTTCAGTCCCTAACTTAACTCATGGCTCTTCCCTGATCTACTGAGGCATGATCCAGTTCCTGGCTGGGGAAAATCCAAGGGCATCTAACTGTAAATCAAGTTCTGCCCTGTGCAATCCTAGCACTCCCCTGGGGTTCAATGGGTAGCAGTGTCTATCCATTTACACAAGTAGCAACTTCTATGCCTTCATTTGGGGGCACAGATGTTCCTGACCAATTGCCTCTGAAATAAGAAAATATCATATAGTCCTTAATCCCTTTGACATCTGTTTTTCTTACACTCCCCAAATAGAATTTATATAATAACTGATCTCTGGATTTAATTGAGTTTGTCTTCAAACTATCCCTCTATTTTCTTGGGCCCCCTGAACATGTTGGAAAATATTTAACAACTTGCTGGGGATTAAATAGATGGAAGTGAAGGGAAGGCTCTAAATTTTAGCATTTACCAATTTTTGTTGTATAAATATTCCCTTCTTATCTAGTTTCAAGCTACTATCAGGAGTAACTGAATGGAAAGTTGGGGAGAGAGAAGCACAATTGGCTCTCTTAAGCCCAAACCAGGCAGCTCCAAGCATTTCTACCTGGGCTTCTCTTGGTCTTATCTGAGATGTTTGTACCAGCCTCCAAGCCCATTTCCCTGATTCCAGTCCTTCACGGTCTTTCTGATCACTCAGACTAAATATTTTCATCACATTACTGCTCTGCTCAAACTATCTTTCTTGGCTACCTGTTTCCTTCACTTCTACTTAGGTCTGAGCACCTACTACCCCCACAATAAGCTGGTCCTACAAAATAAAGTTGCTAGATTTAACAAGTACAGATGCCAATTAAATTTGAATTAACAAGAAATATTTTTAGCATAAGTATGTAATATTTGGAATATGGTCATACTAAAAAAATTGTTTGTGTGTATCTGAAATGCATCTGGGTGGCCAGTATTTAATCTGACAACCCTATGTTTAACCAACCTAACAAATTTCACCTCTCCTCCCCAAAACCATCAAGCTTCTTCATGATTCTGGGAGCTGCATGACCTTAAGTAAATCATTATATGTCTTTGAACTTCAGTTTCTCATCTCCAAAGTAAAGATAATAATAGCTACTTCCATAGGGTGAAGTTTAAATGAGCTAATGCCTGTGAAGCACCTAGCCCAGACACTAGAATTCAACAAATGCCTGATTTATCCTACATGCAAATACTTGTTTTTTCAAAGAACTTTAGAAGGAAAACAATATTGTATAGAAACTTACTTCACACAGTCTATTAAAACTATCCCACACTGGTGCTTATGGTTGTGTTTTTAAAGAGATCTAGAGGGGAAATTTTGCTAAAATACCCAGAGATAGTCCATTTTGGCATCTCAGAGTTCTCAGGAGAAGCATGGCTATCACCTCTCACCTACATACCTTCCCTGACCATAATCAAGGCAGGCTATCATGCCTGCTAACTGGTTTGTGGTGGATCTTGCTTCACTGCCCTCTAGTATTGCAATTTCTCTTGCACAAGCCACACAATCATAATAGGTGAGTGGTCCCCTGAGGCAGACACACCAGAACTGAAATAGAAAGGATAGAGATATCTCAAGGCCACAAAATTTTTTTTTGAGAGAGAGAGAGAAAGAGAGGGGGGAGGGATTTTTTAAATTTTGTTTTGTTTTGTTTTGTTTTTAGTTTTCGGCGGACACAACACTTTGTATGTGGTGCTGATGATCGAACCCGAGCCTAACGCATGCCAGGCGAGCACGCTACCGCTTGAGCCACATCCCCAGCCCAAGACCACAAATTTTTATGAAATGCTTTAATTCTTTTTTCTTTTGCTTTGTGAAACAGGCCTCAATAATGAATTTGAAGATACCAAAGGTAATAAGCCACACAAAATTGAGGAGACATGATGACACTGTTGCACTTGACAACTCTCCATACATCCTACTGGCAAAGAAGAATAATGAGCTACTGAAACCCACTGTAAGGTCTCACCAGAGTTTGACCGTGTCCTAGACCAGATGAAACACAAACTTTGGTCAAACAGCAAACTCATTTTCATAAGCACAATTTGTTAACTTGGAGATTATATTACTTCCCAAACAGTAAGTTAACCACTCAGGAAACCCAGTGATTATTTTAAATGATTCCCATTCTCCTTAAGATATGAACTCCTCAGATGCCTTATGAGGAGAATGGTGTGCACATAGAGGAGTCATCTATAAACCTACTGAATATGTCTCTTCTAAGCTCTGACTGGTTTATCTATAGAATAATTTACATCATCCCTATTTAGTTACCCAGTATATTATGTACACAAAGCAACAAGGAAAAAAAGCAGGTTATCAAACATTATAGACTTGAAATGCTAGTTTCAGAGGGGTGTGTGTGTGTGTGTGTATATATATATATATATATATATATATATATATATAACTAGAAATGATTATACTATAATGATAACAATTAGCTGGGTGATAAAATTACTTTTCAATTTTGTTTCCTTTTGCCTCTTTCTATTTTCTGCATATAATACATCTTTCTCACATAACTGTTTTTTAAACTTTAAGTACTTAACTTTGTATATTGATCTTTTCCTACTTGTACATAATTAAGAAATCTGTGATCTCCTTGCATTGATGTCTCAGTGCAGGTGCTCTAGCTTCTCCTGAATCCAGTTTAATCTGCATGAGGCCACCAAGACACTGGCATGTCAAAATGGACAGCACCCCAACAAAACAGGTCTACTAATTGCTCTATGGGTGGGATCTAGACAGCATCAGACTTTTGAGCTTTCAAGAATTATTTCTCCATTTTAGGGACTCCTACTCCTATAGCTCCACTAAAGGTAGGCTCTAGATTATTCAGTATGGTTAGTGAAGATCCACAGAATCACAAAACGTTGACACAATGCTAGAGCTAGGGAGGAATGTGGAGAGCATTCCCTAATCAAGCCCCTAGATGAGAGAATACCTTGCTCTAAATCCTCCAGTTAGTCGTCATCTAAACACTCATATCTGCCAACAACTACACTCATAAAACACAAGAAATCAAGGATTTGGCAACGCAGTAAAAAGACAAGCCTAATTCAGGGAAACCCTACATTAAGCCAAAAGTTTTTGCTGGCAACATAAAAAACCACAACCTTCTTCTGAATACTGTAATCTAAGTAAAGTCAATAGGACCAATGGGGCCTTCACAAGCCTGACCAACAGAGTGGCCAAACAATGTCAGACAGAAATGGCCCCAGACCTAAGTTTCCTTCTAAGCCTGACCTGCCCTAGACTACACAGACCTGGTGTCTTCAGTAGGTTTCCTGGACCCACAGCAAATAAACTAAATACAGAGGAGAAGTATATGACAGCCTCTATGTTGGCTTTCTAGAGACAAGGGAGAATCTGAGGCAGTTAGCAGCAATGACATAGGCATCAAGCCCCCAAATAAACCTTCAGGAATAAGAAACCATTTCCAAGCATCCTGATCTCTTGCCAAACTAGTGAAGCAAACCACACCTTCCTTTCTGTCACCACTTCTCACCCACCCATGTCACCCACAGGAAAGTAGCACAGAAGAAACATGGCTTCTGGGGTAAGGGATCCAGGGAAGTCATTGAAGGATACAAAACTGAAGCCCAGACATGGACTACTATGGAGACCCAGCAGCACAGGAGGAGTAACAGGCCTGAGTGACAGGAGAAAGCCCACCCAGGCTTCCTGGGGACCCAGATCGCTAAGGCTGCCCTAACACAGAGTGGGAAGCACCCCTTGGAGCCATGTCTATGGTAAATCAAAGGCTCTGCTCTATGCCACACACACCCACACACATTCATAGATCTGTACAACATAGAATTCAGTATCTTGAAAAGATCATTTAAGATTCTTTGATCTGCTTACCTGCTTCTGTAACATTTTAAATTAATCCAAGTAGACCTTTCTTCAGGAAAAATAAAACCTAATGTGTCAGAAACTCAAGAGTATTTTCCCACCATGAAGACTAGGAAGTCCTTCCCTACCTTCATGAATTCAGCTTGCTAAGTACACACAGGAGGCTTTATTCAGAGGAACTAAGACAGTCTTTTAAGCAAATAACTATCCAAAAGGGCAGGGAAGGGAGGTAAAATACATCATAGCCAGGCCAGCAGAATCCCCTGGTCTTGCCAGTACATGTGATACTTTCAAATGGGTACTTAGTACCTTAATTTTGAGGGAAAAAGGTGGAGGGAAACAGCCCATGGTTTGCATGCTTAGTTTCTGCCTATGACGCTGAACTCAGAGAACTGAGATCTTTGTAGAAACCAAAAATGGTTCAAGGGCTGGGGTTGTGGCTCAATGATAGAGCGCTCACCTAGCATGTACAAAGCCCTGGGTTCAATCTTCAGCACCACATAAAAACAAATAAAATAAAGGTATTGTGTCCAACTACAACTAAAAACAAATATTTTTTTTAAAATGGTTCAAATGACTCTGAGAATAATTTAGCTGATTGCTCCGCGTTGAAGTTTCCCAATCATAAAACAGAACCAGCAATCAGCAATACAGAAAACCAGTCTTGCAGACACAGAAGAGATAAAGCTCCAAAATTCAGCCCAAGGGATCTCCCTGCCCTAGGGGTTCCTTCGGGATCACAGAGGAATTTCTTATCACCAAGCTACGACTTCAAAGCAGCTAGTTCATCAGCATTTTGAGATCTGATATTCTTTTCCAGGAAGGCCTGGAGACAAGGTGGAAGGGGTTGCATGAGGGTCTAAAGGCAGAGAAAGTCCTCATTGTTGCCCTAGGAGAGGTCATTTCCATCCTAAAATGCCTAGGATTCTCTCCCTTGGCAAGAGAGGGGTAACCCAGCATGTAACAAGACAATGAGGGCATAGAAAAGTGACACAGAGCAGGGCAGATGTACTCTTTTCCTGGCCTTGTGGCTAGATCACCCCCCTCAAACACACTGATCACCCTCCTCAGGAAAGCTGAGACCAGACGATGAAGTCACCAGGATCTGTAATGGAGCATCAGAGCCGAGACTGAGGCCATACTAGGTTTGGACCAAGCAGGCAACTGTCAAGAGCTTTGGTCACTGGGTCCGGCTGCTCTCCAAGATCAGCCAGCTCTTCCCAAATAGACACACCATCTATTCCTCATATACTCTAAGTAATACCAACACTTTTGCCAAAGTAGGACATTTAGAGCCTTCAGGCCTGGCATTTGCTCACTGGGACTGAATTCCAGAAGATGTTAAAGCACCCAGTGTTTCAATTTGCAAACTTCCTCTGCCTTGGTGACAAGTGAAACTATTTTCTAACAGCAGCTGCAAGTTCCCTAGTACCCAGTGAGTTCCTTTTTTTCCTTCGGATACTCCCTCCTGTTAAATCAAAGACCTACCCATCTCCAACCCGTGGAATATAGCCAAAGAGCACACCCCCACAGCTTATGAGATTTGGAGAATACCTCTCCTCTGGTGGCTAATGTACCAAATAGAAATCCCTTTATTCCCCTCACCTCCAATGTACCAATGGACTGTGACCTGGACTCCACCACCATGTAGGAAAGCAGACATGGACAATGATTCAGGAAACACGGCTAGCCCTATGTTAAGTGATAAAGGAATGGACTTGGCTTTCTTCCTCCACACATGCTCCCATTTGTACTTCCTCTCTTGGTCTCAATTGGCAGTCACTTCAAATTAGCAAAAGTGAAATACAGCAGCTGTAGTATTAATTAATAAGTGCCGACACCACAGTCTTTTCTGGTCACTCATATTAAAATGTGAGGAAGGTTTGGAAGCCAGGGGTTATTTGGGAAATCTCTGTACCTTTATCTCAGTTTTGCTGTGAACTTAAAACTGCTCAAAGGAAAACAAAAAGTTTAAAAAGTAAAAAATTACAAAGGATGAATTCTTTGTGTGGAAAAGCCCACTGAGATGTAAAGAAAGGCAGATATCATGGTAGATTAGGGATGTTGCTTTAATGCTTTGGAACAGAAAGGGTCTGTTTTTCCACAAATGCCAGCCCAGGCATTTATACAAAGATCCATGCTGCAACGTGCAAGTGGCTATACAGGGTAACTTGCATTTCCTGGACCATACAATCTGCCCTTTGTTACAAGAAGTACATGATCTAGGATTGTCTGGCACCCTCATGCTCAGAAGCCACTTCAGGAACTTGAATAATGATGATGGCCATGCACAGGGAAGGCTGTGGACTTTTGAAAAATAAATAAATAAATACACAGAAAAATCACTTAGCAGAATGTCTTGGAAATCATCTAGGAGCAAGACACAATTGAGCTAATTATTGACCTCAAAGGATCTGTTTTAGAGAGCTTAATGTTCTCAAGAAAAGAGGGAGATAACTTTCCATTTTTTCACTGTGTGACATAAGGAGTTTTCAACAGAACATAGGATCTCACTTCTATGATTGGGAGACCAATTCATCACTGACACAGTGACCTAATTCTTTTCATAGTGACTCATAGTCAGACCCCAGGTGAGCTGACAGAGCTATACTAGAAGAATTTGCTAAGGCAGAGGCTCCAACCATGGAATGTCACAAAAATTTAGTGCTTTTGAGGGATTAATATGCCCCAGAGATTTTTTTACATTATCTCATTAAATCCTCATAGCAGCCCTATAAGGCAAGAAGCATTACTACCCGAGTTTTATAGGTGAATAAAGAAGGGCACAGATTCTTTGGGTAACTTAACCAGGGTCAAACAGCTAGCAAGTGACCGAGCTGGACTTGCAACCCAATCTGTGATACCCAAGAGCCTGTGCTCTGCCATATGTACATCCAAGGAGGGCTGCATAGGTGGCATTCGGGCCATAGGAAATTACAGTGCGTGCGTGCGTGCGTGTGTGTGTGTGTGTGTGTGTGTTTGTGTGTGCGCACGCACGCGCACCGATAATGTAAATAAATAAAGAGTACCTGGGAAGCTGTAAAAACCTCTCCCAGATGAGGCCAACAGAGGATTTGGTTGAGAATACTGAGGACTAGGTGCTACCTCTGGAAAAAGGAGCCAGGAAAGGAAAGAGTCTTACTTTTCCCTGTATGTCCTGAGGTACTGTTTAAACAATTTAATATGGATACATGCCTCCTAATTTAAAAGCACGTTTTTAAAAAATGATAAATCTATGTTGCATTGAGTTATTAAATTCAAGTATTTGAAATTTTTTGAGTCATATTTTCAAAAAATAGATAACTGAGGAAAAGTAATTCCACACTGCAGAGGTCTATCACAGCCTACCCAGGGGAACTGGGAGAGATGGCTCCATTCATTCAGGAGAAAGCATTTGACTCAGGGTGTCCAGGCTGCTGACAACCCAAAAGCATTAAAAATGAAACCATCCAGCCATCCTCCCCCATTTTCATTTTCAAACTAAAAACCCCCACTATGGCCAGAGGACCTGACTGTGGCCTCTCTGTTTAGATGAATGGGGGAAAATGGGTGATCTCACATTCTTCAGCAGGTGGGTCCTAAAATGTTACTCACAAAACAAAACTCGAGGAAATCATCCTTATTTTTAATTAATTAATTTTTGGTACTAGAGATTTAACCCATATCTCCAGCCCTTTTTATTTTTACTTTGAGAAAGTGTCTTACTAAGTTGTTTAGGGCCTTGATACATAGCTAAATATGGCTTTGACCTTGGAACCATCCTTCCTCAGCAGAAGGGATTATAGGTGTGGCCACCTATAATCATGTTTTAAATGCCCTAACAAAGGTCATTGTTTTAGCAAAGTTGAAGGTATCTGCTCTGCAAAGCAAAGAAGCCCATTGTGATGTTAACACTGTGTTTTGTAAATATTTCTTTCAGTGCAGTACAAGTATCCAAGATTAAACCTGAAATACCATCCTCAGAGCTGTCTGGGATTCTGGAGGCTGGTGGGGCAGCCTGATCTAGAATTCACTTACAGCCGACTAAGCAAACAAAGTCATCCTAAGGGAAGGGGGAAGGGCTGTCTAAACATACCCAATAAGCAAGCCTTAGGCATTAGAGGAGAAGGTGATTCAGTTCTAGAGCCATGCCATCTTCAGATTCAAATCAAGTCACATAGAGAGGAAACTATGTAGTCAAGTTTTAGAAGATGCCATAAGATCCATCTTTGACATCCTCATCAAAGAAATTAGTAGTATTCTTTCCCCATTTTTACCCTGAACCAAGTGTGTTTCAGCAACTTGAGTACTCCCACAAACTGGGCCCATTCACCTACCTTATGCTGCCCTAAGACAAGAGGATTGCATGTTTGCTGGCAGTGGTGAAGAAAGTTGGGCAGCAGTAGGGACATAACTAGCTAGAGTGCAGGATAACTCTGACACAGAGATTAATTAATTCTTCTTACCAGAAGAATTCACAAGGACCCCCCAGGAAGAGGTCAGGGAACCAAAGTGAGAGCAGGCATCTCCCCTATGCAGGCTGGAACAGGTGAGGAGGAAACTGGTAGGTGCCACTTTTTGGCAAAAAGGAGTCATTTATGCATGTACCACAGACTCTATCTGGAGACTCCTAGAAATAACTGCACAAGATTTGAGGATAGCCAGACAATTCTGCAACAGCTGGTCATGATGAAAGCCAGGAAATAAAAATTCTGAGATGACTGGTAGTAGTATCTTCTGTGTAACCCCAGAAGGCCGGGGTGCTGTGGTGTGAGCTGAGGAAACTCAGATCAGACATCTAAGGTTTTTCACAAATACAGATAGACAGAACATTAAATCCTAGCCTCTTAGTCTGGTAATCAAAGTATTGTTTTTTAAAAATCATAGTTTTAGTTTCTTTTTCCCCCTCATAAAATACTGTGTGTGACTTCAGCTTTACTTTCTCAAAACTTGCTAAAGTGCTGAGTCACTAAAAAAAAAAAAAAAGAAGAAGAAAGTAAAGGAAGAGTGATCCTGCTTCTTAGAGCTAGCCTCAATGATGACCTAAGCCACACTTTTTCCCCCCCAGAGTTGTGAATATTTTGATTCTAAACGACGTCACATTGCACAATCTTAATGAGGTTTCCAATCAGCCTCACCCATTCTGGCCCCACCCCCACCCCACAACAAAGATTTTTATCAAATGTGGGATTTTCCCATGAGTCTCAAAATTAGAGCCTCAACTCCCAATAAATATGAGACTGGGGATGTCTGAGGCACATTCAGCTCTTGAGCCCACCAGGAAAGAAAGAGAGCTCCATCTGCCCTCCAGGAACAGCCATGAAGTTCTTCTCAAGTAAGTGAAGAAAATCCCTGGCCCTGGGAGTCCTGCTGGCGGGGCTACTGAGCACGGTGTGAGGGAGGAGGCGTGTGGTCGAGTAGGGCTGGCTGCCAGCCAGCAGCAGGCTCCAGCTGCTGTCAGCTCACGCTCTGCTTTCTCTTCGCCTTTCTTCCAGTTGCCTCCTTGGGGCTGCTCCTAGTGGTGGCTACTGCCTTCCCTGCCTCAGAACTTCAGAGAGAAGATGGAGAGAATAGTGTTACTCGAAATAAACCAACACGTGCCTCTTCTGGAAAAACCGCAGGACAGATTTCCTACCTCATCAAGGAAGTCTTCGAAATGAGAAAAGAGGTGGGTAGGCTTGGTGTTGGGGATGAAGGCCCCATGTTGGCATTCATTCATTCTTGTCCTTGAAATGTGGACAGGGCTTCTGAATTAGGAGGTCTCTGCTGGGTTCTGGGGCATGTTAGGCTTGAGGCAAAGGGGCAGACTGTTCTGTATTTCTTTGCTGCTGGTCTCGGGGGAGGGGGGGGTCCTTTTCTGAAAAATACAGAATGGGGCCTGAATCTGTTCCCTGGCCCATTCTCAGTTCCATACTTGACATAAACTGAGGGTTACTGCTTCTCAGATCTCTTTCCTTTACTGAAAAGTAAAGTCTGCAAACCTTCAATTTGTACCTCAGAGATGGGTGGATTAGATTCCCCTGAAATTAATGCTCAGCTTTTCAGGGCAGTTGTAAGCTCAATGAGGAGGATTCCCTAGTGTCGTTCTTTCTGAGATGCCTACCTGAGGGCCCACCAAAAGAGGCAAAACCTTAAGCAGATTAAAGCATCTCTCAACTGTCATTGCAAAGTATTTGGACTTTGTTTGATAGAAAGGAAAGAATACAGGAGAGCAGACTGGGAGCCCAGACTATAGTTCTGATTGTGCAGAATCACCTTTGTGATCTTGGGCAAATTTCCTACCATCTCTGAACTCTATCTAAAATTATGAAGCTGGACTAGATGATTTCATAGGTCCTTCCAGCTGGAAATTTATGTTTGCCCAAAATTATCATCAAATTGCTGTCATGTATTAAATACCTATAACGTGCCAGGCACTTTATATAAATATACTGTCAAATCCTCAAAACAAGGAGATATTTAATGATTCCCAGTTTGGAGTGAAGTCACAGGTGGGCCTGGGACTGAACTCAAGTATGCCTAATTCCACTAGACTTTTCTTGCCAGTTACAAATTAGATTGTGACTTCATTTTTCTTAGACTTTCCTGGCTGTGGTAGAACACAAATCAGCCCTCTAGTGGTGTTTGCTTTAGGGGCACTTAAATGCTAACAATTCTAGTGTTCTTTCCCAGCTGTGCAAGAATGATGAGACCTGTATCAAGAGCCATGTGGCAGTGTCCGAAAACAATCTGAACCTTCCAAAGATGACTGAAAAAGATGGATGCTTCCAAACTGGATACAATCGGGTATAAACTTCTAACTATTCCTCAGCCAAAGCTCTCTTGCATGAAGGGCCTGCATATCTCTGAACAGGCAAGGCCAGACATGGGTCCTCTGTGTTGGGATTTTTCACAGCTGCTTAATGTTAACCTAGCTCATTCTGGGTAAGATAGTTAGGGGACCATTCTCCTCTCTGGCTTCCCTAGGCAGGATCCAGGCCCAGCCTCCCTACTGATGTCACTCTGTTACACCCGTCTCTTACACCCGTCTCCTTCCAGGAGTCTCTGATTGTCCAGATATTTAAAATGGGGCAGCTGATGCTGTCCAGTGTCCCAAAATATGATGCCTAATTCTCTAGAGAGACAGAGGGAAAAGATGCTGAATTATAGAAATTTTACGCTTTCAGATTGATTCTGTCTCTTAACAATAACTGATTTCTCCTCTTATAGGACAACTGCCTTGTGCGAATCACCTCTGGGCTTCTGGAGTTTCAGGTCTACCTGAGGTACATCCGGAACAAGTTTCAGGAAGGCAATAACAGGGACAGAGCTGAACATGTGCAGTTCAGTTCCAAAGCCCTGATTGAGATCCTGAAACAAGAGGTGAGTACTTCCTTATCCCTCTATAGGGCTCAAGAACAACTCAGGGATGCAAGGCTGCTTAGACAGGGATGGCTGCCTATGAGGCAGAGGGACAGTGAGCCATTATTAAAAAAAAAAAAAAAACAGCAAAAAATGGTTTTCATATTTTAATCACTGCCAAGTGACATTCTTACCAGAAAGTTAATGCAGAGAAATGGCCAAAGGCTAGGGACCAAGCAGGGACCAAGGGCTTTGCCACCACCAGCTAACTATTAAATGGTAGGTCATGGAAGGTTGGCTCAGAGTTTGGATGAGCCAAGCAAAGTGAACTGAGGAGAGTCCTAGAATGAAATGCTCTGTGCTAACCCTACCTCTTGTAGTTGTTTGCCTTAAACCAGGGCTTTTCATACCTTAATCTGCACAGGAATTCCAGTATCTCATTTGCTGTGGTCCGATTTAGCAGGTCTGGGTGGGGCCTGAGATTAGCATTTTTTACAACTCCCTGTTGTCAATGCTACAGTACTCTAGGACCACACCTGGGGGATTCAAGGCCTTCTGCAACTGGTTGTCCCCATGTCCTTGGGACCCTTGAAGGACCTTTCTAGTCCTCTTTATACCACAAATCAGTGGTCTCTCAAAAGATGCTGGATGGATAGTAAGGGGAAAACTGGAGGAAAGTACTAGATTTAGAACCCATTAAATTGCCTTTAGTTATGAATTCTTAATTTACCTATTAAATAACAACTTTGTGCCAGGCACTGTTTTAGAAACTAAAGGGAAAGACAGACAAGGTAGTGTTGCTGTCCTATAGATGCTTACCACCTGGTGGGAGACAGAGCGGCAAAGGGACGATCAGAATTCAGTTGTTATAGAAGGGACCTTCTCAGTGTGGGCTCAGAGAAAAAGCACTTCCCCTGGATGTGTCAGGACAGGTGGCCTCAAATCTCACCCCAAATTTAAACACCTTCCTACAGCCCGGAGCAATCCTTTTTGTTTTCTAACAATCCTTTTTGTTTTCCCTTCAGGTGAAGGATCCCAATAAAATAGTCTTCCCTAGCCCAACTGCAAATATCAACCTATTGGCAAAACTGGAGTCACAGAATGATTGGCAGAAGGTCATGACCATGCAACTCATCTTGAGCAACTTTGAGGATTTCCTGCAGTTCACCCTGAGAGCTGTTCGGAAAGCATAGTGGGCATCTAAGCTTATTGGTTCATGGGCATTGCTTCCTATGGTCAGAAAACATGTCCTGTCCACTGGGTACCTACCTTATCTTGTTCTCTACGAAGAACTGACAGTATGAGCGAAGAACTGACAGTATGAGCGTTAGGACACTATTTTAATCTTAATTTATTGATAATTTAAATATGAGATTTGAGTTAATTTATATGTGATTTATATTTATAATTTTATGAAGTGTCACTTGAAATATTTTATATAATGGTTTTGAAATGATATAAAAGTCTAGGCAGTTTGAATATCCTGCTTCAGAGCCAGATCATTTCTTGGAATGTATAAGTTTACCTCAATAAAATTGCTAATTTATACATTTTTAAAGAAATATTCATGTTGTGTTTTTTTATGTTTAGACTTTTTATACCAAAAATCACATTCTTTAAAAATCAGCATTTAAGCCTACATGTCATGAAGCTAAATAAAAGTCCAAATGACTGCAAAATGGTAAACAATGAAAGAGCAGCCAGGTGTGTAATGCCAGCAGTGTGGGAGGCTGAGGCAGAAGGCTTGCAAGTTCAGAGCCAGCCTTAGCAATTTAGTGAGTCCTTGTCTCAATTTTAAAAAAATTAAAAAAGGGCAAAGCACCCCTGTGTTCAAAACCTGGGGGAGGGAGGGAGGGAGGAAGGAAGAGCACCTGGGCATGTCTATAATCCCAAAGACTTGGGAGCTGAAGCAGGAAGCTTGAGTATTACGTTTGAGGCCAGCCTCAGAAACTTAGTGAGATTCTGTCTCAAAAAATAAGGACTGGGGTCATGGCTCAGAGGTAAAACAGCTCCATCAATATAGAAGAAGAAAATAAAAGAAAGAGCAAAAATTCTTTCCTGAATGTTAGATATTTACCAACAGAAAAAGACTGCTACACAGAATCATGATGGTAATTGAATCCCCCAGAGGGAACAATTTTTCAAGATCTAACAATAGCTTGCAAGGTTTGAGAAATACCAGAGTGACCAGTTTTGCCTCTTGTCCAAGGGCAATTCAAACACTTAGAAAATTTACCAGCATCCTTATGCATCAGTTTCCAACTGCAGGACTTGTCAATTGACATTTGTAATTTTATGAAGTGCCACTTGAAATATTGGTTGGTTGGTTCTAGCTAAGCCTGTTTCCCAATTTGCACATGTATTCCTCACCAAATAAACATTCTTTGCTTTTATTTTAATCTCATAATTTATCGGTTTTCAAAGCTTAATTAAATTTTAAAAAAAAGCAATAATCACTTGGAGAAAGAAATAATTGAACACAAACTACATGCCAAGTACCAGGCTATATGTGTCACATACATCATATCATTTAATCCCAGCACTTGCACACTCTTTTCTGGATGTAGGAGAGAAAGTGATTTACCTAAGTCATTCAATGGGAAGATATAGCATGAACCCATATTTGAAATCCAAGTCAACCTGTCTCCAGGTTTAACTTTCAGATCCCATTTAAATATAGGGAACACATTTAAAGATGCAATCAAAGACTTTGAGATCATCCAACCACTTATATAAGACATAGCAATGTGCAAGCCTCCAAATAACAACAAGAAGTTCTGCCTCCCTCCTGAGTAAAAGAAATATTCTAAGGACTTCTAGAGGAGGCAGTGAAGGTAGATATACCTTCAGTCAGTGCAGGTAGATATACCTCCATTCATACTGGCAATATTCTTCAACTGTCCTCTCCCCTCCCTTACCAAGAGTGGTGGTGAGAGAAGCAACCTGCACAACTTAACATTGGCTCTTCTATCCCATTTCAATACAACATTGGGAATTTAGTACAGATTTCCCCTTTCTAACCCCAACAATGTAAAAGTTCTGCCTTCTAATAAAGTTTTCCACCTCCCCAACCACCATAAATTTCTTCCTCCTGCTGGGTAAGGGAAAGTCCACAGAGGCCAAGAACTGAGAGGAGCTAAGCAAGAAAAGAGCACATGCTCTGACTTCTAGAAACCATGCATCACAAGTGGGCTTCCCAAAATTAAGGTGAAATCCAAGAAATAGCAGTTTACCAAAGAATTCATTCTTCAAACAAAAATGTATTGAGCTTCATGTATTTGTCAAGGACTGTTCATGAGGAAGCTACGGACAAAATAGTCAGGGTCTCCACTCTCATGTGGTTTACTATGGCAGAGGGGAAACAGGCATTGAACAAAAAGTGTAAGTGTGATGAGGTTTACAAAAATGAAGTGTTGAGACTCTCTGAGAACCCTACTCAGGGGCATTGATGGCAGGGGGACCTAACTAAACTTTGGGAGGGTAGGCCTGGAGGCTTCCTAGAGGAAACAAGGTTTCAACTGAGATAAGAAAGATGTAAAGTAGTTAAGCAGGCCAAGACAGGAGAGCATTCCAAGCAGAGGGAATAGCATGTGCAAAGGCCTGAATCAACAAAAAGCATATTATAGTTGAGATATTTAAAACTATGTCTAGTGCATAAAGAACAAGAAAGGGAATGGTAGAGACAGAACAGAAAGAGAGACAGGGATCAAGCCACAGCATCAAAAGCCATATTTGAAATTTTGGAATTTATCCCACACATGGTAAGAAGGTAGATTTTAAGTAGTAGAATGGCATACAAGATCTACATTTCAATTGTATCACTCAGGCTGCAGTGGAGAGAATGAATGAAAAACAGCTGGAAGAAGATGTTGGAGAAGCTTCCTAGAGACCTGCATTATGGTACAGGGACCAGATGAGAATGGCCTGTGTTAGGGAAGTGGTCATGACAAAGGAAGAGATGGCAATGACAAGTATAAGTCAAAGAGCAGAGCTAGTCTAGTAAGATGTGCTGAGTGCAGAGCATGGTACAGGAATTCCAGAAGACATTTGAAGGCTTTGAAGGAGAAAAGAAGTAGGGTAAAAGAATGAAGAATTTGGGATTTGAGAATGGTCATTTTATTCACATGTTCTCTGAGCAGCTTTAATGTACCAGCTGTCCTCAGCCCTGGGGATACAATAGTGAATAAGACAGGCAAAGTCTCTGCTCTCAAAGAACTTACAGTATAGGGAAAGCAATTTAAGGAAATGGCTGATGGCATATACTAAGCAGGTGTGCTACTGTTATGAGTTGACTTGTATCCCCCCAGAAAGATGTGTTGAAGTCCTGATTCCCAGTGAATATAACCTTATTTGGAAATAGGATTATTACTGACATAATCAAGATAACATGAGGTCATTAGGATGGGCCTTATGAGAAGAAAGGAGACACAGAGACACACATGGAGATATTCATAGGAAAACAGGCCAAGTGTGGTGGAGGGCATCCAAGCTACTCAAAAGGCTGAGGCAGAAGGATTGCTTAAGCCCAGGAGTTGGAGGCCCACATGGGCAACATAGTGAGACTCCCAACTCAAAAATATATATAGATATCTACGGTCTGGTGTTCATATGAAAATAGAGGCCAATATTGTAGAGATGCATTTACAAGTCAAGGAATACCAAGGATTTCCCATGTCTACTGGAAGGTAGGAACCCACAAGAGAGTATCTTACCCTATAAATTTCAGAGGAAATGTGGTCCTGATGACACATTGATTTTAGACTTCTATCCACCAGAACTGTCATAGAAAAAAAAAAATCTGTTGTTTTAAGCTACCCAGCTTCTGGTAATGTGTTACAACACCCCTAGAAAATGAATACAGCTATTCTGGCAATGCACAGTAGGAGAGTCACGACAGAGCAGATAGGATGGATTAAATAAAATTGCTAATGTAACAGAAAGAGAAAGAGAAATATTCTTGGAGTTTTTCTTTGTTTGCTTGCTTGCTTTTTTTTTTTTATTGAGGGATTTTTCAGTACCTGCTGGTGACATGGGGTTGGGAGGGTGGGCTACAGAGGTAGGATAGAGAAGATCTAGAAGCAATGTAGTTTTCTACTGCAGAGCTAGCAACAGGGCATACAGTACCAAGGAGGTGATAGGCAATAGAGAGAGAAAGCAATAAAGACCTATGAAGGGAGCTGAGGTTGTGGCTCAGCGGTAGAGCACTCGCCTCTCACATGTGAGACCCTGGGTTCGATCCTCAGCACCACATAAAAATAAATAAACAAAATAAAGATATTGTGCCCATGTATAACTAAAAAAAATTAAAAAAAAAAGACCTATGAGGGACAGATGTGCCCTAGAAATTTCAGACACTATGATGTCTAGTAGCAAATTTTAATTTCTCCTCCTCCACACTCATAAGACTTCTGTAAGATGTATTCACCAAGACAAAGCAAATTTCAGCCAGCTGTGGGTCAAACCAATTGTGAAGAATGGAGGGAAGTCCTTAGCCACATTTGGGAGCAAAATGAACAAGGGATGGTTGAAACCACAGGAAGAATCAGAATGAGATCTCAAGAACTGACCAAAGATAAAAGGGACAGGCAACAACCACAAAGTACAAGACTCCTCGAAGAAAATCAAAAATGCTCAGAGATATTTGGGAAGAATGTGAAATTCCTGTCATCAGCTTAGGATGATGGCTTAGAGACATTGGCTATTATAGTTGGATGTAACAGAAAAGGTTACCCCTAAATGTTAAAGGCTTGGTAACACTTAGGTTACACTATGAATATGATCCAAAACTTTGCAAGAGACAAAGCAGAAAGACAGCAGTATAGATTCCACTGATAACAACTTCAGAGTTTTGGGTGGGTTTAGGAGGGGAAGAAAGAGATAAACCAGCTCCCAAACACACCCACATGTTGTTTAAAAAAAGATTAATAATTAATAATAGAATGTGGTGATATGGTTTTATGGAGCACTTACTATGTGCCAGGCACAGTTTGATGTGCTATTTAAGAGGCACATGTATTAATGAAAGTCACAAAGTTTGCAAATTTTATATTATACTACTCATTATCCACTCATTTCTAATCTCCACCATGTCCACAGTAATAATGAGGCATGGCTGTTCCTCCAGAGACTACATTGCCCATCCTCCTATGCAATTTATATGAAGCTATGCTACAAAGAGAATATTGCAGGCCTCAGTCCACTATCCTTAGAAAGACCTGCTTATAAACCTGGTCTTAGGCTGGTGTCTGGGAATTTGAATGGTAAACAGTTCTTAACATTGACATAACACTTTTTCCAAAGAATAGGAGTATCTAAAGGTTTGTACAAACAATGTGGCTTATGGGAATCCGAAATTTAAATACGTGCAAAAGGGAGGATCTCCTAATAAATATCTTGAGCACCCAGTTGTTACCATCCTGGTGGTCATGTGTTATCACAACTTGTTGGTGGAGGAGTTACATACATTCTATATGAAGCCACTAGAAGAGGATTCTTGGAAGACTGTGCATGGTTTCCTCCAGAATCCACTCCATAAATGCTTTTCCTTTGCTGAGTTTGTTTTTTATTCTTTTGCTATAATAAATTATAGCTATGAGTATCACTATATGCTGAGTAGTGGGTACCCTCCTTAAATCACTGATTCTCAGGGAACTCTTAGAAACCCCCAACATAAAGACTAAGCTTTCACCAATGAAATGTGAGTAGAGTGATGTAATTTTACTTTCATTTACTTAAAAAGAAATTATTTGTCATCTATTTCTAGTCTTTCATCTTTCTGTAGATTAAAATAAAAATGTGATAAACCAGCTTCAATCACATAAAGGAAGTCAATACACATAGTTGTAACACCCAGATGGTACACAGTAGCTATATGTATCCATTTAATTTTAAATTTAAGTTAATTAAAAGTAAATAAAACTGGAAATTAATTACCCCAATTTCGCATGTGGCTAGTATTTATCATATTGAGTAGTAATAAACAGTATAGAAACATTTCTATCATTGCAGAAATTTCTATTGAACAGCTTATATTAGGGTTTAATGGAACAGAATTGAATGGAACTTTGATCACTAAATGATCTCTTGGAACTGAATGGACTCCAGCATGGACCACTAACAATCACTGGATTGTTAGATAATAAAGAAATAAGCCAGGGCTGGGGATGTGGCTCAAGCGGTAGCGCGCTCGTCTGGCGTGCGTGCAGCCTGGGTTCAATCCTCAGCACCACATACAAACAAAGATGTTATGCCCCCCAAAAAACTAAAAAAAAAAAAAGTTAAAATCCTCTCTCTCTCTCTCTTAAAAAAAAAAGAAAGAAAGAAAAAAGAAAAGAAAAAAAGAAATAAGCCAGATGCAGTGGCACATATCTATAATCACAGTGACTCAGGAGCCTGAGCTAGGAGGATCAAAATTTCAAGGCCAGTCTGGACATCTTAGTGAGAATTTACATCAAAATAAAATAAAAAAGGTTTGGGGATGTAGTTCATTGGTAGAGCATGTGCAAAGCCATGGATCTAATCCCTAACACTACAAAAAATGATATAAATATTACATATTTCTATCTTATTTAAGCAACTATATTTGGAGATATCTTTGTTAAAGTACCTAAGACTATAACAAATATAGCTCACATTTTTTTCCAGTACTAGGGATTGAACTCAGGGCCTTGCACGTGGTAGGCAAGTGCTCTACTACTGAACTCCTCCTAATTTGTTCTTGTAGAAAATAAAGTAATCATGCAGGACAGGAGCAGAATGCTTATCTGAACACAATCTCCCTTGATGCCCAGGTCTTTAGTCAGGGCACAAGCCTGTGGTAACACTGTCCACATAGGATAGGTCTCGAGGAGCTGGAAAGGTCAATTCTTGCTCTAACAGTGCCCTTTCACAGTCCCAGCTTGTGTCATCATTGGGGAAGAGCTTAAAGATCTACAGGAATCCCTTTAATCCAGCATTTAATGCTACAGATTTCCCTCTAAGGACTGTGTTAGCTTCATCCCACAAATTTCCATCTGCTATACTTTCATTTTCATTCAATTAGAAAGGTTTTTTTTTTTTTTTTTTTTACTATTATTGTCATGAGACTTCCTCTTTGACACAGACATTGTAAATGTGCTCTTTAGTTTCCTAGCGTTTAGAGATGTTTCTATTGTCTTTTTGATATCCTGGTCTAGTTTGACCATGGTCAAAGAACATACTCCATATGATTTCAGTTTTTTAACTTTGTTTTGTTTTATGACCCACAGAATGGTCTATGTTGGTACAGATTCCATGGGTGCTTGAAAGAATACATATTATATAGTTGTTAGATGAAGGGCTTTCTGTGTCAATTAGATTCTATTGACTGATGGTGCTCTTGAATTCCTGTATATACTTATGATTTTTTCTAGTTGACCTATCAACTCTTGAGAGAGGGATGTAGAAATCACTAATTATAGTTGTGGATTTTTTTTTCTCTTTTCACTTCTATTGGTTTTTTCTTTACATATTTTGCTGTTCTGTTGTTTTGTGAAAACACACTTGAATTTGCTGTTTTATTGTTGGATTGACCCTTCTTTTGTCATTCGGTAATGCTCCTCTCTGTCCTTGATATTTTTCTTTGCTCTAAAATATAGTTTATCTGATATTAATATAGTCACTTCTGCTTCCTTTTGATTAATATTTGCATGGTATATATTTGAAATCATTTATTTATTTATTTATTTTAATATTTATTTTTTAGTTGTAGTCAGACACAATACCTTTATTTATTTATTTATTTATTTTATGTGGTGCTGAGGATCGAACCCAGGGACCCGCACATGCTAGGTGAGCACTCTACCACTGAGCCACAACCCCAGCCCAGATATTATTTATTTTTAAACTACATATATCATTTGAACTATTTGAAATGAGTTTCTTGTGCAACATGTAGTTGGGTCAGTTTTTAAGTCCATTATGACAATTCCCATCTTCTAAAGGGTATGCTGAAATCATTAACATTTTTTAAAAATATTTGCTTATTTTCCATGACCACATCTTTGTAGACTGTCCTTCTTTTCATAAATGTCATCTGTTCATTTATTTTTTAGAGCATTATAATTATACACAGTAGTTGGGTTCATCTCAACAAATTCATACATGCATGGAATTTGATTTCAGTTCATGTTCCTCCCTTTTCCCTCCCTCCCCACTTTCTCCTTCCTCTATTCTACTGATATTCCTTTTGCTCATCTTGTTTATTTATTTTTAATTGTGAAATCATTCCCACTTAATGTAATCATGGATATGTTATGGCTTAATAATGCTATTCTATTTTTCTACATTATGTTTGATCTCTCTGTATTCTTATTTCTCTATTTTCTTTTTCCTACCTTCAGATAGGTTACTTAAACAATTTTTAGATTCCTTTCTTGATTGATTGATAGTGCTTTTGAGTGCTTTTCTTTGTAGATCTCTTTTAGTAGTTCTTCTAGGCATTACCATAACTTATCATAGTCTACTAGTGTCAACATTTTACCAGTTGGAGAGAAGCATAGGAATTATTTCTCTTTGTATCCCTTTACTCTATCCCATTTGTAGTGTAATTATCTTAACTATTTTCTCTTCATACTTTGAAAACTACAGTAGACAGTATCAGTATTTAAGTCATCTTTTTTCCACTGTTGTGACCAGAAGACCTGGCAAGAATAATTTTAAAGTAGGAAAAGTCTATTTCGGGCTCACTAGTTCAGAGGTCTCTATCCATAGCTGGCCAACTCCAATCCTTGAGCTGTGAGGTGAGGCAGAGTGCCATGATGGAATTGTGTGGCACAGGAAAGCAACTCAGTACTTGGCAATCAGAGACCAAGCTTGGCTCACCAGGAATGAAACATACCCCCAAAGGCACGTTCCCAGTGACCCATCTCCTTCAGCCTACAGTTACGGCCCAGTTAATCCATTCAAGTGGCATAATGCACTGATTAGGTCAAGGCTCTTATAACCCAATTAATTCACCTCTATATTTCCTTGCATTGTCTCACACATGAGTTTTGGAGGACATTTTATATCTAAACCATAACAGATAGTTATATTTTTTAATCTAATCATCCAGCATAATTTAGAAAACTCAAAACAGGAAAATCTATTGTTTTTATCCTTTAATTTCTCTCTTTCTTTCCTTGTTCTTCCTTCCTTCTTAGTATTCCAGAATTCCTTCTTTTACTCTTTCTTTTCAGAAATTTCCTTTGGCCATTCTTTTGAAATAGATCTGATGACAACACATTTTTTTTAATATTTATTTTTTAGTTTTTTCAGTGGACACAACATCTTTGTATGTGGTGCTGAGGATCAAACCCGGGGCCGCACGCATGCCAGGCCAGCGCACTACTGCTTGAGCCACATCTCCAGCCCGACAACACATTTTCTTACTTTTCCACCATCTGAGAATGTCTTGATTTCATTTTTATTCCTGAAAGATATTTTCACTGGGTATAGAATTCTAGATTAACAGTCCTTTTTTCAATATTTCAAAAATGTTGTGTCATTCCCCTCTGGCTTCTGTGGTTTATTATGAGAAATCTGCTTGTCATTCAAATTGATTTTGTTTGTTTTTCTGTTTTTCTCCAATAGGAAATATGCTATTTCTTTTTAGCTGCTTTCAAGGTATTTTCCTTACCAGGAAGAAAGTCCAGCCTCTACATCTGTCCTTGGTTGACACCTATGGTGAAGGGGTATCTAGTTATTGCTAGGCAGGGAAGGGAGGCTGTCTACTGAGCCTCCACTGATACCACCCTTTTTGGAGAGAAGTCACTCTTTACTGCTCCCCATTTGCACTCCACTGGGACAGTGTAGGAAGGGTGTTCTTATTGCATATGAGAGTCAGTGAAAGTCCTGATTCTCCACTAAAGTTCCTTGACATTATCCTCATGGATAGAAGAACGGCCATCTTCTTACCATCAGGTGGGCATGGAAGTCCAGGTTCTCCGTGTGAGACCCACGAGCACCACAGGAGTGGAGTGAGAAGGGGGCTTATCACCATCTGGCAGGAATGAAAGCTTCCCCACATCACAGCCTTCTCTGCCACCCCCCAGCAGGGTGTCAGCATGCCTTCTTATAGCCTCTTGAGGTGGGGGGTGGGGCATCTAGGTTCTTTATTTGCTTCAACTATAGGAGGAGGCAGGACTATGTTTTTTTTTTTTTTTTTCTGTGATATTTGGCAGGAGTCTAGTAGTTATTATCTAAAAGTTTTCTGTCTTTTTAATCTGGCCCTTCCCTAGCATTTTGGCTAAACAAACAGGCTTTTCTTGGAAAATTTCTTCATCCACTGGTGTTTCTGGGTTGTCCAGAAATTTTCTGGATACTTCCTCTTCAAGTATCAAGTCTAAAAATATGTGAGGCAAAAAGAAAACCCAGAAAACTCACCACTATGTTGTTCCATAGTGCTGAGGTCTCTAAATGTCTGCCTCTTTACTTTTCAAGAGTCCTTTTATGCTTGGTTTTTATATAATGTATAGGATAGTAGTTGTACTAAGTGGGACGAATAGGGGGAAATATGACTATTCCATCTTCTTGGAAGAATATGTACTTTCTTTTAACACAACATGTACTAAGCCAAGCACTCCCAGTTCTTAACCCAAAATCAGATGTGCAAGAACACACTTTTATCATGCTGTTGGTGCCAACAAGCCATCTCCCACTGCCGTCAGCTTTCCATTTCCCCACAAAGACTTGAAAACTATTCATGAAGCGAACTAGAATATAAAACTAAAATTAAGAATCCAGAATACACAATGGATACCAATCATATTCCATGTTTCATTATAATTTTGTTGATAATATTTTTACATATTAAACTGATTTTTTTTTCATTTCTAGCCATTCCTTTTTGCCTTCTGAGACTTCTCCCAACTCAAACTGAACATTAAAGCAACTCCTACCTCCAAGAAAGAACACTTTTATAGAAAGTTTTTTTTTATCTGTTGTAATAGCCTGATCTTTTGAGTCTATGACAAAAGTATACATTATCAAGTAGATTGAATAAAATTTATGACTTACATAATTCAGTTTTTCCTACATAGAGGAAATATGGATTCCCTCAGCTGTAGGAAAGATGGATTCATTCATAAGGTAGAAAAACAAATGTTACTTTTTGATAAATATTTCTGAAAACAGCACTCAAATGTTTTGTGTGTATCCACAGGACCCAAGTAAGAAGAATCTGGGGACTTTGGAACTGATCAAGGCAGACACAAGGACAGCTGTGTTGTATCTGATGAATTTATATTTGGTGCCTTGGAAGCAGATAGAAACCACTGGACCACAGGTGACTTGCTCCTACTCCATCTTAACCCCCAGGAAGTCTTGGCTGCCATGGGACTAGTGCTCAGTCCTGAAGGTGTGAGGGTCATGGAGGGGAGCAAGAGCCTGCATTAACAGAGGAAACTCCGATTTAGCTGAAGTTAAACTTCTACAAAATGGAGTCTTGGTAGAGAATTATATTCTAATTTTGAACACACACACACACACACACACAGTGTACACACCTATGCAGAAATAAGAGAGAGATCTTGGATTTCTAGTAGAGTTGGTAGACTACATACAAGTTGAAAAATAAATTTTAAATTCTTGTTTAGCATATCCATAAACTTTTAAAGTATAACAAGGTTCAATTCCAGTGCAATAATAATTAATGCCATACACACTAGGAGCTATAATAGGGAGGTGGACAATAGGTTCACAGTGGACAATTCAGGTTTTAGAAGTCTCTAAGCTTTAAAAAGAGCCACAAAAGAAAATGAAAATTGGGAGTTTCATAGAAAGAGTCAAATATTCTGTTTGGGGTGGGGAGAAGCAGTAATAAATGTCAAAGACACAAGTCATGATTCATATTGTTATGGTTTGGATGTGAGATGTACCCCAAAAGCTCACATGTGAGACAAAACCAGAAGGTTCAGAAGGGAAATGATTGGGTTGTGAGAACCTTAACCCAATCAGTGAATTAATCACCTGATGGGATTAATTGAGTGGTAATTGAAGGCAGGTAGGATGTGGCTAGAGAAGGTGGGGTATTGGGGGACATAGCTTTGGGGTATATAATTGTTATCTGGCAAGTGGAGTCTCTCTCTCTCTCTCTCTCTCTCTCTCTCTCTCTCTCTCTCTCCTTCCTGATCATCATGTGAGTCACTTTCCTTTGGTACACTCTTCTGCCTCACCTTGAGCCCTGAGGAATGGAGCTGCCTGTCTATGGATTGAGACCTCTGAAACTGTGAGCTCTTAAATAAACTTTTCCTCCTCTATGATTCTGGCCGGGTGTTTTAGTCACAGTGGCAAAAAAGGCTGACTAAAACACAAATATATGCTTAAAGATATAGATTCAATTTAATTAGACAGTGGTTAGACAACTGCTGATAAAATGGATGATGGATGCAAGAGTTTTTAACATCTATATGCAATGCAACAAATCAGAAATAGAACCGAGTTGCACCTTTATATGGAAAATGCCACATTATGGTCATGTGCTAGATTTCCTTCCCTTCTTTCCCAGCCAGAATTTCCTAAAGTGGGTTCTGAGGAATGGTGACCAGGAATATGCTTCTTTACAAATTCCCAGGTGATTCTGATGGTTCAAGATGTAGAGAACAAGAGAGTACTCCAAGACCTGACATCAAGCTCAATTAAAGGAGATCAATAGCTGTTTCTGGAAATGCCTCCTTCAAACTTTCCCTCCCTCTAACTCCCCATGGCCTCTTTTTCTTCTCAAGTCTGCACTGGTGATTCCTCTCTGGGACCAAAGCAAACCGGTTAAATTCCAGCTAACTTTTAAGTTTTCCTTGAAGATTACTACTATAGGGAAGGGTAGGAGAGCTCTAGATAAAGATGTGGAGTAATGATATTTTACTCCAATGCCTTCCCTGAAAACAGTAAGGGATACAAATATAAGGGGAAGAAAAAAAAAACATTGTTAGTGAAACAAGTAAACAATCTCAGTTCCAGTATACAAGCACACTACTGGAAATATGGGGAGTCTGGACAGAGATATGAGAGGAATGGAGTGCATGCAGAATACCAGAATATCAGCATCTAAAAAGTCTGGGAGCAGAAAAGGCCCAGGAAAGAGGTATATGGTATGTTCAGACATAACACATTTCTTCAATGATAGTGAATCCATACATAACAAGCAATCAGATGATACCAGAATAATGCAGAGATATCAAAGATTTACATACAACCTTTCTAAAATGTGCCATTTTGAAGCTACCAAGGGCAAGATTTCACACAATTAAACAGAAAGCCTTAATATATGAAATTCTGGGAAATTTTTTTAAATGCTGAAAATCTGTTACAAGTATTAGCTGGTTAATCCTTCAAGAATCTCCACATTTTCTACTACATAATCCATTTCAGGAAACCAAGAGTCTAGATGAAGAAATTGCAAAGGTATTTCCCCCATGTTAAATAAAAAAAAAAAATGACTGGAAACCCTTGGGTCAGAGCATATTTTTCAAATGCAGAGATATTAATCTCTGTTAGAAGCAAATGCGCTCAATGATCTATAGCTCTTTAGAGCTCCAAAGGAGCTATTGAGTAATACTGAATACAAACACATGTGGAATTTAGCTGCACTACTTGGGGTTTGATAGTTTTTAATAGATTTTACTTTTTCAGAGGTTTAGATTCATAGCAAAATTGAGACGGTACAGCTACATCCCATATGTCTCCTGCCTCCCACACATGCACAACCTCTTTATTATCAATATCCCACAACAGAGTTGTACATTTGTTATAATCAATGAACCTACATTGATACATCACCCAAAGTCCATAGTTTATATTAGGGTTCGCGGTTTTATACATTCTATGAGTTTGGCAAATGTATAATGACATATATTCACCCTTATAGTAATACAGAGTGGTTTCACTGCCCTAGAAATCCTTCATGGGCTCTGTGTTCATCCTCCCTCCTTCAACTCTTAACAACCAATGACTGATCTTTTCATTTTTTTTTTTTAATTTTTTATTGTTGGTTGTTCAAAACATTACATAGTTCTTGACATATCATATTTCACACTTTGATTTAAGTGGGTTATGAACTCCCATTTTTACCCCGTATACAGATTGCAGAATCATATCAGTTACACATCCATTGATTTACATGTTGCCATACTAGTGTCTGTTGTATTCTGCTGCCTTTCCTATCCTCTACTATCCCCCCTCCCCTCCCCTCCCCTCTTCTCTCTCTACCCCCTCTACTGTCATTCATTTCTCCCCCTTGTATTATTTTTCCCTTTCCCCTCACTTCCTCTTGTATGTAATTTTGTATAACCCTGAGGGTCTCCTTCCATTTCCATGCAATTTCCCTTCTCTCTCCCTTTCCCTCCCACCTCTCATCCCTGTTTAATGTTAATCTTCTTCTCATGCTCTTCGTCCCTACTCTGTTCCCAGTTACTCTCCTTATATCAAAGAAGACATTTGGCATTTGTTTTTTAGGGATTGGCTAGCTTCACTTAGCATAATCTGCTCTAATGCCATCCATTTCCCTGCAAATTCTATGATTTTGTCATTTTTTAATGCAGAGTAATACTCCATTGTGTATAAATGCCACATTTTTTTTATCCATTCATCTATTGAAGGGCATCTAGGTTGGTTCCACAGTCTTGCTATTGTGAATTGTGCTGCTATGAACATCGATGTAGCAGTGTCCCTGTAGCATGCTCTTTTTAGGTCTTTAGGGAATAGACCGAGAAGGGGAATAGCTGGGTCAAATGGTGGTTCCATTCCCAGCTTTCCAAGAAATCTCCATATTGCTTTCCAAATTGGCTGCACTGATCTTTTCATTTTTGCCTTTCCAAAATGTAGTCGAGTTGGAACCATGTAATACTATATATAGCCTTTTCAGATTTGGCTTCCTTTATACTATGCATTGAAGTTTCTTCCATGTCTTTTAATGGATTGATAGCTAATTTTTTTTAAGTGCTGACACTAAAACTGGATCACAGTTTATTTATCCATTCACCTACTGGAGGACATCTTAGTTGCTTCCAAGTTTTGGCAGTTATGAATAAAGCGGATACAAAAATTTATGTGCAGGTGCTTATGTGGAAATCAATTTACAAGGCCTTTGGGTAAATACCAAAGAGACAATAGCTGGAAGTAGTTGTAAATGCCATTTTGTATTCCCACCAACGATGAATTAAACTTCTCATTGCTCCACATCTTTGACAGCGTATAGTGTTCTGGATTTGGGCCATTCTAATGGGTATGTAGTGGTATCTCGTTATTGTTTTAATTTTCATTTCCCTAGTGACATTTGATGTGGAACAACTTTTCATATGATTGTTTGCCATCTTCTTAGGTAAGGTGTTTGCTAAGGTCTTTGACTCATTATTTTTATTTGTGTTGCTTTCTTATTGTTGAGTTTTAATAGTTCTTAATGAAGTTTAAATAACTATCCTTTCATCAGATTATCTTTTGTGAATATTTTCCTTCAGCCTATGTCTTGACATTGCCTTTCATGGAGCAGAAATTTTATTATTTTTCAACATCTAATATAATACATTTCAATCAAAACATCTGGCAATATTATTCACACACAGTATAAGATCTATCAGCTAAAGAGACATATTTCTTTATGTTATTTACTTAATGTTTTTGCATTACTGGAGAGTGAATCCAGGGGGGCTCTGCTACTGAGCTACATTACCAGTCCTTTTTATATTCTTTTCTTTCTTTCTTTTTTTTTTTTTTAGAAAGAGAGAGAGAATTATTTTTTAATATTTATTTTTTAGTTTTCAGCAGACACAACATCTTTGTTTGTATGTGGTGCTGAGGATCGAACCCAGGCTGCACGCATGCCAGGCGAGCGCACTACCACTTGAGCCACATCCCCAGCCCCCTTTTTATTTTCTTAAGAAATTTTTAATTAAATGGGTCCAGCTTATTAATTCTTCCTTTCATTGATTATACCTTTGCTGTTGTATATGAGTTGTCACCAAGCCTGAGGTCACCTAGAGTTTCTCCTAAGCTCTCTTCTACAAGTATTATAAGTTTGCGTTTCATATTTAATTCTGTGATCCATTTTGAGACCTTTGTGACTGCTTTTTTTGTGAAGGCTGTAGGATTTGTGTCTAGATTTTCTCTCTTTTTCTTTTATGTGAATATCTAATCAGCTATTTAATTCTGTTTTTTATTTTGTATTTCTGATATCACTTGCAGACTATCTTTTCTTCATTGCATTGCCTTTGTTCCCTTACCAAAGATCAGGTGACTGTACTTATGTGGCTCTACTTCTGGTCTCTCTATTCTATTCCATTAATTTATTTGTCTTGCCAACAACATACTGTCTTGATTATTTTATCTTTTTTAAATATTTTTTTGTAGTTAGAATGACTTTATTGTATTTGTTTATTTTTATATGGTGCTGAGGATCGAACCCAGTGCCTCATTCATGCTAGGCAAGTGCTCTACCACTGAGCTACAGCCCTTGAGCTGTAGCTCTCTAGCTGAGCTACAGTTAGTCTTCTAACTGTTCCTATGAATATCATGTTGGCTGTTCTGGATCTTTTTCTCTTCATATAAGCCTTAGTATTATTTTGTCAATAGTCATAAAAATTACCCTGTTAAATTTTAATTGAGGTTACTTAGGATCTATAGATCAAGTTGGGAAAAACTAATAACTTGACATTGTTGAGTCTTCCTATCCATGAACATGGAATCTCTCTCCATTTATTTAGTTCTTCTTTGATGTTTTCATTAGAGTTTTGTGATTTTGCTTATTGTGTGTGTATATATATATATATATATATATATATATATATATATATATATATATAAAATATGTATTTTCTTTAGGTTTATACCTGTTTTTTATTTTCCTGGGTATTAATTTAATTGATATTGCATTTTTATTTTTAAATTTCACTGCTTCACTATTGGTAAGCACTACTGTTTTTTATTAGAATTAGTATTAGCTTTGTGATACACTGATTAAATATTATACACAGTTTTGAACAGTCTTCTCCTAATCCTATTTTCCCCATAACACCTATATTTTTAGCATGATTTTGTAGAACATAGGATTTTCCAGTAATGTATAAAGTGTTATAGCAGAATTGCCTTTAGGCATATAGAGAAGTATAGTTCAACTCCAATGAATGTCCATAAGGATAGTCACTTATGGAGAAGCCATGCACATATTCTCCTATTGTCCACCCTTTCCATTTTAGCCAAGGAGACTGGTGGTGAAGAGGTTGCCAAATAAGGGAAACAGAATGAATGCCATCTGAGAAGCTGAATTCTACCTCCTTTTACCCTCACCCCTGGAACTCAAGTTCCAGAATACTGGGAATCAGGCAAGATATTGGAAGAATCTTCTCAAGGGAAATTGACAAAAGAGAAAAGATGTAATATATATATATATATATATATCAGGGGTCCCCAACAATCTATCCATTATTTCATGAAGTTCAAGAACAAACCCTTAATACAAATACTCAGAGATTCTAATCAGCTTTTTAATTCTTTTTGTTATTGATTTCTTTTAGTTATATATAATATTAGGATATATTTTTACTTAATCACAAAAGCATGGAATACAATTTGCTCTGAATCAATCCCTGGCACTTTCCGCTTCCCCCACTTCCCTCTCCTTGTTCCTCTACCTCTTACTCTACTGGATCTTTCTGCAATTTATTTATACTTTTTTAAAAATTAATGTCTTGTGGATATACATGATGTTGGAACTCACTGTGCTATATTCATGTAAATACATACTACATTTCAGTCATATTCATTCCACTGTTCTTCCCTTTTCCTGTTCTTTCTTCCTCCCCATCAAACCCCTTTGTCTACTCTACTGATCTTTCCTCTATTTTGATGAAATTCCCTTTTCCCTTTTTTCTTTTCTCTTTCTCTACCCCTGCCGCAAGTTTGGGTTAGCTTCCACATATCAGAGAAAACATTGGGCCTTTGACTTTTGGGGATTAGCCTGTTTCATGTAGCATAATATTCCCCATTTCCATCCATTTTCTGGCAAATGTCATAATTTCACTCTTCTTTATGACTGAGTAATACTCCATTGAGCATATATTCATTTTCTTTATCCATTCATCTGCTGGAGGCACCTAAGTTGTTTCTATAGCTTGACTATTGTGAATTGTGTGGCTATAAACACTGATGTGGCAGCATCATTATAGTATGTTAATTTTAAATCTTTTGGATATATACCAAGGAGTCGGGTAGCTGGGTCATATGATGATGCCATTCCAAGTTTTCTATGAAATCTCCATACTGCTTTACAGGGTGGATGCACCAATTTACAGTCTGACCAACAATGTATGATGAGTGTACCTTCCCCTCACATCCTTGCCAACATTCATTATTTGTATTTTTTATAATTGCCATTCTAACTGGCATGAGATAAAATCTTAATGTAGTTTTGATTTTCAATTCCCTAATTGCTAGAGATGTTGAATATTTTTTTATATGTTTGTCCACCATTTGTATTTCTTTTTTTGAGAAGTTTCTGTTTAGTTCTTTTGACCATATGGCAGTTCTACTTTCAGGTTTTCTTCTAAGCTAGAAAGGGTCTTTTTTTCCCCACAATTTTTATTGGTGCATTATAGTTGTACATATTGATGAGATTTATTGTTACATATTTGAATGTGCACAGAATATAACAATATAATTTGGTCAATATCACTCTCCAGCACCACCACCCCACCCTCCCACCCCCACTGTGTATGTGTACCACATTAAGGGTCTTGAAGAGATGTATGTATCATATTCATATCAATATTATTTACAAAGCTAAAACATGGAAGCAACCAAAGTGTCCATACATGGATGAATGAATAAGAAAACTGAGAAATACCCATATAGTAGGCTATATTATTCAACATAAAAAGAGAAGAAAATTCTGATATATGGTATAATGTGGCTGAATCCTGAGGACAGAACATTAAGTGAAATGAGTTAGTCACAAAAAGAGGAAAATTTTTTCTGATTCCACTTATATGGGGTGCCTGGAATAGTCAAAATTATAGACAGAAAGTAGGGTGGTAGTTGCCAGGAATGGGAAGTTGTTATGGAATGGATACAGAGTTTTAGTTTTACAATGTGAAAAGAATTATGGAGATGGATGATGATGATAGTTGCACATTATAAATGTAACTAATACTACTGAACTGTGTCCTTAAAAATGGTTAAGACAGTAAATTTTATTTAATATGTATTTTATGATAAATTTTTAAATGGGAGAAAAATAAGATGCAATAGAGTAAAACTTTCAACATGCTGCTCAATTCAGCCAGACAAATAATCAAGTATGAAGATAAAACGAAGACAAAACAAAGATATTTTTAGACATTCAGGAACTAAAAAAACTTACATCCCCTGCACTCTTTTGGAAGTGATACTGAATATTGAGTTTCACCAAAACTAGAGAGTAAACCAAGAAAAAGGTAGTCACTGAGTAAAGGAAAAAGGAAAGAACTCAAAGTAATCTGAAGTGGAATGATGAAGGGTCTTGGCTTGATAACTACACCAGTTTTAACAGACCACAGTGCAGATTAAATCAGAGTGACCAAAAAACAGCACAGTAAGGGCTGGGTGTCCCAGACACTTGCTGTTTGCACTGTCCTTTTAAGAGAGGGCAAAATGCCTAGGTGAACCCTGTTTATATTACCATCTATATTCAGTCTATCTTGACCATGGGCTAATTAATTAAAATACTACTTTCCTCCCCCACACTCTACAACCTGGATCAATTGGAGATATGTGGAATGTTTGCTTTTACCCTTTATTTTTAAATTTTTTAGCATGCATTGAAACCATGCAAGCTTGTTGGGCCCCAACCTGAGATTCAGCTTCAGTAGTTCTGGACTGGGACTTAGAAATTTCCAACATGATGATGATATTGGCTAAGGAACTACCCTTTGAAAACCACTTCTTTTTACCTAGAATGCTGGGGTTGGTCATAGTGAGAAGGGAACCAAAAATGGTCTCATGTTCCTCACACATGCTCCCTCTGGACATTCCTGGCCTACATTCCTGACTTTCCAGATGTTTTCACTTTCCCAATTCTCATTCTAACATTTGCCCACAGACTTCTCCAGAAGGGACCCCACAAACTATGTCTAAGAGACTCTGCTCAGCTTATATTCTCATAGGAGTCTACTAACAAAAGCAAAGTCACTCTTTCCTTATTCAACTAGGTCTGTACTTCCTACAGCTATGTATTGCTTAACAATGGGGCTAAGTTCTGAGATATGTGTCATTAAGCAATACTGGGAGAACATCATAGACTGTACTTACGCAAACCTAGATGATATCATCAACTTCACTCTTAGGGTATATTATAATCTCATGGGATGACCATCATATGTTCAGTCCATCATTGACCAAAAAGGTGTCATACAGTGGGTGATTATACTCACATTTTTTCATACACTTGGACATATATACATAGGTGATTTTAGAACTTGTTTCAAGTGAGGAAGTTGTGAATACAAAAGTCAGCAAATGACTACCATGAGGGGAAGAATGGCATGATCAAGGCAGGGAACACAGAAGATTTCTAATATACTCAAATGTTCTGTTTGTTAACTTGGGTGGTATCCACGTGGATGTTCATTTTATTATTAGTCTTTAAAAACTAATAAGACACATGTCTTATATACTCTTCTATATGAATTATACAGTTCATAATTTTTATTTTATTTTTAAAAATTTATTTATTCTAATTTGTTCTATATAATAGCAGAATGCTTTTCAATTCATATTACACATGTAGAGCATAATTTTTCATGACTCTGGTTGTACACAAAGTAGAGTCACACCATTTGTGTCTTCATACATATACTTGAGGTAATAATGTCCATCTCATTCCACCATCTTTCCTATCTCCCTGCGCCCTCTCTTCCTCTCTCCCCTTTGCCCTATCTAAAGGTCTTCCATTCCTCCCATGCTTCAACACTCCCATCCCCATTATGGATCAGCATCCTCATATCAGAGAAAACGTTTGGCATTTGGTTTTTTGGGATTGGCTAACTTCACTTAGCATTATCTTCTCCAACTCCATCCATTTACCTGCAAATGCCATGATTTTATTCTCTTTTAATGCTGAGTAGTATTCCACTGTGTATATATAACATGGTTTCTTTATACATTCATCAACTGAAGGGCATCTATGTTGGTTCCACTTAATTTAGCTATTGTGAATTGTGCTGCTATAAACATGATGTGGCTGCATTACTATACTATGCTGTTTTTAAGTCCTTTGGGAGTGAGATAACTGGGTCAAATGGTGGTTCCGTTCCAAGTTTTCCATGGAATATCCATACTGCTTTCCAGATTGGTTGCACCAATTTGCAGTCCACCAGCAATGTATGAGTGTGCCTTTTCCCCCACATTCTTACCAACATTTATTGTTGTTTGTATTCTTAATAGCTGCCATTCTGACTGGAGTGAGATGAAGTCTTAAGAGTAATTTTGATTTGCATTTCTCTAATTGCTAGAGATGTTGAACATTTTTTCTATATATTTGTTGATTGATTGTATATTATCTTCTGAGAAGTGTCTGTTCAGCCCATTTTTTGGTTGGGTTAATTTTGGGGGGTTTTTGTTTGGTTTTTATTTTATTATTATTTTTTTTTTTTGGTGTTAAGATTTTTGAGTTCTTTATATGTCCTAGAGATTAGTGCTCTATCTGATGTGCATGTGGTAAAAATTTGCTCCCATTCTATAGGTTCTCTATTCACCTCACTGATTGTTTCTTTTGCAGAGAAAAAACTTTTTAGTTTGAATCCATCCCATTTATTGATTCTTGATTTTATTTCTTGCACTATAGAAGTCTTATTAAGTCTTATTAATAAGAAGTCATTAAGAAAGTAGGGGCCTAATCTGACATGATGAAGATTTGGGCCTAACTTTTCTTTATTAGGTGCAGTGTCTCTGGTTTAACTCCTAGGTCCTTGATCCACTTTGAGTTTTGTGCATGGTGAGAGATAGGGGCTTCATTTCATTTTGTTGCATATGGATTTCCAGTTTTCCCAGCACCATTTGTGAAGAGGCTATACTTTCTCCAATATATGTTTTTGGTGACTTTGTCTAATATGAGATAACTATTTATGTGGGTTTGTCTCAGTGTCCTCTATTCTGTACCATTGGTATACAAGTCTACTTTGGTGCCAATACCATGTTGTTTTTGTTACTATTGCTCTGTAGTATAATTTAAGATCTGGTATAGTGATGCCACCTGCTTCACTCTTCTTGCTAAGGATGGCTTTAGCTATTCTGGGTCTCTTATTTTTCCCGGTGAATTTCATAACTGCTTTTTCTATTTCTATGAGGAATGTCATTGGGATTTTGATTGGAATTGCATTAAATCTGTATTGTGCTTTTGGTAGTATGGTCATTTTGACAATATGAATTCTGCCTATCCAAGGAAAAGGGAGATCTTTTCATCATCTAAGGTCTTTTTTAATTTCTTTCTTTAGTGTTCTGTAATTTTCATTTTAGAGATCTTTTACCTCTTTCATTGATTCCCAAGTATTTTGTTTTTATTAAGGTTATTATAAATGGAGTAGTTTTTCTAGTTTCTCTTTGAGAGGATTTGTCACTGAGGTACAGAAATACCTTTGATTTATGGGTGTTGATTTTATATCCTGCTACTTTGCCAAATTCATTTATTAGTTCTAGAAGTTTTCTGGTGAGATTTTCTGGATTTTCTAGGTATAGAATCATATTGTAGGCAAATAGTGATAATTTGAGCTCTTTTCCTACCTGTACCCCTTTAATTTCTTTCATCTAAGTGCTCTGGCAAGAGTTTCAAGAACTATGTTAAATAGAAATAGTGAAAGATGGCATCCTTGTCTTGCTCCAATTTTTAGAGGGAATGCTTTTAACTTTTCTCCGTTTAGAATAATGTTGGCCTGGGGCTTAGCATAGATAGTTTTACAATGTTGAGATATGTTCCTGTTATCCCTAGTTTTTCGTTTGTTTGTTTTGTTGATGCTGGGGATTGAACTCAGGGCCTTGTGCATGCGAGGCAAGCACTCTACCAACTAAGCTATATCCCCATGTTATCCCTAGTTTTTCTAGTGTTCTGAACATGAAGGGGTGCTATATTTGGTCAAATGATTTTTCTGCATCTATTGAGATGATCATATGAGTCTTATCTTTAAGTCTATTGATGTGATGAATTACATTTATTGATTTTCGTATATTGAACCAATCTTGCATCCCTGGGATGAATCCCACTTGACTATGGTGAACTATTTTTGATATGTTTTTGTATGCAATTTGCCAGAATTTTATTGAGAATTTTTGCATCTATGTTCATTAGAGATATTTGTCTGAAGTTTTCGTTCTTTGATGTGTCTTTGCCTAGTTTTGGAATCAGGGTGATGTTGGCCTCATAATATGAGTTTGGAAGTACTCCCTCTTTTTCTATTTTATGAAATAATTTGTTCTTCTTTATAGCTCTTGTAGAATTTAGCTGTGTATCCATCCAGTCCTGGGCTTTTCTTTGTCGGTAGGCTTCTGATGGTGTCTTCTATTTCATTGCTTAAAATTGATCAGTTTAACTTGTATCATCCCGATTCAGTTTGGGCAAATCATATGACTCTAGAAATTTGTTGATGCCTTTGATATTTTCTATTTTATTGGAGTAAAAATTTTCAAAATAATTTCTAATTATATTCTGTATTCCTGTAGTGTCCATCATGATATTTCCTTTTTCATCATGGATGTTAGTAATTTGAGTTTTCTCTCTCTCTCCTTCTCTTTGTTAGCATGGCTAAAGGTTTATCAATTTTATTTATTTTTTTCAAAGAACCAACTCTTTGTTTTCTCAATTTTTCAATTATTTCTTTTATTTCAATTTCATTGATTTCAGCTCTGGTTTTAATTATTTCCTATATTCTACTGCTTTTGGTGTTGTTTTGTTCTTCTTTTTCTAGAGCTTTGAGATGTAATGTTAGGTCATTTATTTGTTGACTTTTCCTTCTTTTAAGGAATGAACTCCATACAATGAACTTTCCCTCTTAGTACTGCCTTTATAGTATCCCAGAGATTTTGATATGTTGTTTCAGTGTTCTCATTTACCTGTAATTATTTTTTAATCTCCTCTTTGATGTCTTTTGCAATCCATTGTTCATTCAATAGCATATTATTTAGTCTCCAGGTGTTGGAGAAGCTTCTATTTTTTATTTTATCATTGATTTCTAATTTTATTTCATTATGATCTGAGAGAATGCAGGGTAGTATCTCTATTTTTTTTGTATTTGCTAAGAGTAGCTTTGTAGCATAATATATGAACTATTTTAGAGAAGGATCCAAGTGCTGCTGAGAAAAAAGTGCATTCACTTGTTGATGGATGAAATATTCTGTATATGTCTGTTAAGTCTAAGTTATTTATTGTATTACTGAGTTCTATAGTTTCTTTGTTTGGCTTTTGTTTGGAAGAGCCAGAACTACAGAGCATCATTGGCAAAATATTTCCTTAGGAAGAAGGAAAAACAACAATGAAAATCAGCAAAGGGAGGTATTAAACTAAAGGAAATGCCAATCAAAGGAGAAACCAAGTCAAATTAAATACCAAAAAATAAACAAATATGATCAGAAATACAAATCATGTCTCAATAATAATTCTGAATGTCAATGGCCTAAACTAACCAATCAAAAGACATGGACTGGCAGATTGGATTTTTAAAAAGACCCAAAAATTTGCTGCCTTCAGGAAAGAGACTCATCTCATAGGAAAAGACATCCACAGACTGAAGGTGAAAGGTTGGGAAAAACTTACCACTCACTTGGACCATGGAAACAAGCAGGGGTTTTAATCCTCATATCAAATAGACTTTAAGCCACAGTTAATCAAAAGGGATAAGGAAAGACATTTCATACTGCTTAAGGGAAGCATACATCAACAAGATATAACAATTATAAATATATATACCCCAAACAATGGAGCATGTACGTTAATCAAACAAACTCTTCTCAAGTTCAAGAGTCAAACAGACTACAACACAATAATTATGGGTGACTTTAACACAGTTTGTAATTTTTAAAGAGGAAATAATACCTTCCAGGCAAATTTCCTTAGTTATATAATGAAGATATTCCCCGAGACCCAATGAACCACCCAATCCAACTTGTTTGTCTTTATCAATTTTATCTTTATTATTATTTTGTTTTCATTATAATGTTGAAGAGGATTAAAAAATATTCAATACTTTTCATAAATAGCTTGTTAAATAATTACTCTTCAAATGTTAAACTGTATTGATATATTCGTATAACTCACAAATTAACCATATCTAAATGTTAAGTAGCAATTTGATAGGTGACAGAATAATCCTCAGTGATTCAACATTTGAGCTGTTGAGATGACCTGATCTAAGAAAAACTCCCTGCAATCCCCCAAATCTCCAGTTTACCTTGACCAAGGATTAAGGAATTAGTGGAGATTAGATTTCCCATTCCTCCTTCATTCCTCCTCTCTGCCCTCCTTGTTCACATATCTTTCCCTATAAAATTTGAGTGTACTTTAAATGTAGATCAGTTTGTGTCTCAGAAGTAGAGTGCTCGCCTAGCATGTGTGAGGCACTGGATTTGATCCTATCACCACATAAAAATAAAATAAAGTTAAAAAAAGATTACTGTTCAAACTGATTTCTGACTAAAACACTATACTGTACTTTTAAACATTATAATGTACTACTTTCATGTGTGTGTGTGTGTGTGTGTGTGTGTGTGTATTTAAAAAGTATACCATGTTAACCCTGCAGGAGCAAGAGGCCACACTGAATGTCTTATCTATACTATATAGGATTGTGTAAGTACATTCTATGATGCTTGCACAAATGTTTACTGATGCCGTTCTCAGAATGTGTCCCTGTCATTAAATGATGCATGACTACTGAGTCTTCATTTCTCTGTATATGTAAATTATGAATTTTTAAAATAAAATCACATGAAAAACTATAGCATTTTTATTTCTGATATGATTCTATGAGTTGAAAGCTGGGCCTCCTTCTGAAACAAACAGTATATTAGGTCTTCGTAACTAGCCAGTTCACTAAATCTCCAGATGCAGTCAGTGGCACAACCAGAAATTTGCCTGTAGAAGGTAGTTTACAACGACCATACAACTAGCTTACGCAAGTCAGTCCTGCTGAACTGACTGCACAAAACACAGAAGTGGAAAAAAATGGTAGAAGCCTCTCTCTCTCTCTCTCTCTCTCTCTCTCTCTCTCTCTCTATATATATATATATATATATATATATATATATATATATACTTTCATCTTTTGTAAAAGAACATAGGCATTACTTTTTCTGAATTATTACATTATATTTTTAAAAAATAAGAATGAAGTTTTAACTTAAAAGTCAATAGACAGGGTTTTTTTTTGTTTTGTTTTGTTTTTTAGGGGGTCAGTCATCTCAGGGCCTTTTGCATACAAAGCATTGCTCTACTGCTGAACTATACCTCTAGCCTCTGGAATGGTTTGAACTGTTTTAATTAGCTTTTGCATCACTGTGACCAAAATACTTGACAAAAACAACTTAGAAGTGGAAAAAAATTATTTTGGCTCATGGAATCAGAGGTCTCAGTCCATAGATGGCTAATTCCATTGCTCTGGGCCCAAGGCGAGGCAGAACATTATGGAGGAAAAACATGGAAGAGGAAGTTGCTTCCCTCATAGCAGCAAGGAAGCAGAGAGAGAAGGGAAAGGGAAGGGGAAGAGGCCACAAAGAAGATACACACTTCCAGAGCATCCCCCCTCACAGAACAATCTCCTACAGCCACACTCAACCTGCCTACATTTATCAGATTAGATTATAATCCTAATAATTCAATCATTTCACCTCTGAATGTGCTTGCACTAACAGGAGATCTTGGAGAATGTCTCATATGCAAACCATAACATAAATACATAAACCAGTAACATATTTGTTTATTATCATTATCAACTATTACATAATAGTTGTTATACATAATTATACTGCCATACTTTTATACAACTGGATGTGCAAGATTTGTTTATACCAGTATCACCACAAACATGTAAGTAATATTGTTGTGCTACAATGTCACAATGGCTAAGATGTCACTACATGACAGGAATTTTTCAGTTTCATTATAATTTTAGGGAACCACCATTATACATGCAGTCCATCACTGACTGAAATGTTACTATTTGGTGTATATCTATATATCCTTCCAAAGTGACACCACCTCATCAAGGACACTTGTTCTATGATGCTCCATGTCACCTAGGGTCTGGAAGTCTTGGGTCATTCCTATTGCTCCATCTCAGAACTGGAGCACAAATCAGTAAGAGTGGGCTCAGTCAGTATCACTTATGATCCCAAGTTATATAATGTCTGACTCAGAAACTAACATAGAAATTAAAAACACCTGAGTGAAAACAAGTATGTACAATAGCTTCAGGTCTACCCCTGTTTAGATCCAAGAATGTCAGTTCCGGGTATCTCTACCCCAGTACCTAGATCTAGCCAACAAATCTGTCTTCTCTGCCCATTTATACCTCAGATCAAAGTAAGGTTCTGCATATATCTTTCTAGACAACTAGCAAACAGGTGTTCTCTAACTATACTTATTTTAGTTTGGTTTCACAAATATTTAACCTTTTATACTTTAAAATACATTTAGAAGCTACTTAAAGATATAATAATATACATAAAAACCTATGAGATGCAGTCAAAGTCAATCCTACATTTATTTAATAAAAACATAGTGAGAACCTACTATGTGCCAGATATTATTGTAGATATTAAGGATAAAACAGTGAACAAATCCATAAAAATCCCTAAGTTCATTGTGTTGAACTTTAAGGAAAGAGATAAGAAAACAGTATAGAGTTTTAGAAACTACTAAATGACATAGAAGAAAATAAAGCAGGGAAGAGAGAGAGTGGAAGGAGGGGTTGAATTGTAAGTATAGTGACCAAGGAAGGGATCACCAACCATGTGACTTGAAGGAGAAGCAATCAGATACCCAAGGCGGGCATTCCAGCTGGGCTGGAGCAGAAGATGAGAGAAGAAGTGAGGTAGGTATTGGAAGAAAGATAGAGAGAGGAACATGATTACCACATATGATTATGAATGTTCTTTACTGTATAAAGGTGCGATGCCAAGCGGGTAAGTAGGGTTAAACCCCATGTCATGTTTGCTTACCAAGCCATACTTCCTGATGCAAGGTTGCATCTTTCTGAGAAAGAGGAACCTTTTTCTAACTCACAAGAAGACATGCATGGCTAAGGCTGGCCTTTGGAGAAAGCAGATCAAAGAACATGACAATTTTTAAATAAAAGAAAGACCTCTGACATGTTTTAAGAGGATTATTTTAGCTTCTATGGTAAGAATAAATTGTCAGGGTATATAAGGGTGGCAAGAGGAGAAGCAGAGAGACCAGGGTGGAGGTTATTTGAATAAACTTAGAGTGAAAGATCATGATGATTTGGATCACAGTTGTAGCAGTGGAGAAGGTGAGAAGTGGCTGGATACTTGATACATTTTTAAAGGACAGCCATCAGTATTTGTTGCCAAACTGGTATAGGATAAACAGAGAAGTCAAGGATGACACCACAGTTTTGGGCATGAGTAACTGGAAGAATGAGTTGCCATTGAATGAAGGATGAAGAGATGCTTCGGAAAAACAACTTTCAAAGAAATATCAAAGAGTCAATTTTGAACTGGACAAATTTGAAATGCCCAATAGATAGCTATGTGATAACACTGAAGAGATAACTTATATGTAAGATTATAGTTCAGTGTAAAAGAGCAGATTGCAGAAATAAATGTGAGAGCATGGTAAGGCTCATAAATGAGACTGGGAGAGGTCACCAACAGAGACAGAAAGGCAAAAGGGACCAAACATGGTTCTGGGACTTTCCAACACTAAGAGATAGAGGAGAAAAGAAGAAATCATCAAGAAAACTGAGATAGAGCAGTCAGTATGACAGGCTGAAAACAGTGTTGCATGGAAACCAAGAGAAGAAAACATTTTCAGAAGGAACGTGATCAACTCCTTCAAGTGCTGCAGGAAATGGTCTCAAAAATGACCACTGCATTTAGGAATGAGGATGTTTGGGTGCATTCTCAGACAAATATTCATGACCTTAAAGCCTTTATTTTAAAGAAAGATTGAAATCAAACATCCAACTAGAGAAGTTAAAAAATAAGGATTTTTCCCAAAACCATAAATTAACAAATCAGAAAGAAAAGGACCCTTCAATCCAAGAATTGATAATTGCAAGAGTGGGTAATATAATAGTACTGACAAACTAGTAAATGAACCCTTGGTAAGAATGAACAAGAATGAGAAAACATACAATTAGTATTAAGAAAGTGGATGTCACAAGTTTCAAAAACTGGAAAAAAAATCACTTACAACTTTAGGCTAATAAAATTTTTATTGATAAAATAGATTCTTTTTCATGGAATTACACATTACCAAAATTAACACATGAAAAAGGAGAAAAAGAATAACTCAACACACATTAAATAATTTTAAAAGACAAATAAAGAAATATCTGTAAAAATGCTAAGCCTAAAATGGTCTTAAAACAAATTTTTTAAAATTAAAACTGAAAGAATGAATAGTTCCTAAGTTACTTGTTACAAAAAAGGGGGGGGGGGAATGGAAGCTAGAATAATCTTGATAACAAAGCTTGACAAAAATAGCATAAAAGAAACTGTTAGACACTTCTCAGAAGATGATATACAATCAACTAACAAATATATAGAAAAAATGTTCAACATCTCTAGCAATTAGAGAAATGCAAATCAAAATTACTCTTAAGACTTCATCTGACTCCAATCAGAATGGCAGCTATTATGAATACAAACAACAATAAGTGTTGGTGAGGATGTGGGGGAAAAGGCACTCATACATTGCTGGTGGGACTGCAAATTGGTGCAACCAATCTGGAAAGCAGTATGGATATTCCTTGGAAAACTTGAAATGGAATCACCATTTGACCCAGCTATCCCACTACTTGGTTTATACCCAAAGGACTTAAAAACAGCATAGTACAGGGACACAACCATATCAGTGTTTATAGCAGCACAATTCACAATAGCTAAACTGTGGAACCAACCCTACCTAGATGCCCTTCAGTTGATGAATGAATAAAGAAAATATGGTATGTATATATATGATTCTATTGAGCATTAAAAGAGAATAAAATCATGGCATTTGCAGGTAAATGGATGGAGTTAGAGAAGATAATGCTAAGTGAAGTTAGCCAATCCCAAAAAACCAAATGCCAAATGTTTTCTCTGATATAAGGATGCTCATTCATAATGGGGTTGGGTGGGGAGCGTGGGAGGATTAGATGAACTCTAGATAGAGCAAAGGGGAGGGAGAGGAAGAGATGGGGTATGGGGATAGGAAAGATGGTAGAATGAGATGGACATCATTACCCTAGGTACATGTATAAAGACATGAATGGTGTGACTCTACTTTGTGTACAACCAGAGATATTAAAAATTGTGCTCTATATGTGTAATATGAATTATAATGCATTCTGCTGTCATATATAACAAATTACAATAAAAAACTGTGTTATTACTTAAGAATAAAGATTAAATCTTAGCAAAATTAATTTAACAGATTATAAAAATAATAATACATTATAAATAAGTAGGACTTATGCCAAAACTGTAAGGGGAATAAAATATTAAGAAATCTATTAATAAAATTAAAGAAATATCATATAATTATCTTAGTGGATTGTAAAAAAATGTTTTTGAGAAAGTTCAACATTTATTCCTAGAAAAGAGAAACTATTAAGAAATTATAAATAGAAAAAAATTAATAATATTTATCAGCAATGACAAAAATGATATAACTATTTATATTTTTTTTCATACTGCAGATGGAACCCAGGGGTGCTTTAACACTGAGCTACATCTCCAACCTTTTAAAACATTTTTTGAATTTTGAGATCTTACCAAGTTGCCCAAGCTGGCCACAAACTTGGGATCTCCTTGCCTCAGTCTCACTGGAGTTACAGGCATGCCCCACTGCAACTGACATGACAGAACCTTTTAAAAGAGCAATTTGGTAGCTATCAACCTTTAAAACCAGCATATTGTTTGACTGATGAAAGCATTGTCATGATATTATTCTCCAGTAGTGTTTACATACATTTGGAAAGATACGTATCTTTACAAACATATATACACATGCACACACACACACACACAACTATTCACTGCAACATTCTTTTTTTATGTGCTATTCACATTTAGTAAACGTCACCATTTTATCACACTGGCTTTAGCTCATGTATAAACTATTTAAGGCAAAAGATATGGTGTAAGGAAAATTTAAAGAATACCAGGGCATTCACCACCCAAACATTCTTTACAATAACAAAAAAAAATCTACTAATTAGCAGAATGATGAAATAAATTGCAATACAGATACTCAGTGAAATCCTATGCCTCCATTAAATAATGGATAGCTCTACATAGTTTCTCTCAGTCAGATGTCCAAAACAAAAGCAGAAAAGGCAAATTGCAGAATAGTATACACTGTGTGAGGCTATTTTATTTGAAATGCATGTTTCTCTATGTATAGGAAAAAGAGTGTAAATGGCTATACATCAAGTCATCTCCATGGTTACTTCTGAGGAATGGGGTGGGAGACATATTCTATTTAATAATGAATATTTATTGAAAGATTACCTTGGGCTATGCAATAGTTGATAATTCTAAGTTATCTACAATTTTTAATGTATTACTTTAAGGCTGGAGAAAAGTATTTTATTTTACTTAATTTCTAAAAAGTAATGGACATACATGGTATAAAATTCAAAAGGCCAGACTGTGAAGAGTCTCCCTCACTTCAGTACCCAAGTCAAACATTCATGCTACCCAGATGTATCTATTGTTGCTGGCTTCTTACACAGCCTCCTGGAACCATTTCTCACATTCAGGAGCATGTATGAATAGACAAGAGCGGTCCCCTTGTTTGGAACAGATCTGTTTTCTACATTACAGTCTATGAGGAATAGAAAGTGCTTGCTAAGGCACTGGAACAAGAAGTACTCTGCTTCAGTAGAATCATTCATAGAACATACTTTTTTATTGGTCATTAATTTGTCTCATGAGGCCACACATCATTATCATTATGAATTCATCCATAAACATGTTCCTTCCGTAGACCTGCCCTTTAACCCCAGAGATACTTTTGTCCAAATTCCTGCTGGAGTGTGGTGGAAAGTTTCCCAGCAGCAAGATAGGGGAGGGAATTCATCTTTTTATGAAGTTCTCACCCATTCCTCCAGTGCCAACTCACACAGAGATCCAGAGACATCTTGGTGCTGCCAGGTACTGCCTACATACCCCAGGGTTCTTATCAACTCTCCCACTCCTAGCTGAGAGTCCCACTCTCTTGAGTCACTCATTAAGTTACCACTCATCTACCTTCCTTCCTGCTTCTAAAATATCCCCGCTCTCCCTACTCTTATGGTCTATGGCTATTTGTAAATCCCTTTATTTTAGATCTGGTGAAGTGCCAGGAAGAAGAAAAATTAGGTGTGTTAAAGCTGCCATCTTAATCCCAAAATTCCCATTTATTTTTTAAAATAAAATAAAGCTATCTTTAAATAGTTCAGTAGGGATGGGGTTTAGCTCAGTGGTGTAGTGCCTGCCTAACATGAGCACCACTGCACCCACAAAAATTAACAAATAAAATAAAACAGTTCAACAGTTTGATATAAAGTCTACAACATAAAGGGGGGGGGGCGAAACTCTGTTCAAAAATGGGCAAAGAACTAGAATAAACATTTCTCCAAAAAGAAAATACAAATAGCCAATAAGTACAAGAAAATATGCACAATATTACTAGCTGTTTTAGTCAATTTTTTTTCTGTGATCAAAAGACTTGACAAGAACAATCAGAGGAAGAAAAGTTTATTTGGGGGCTCACGGTTTCAGAGTTCTCAGTCCAAAAAGAGCTGGCTCCATTCCTCAGGACTTGAGGCTGAACATCATGGTGGTGGAAGAGTGTGGCAGAGAGAAGTGGTTCAAAAAAATCACACCAGAAAACAGACACTCTACTAGCCAAATGCAAATACATCCCACAAAGGCACACCACCAGTGCCCACCTCCTCCACCCATACTCTATCTGCCTTCAGTTCCCACTCAGTTATTCCCCATGAGGGGATTAATTCACTGATTGGGTTAAGTATCTCATAACCCAATCATTTCACTAATAAACCTTCTTTCATTGTCTTATACATGAGTTTTGGGGAGACATCTCACATCCAAACCATAATCAAAACTACAAAGAGATACTACTTCACACACAATAGGATGTCAATTAAAGAAAGAGATGGAAGGAAGGAAGGGAGGGAGGAAAGGAAAGGAAGGAGGGAGGGAGGGAGGGAAAAGGGAAGAAGGGAGGGAATAGCAGGAAGAAATAAAGGAATGAAAAGGAAGCAAATAAACAAGCAAAAAAAGCAAAAGTGTTGGTGAGGATGTGAAGAAATTGAAACCCTTGTGTATTACTAGTGGGGATGTATAAAGATGTAGCCATCATGGAAAAATCTGCCAGTTCCTCAGAAAGCTAATTATAGAGTTACCATGTGATCCAACAGTTCCACTCTTACATACATGCCCAAAAGAATTGAAAGCAGAGACTAAAATAGACACTTGTATACCAACTCTCATAGCAGCATTATTCACAAGAGCCAAAATGTGGAAACAATCTAAGTATCCACTAACAGATGAATGGATAAACAATGTGATATATATATATATCACATTGTTTATATATATATTTTTTTCAATGTAATATTATTCAGCCTTAAAAGTAATAAAGTTCTTTGGTGTTTTGTTTTTCTCTGGTGCCAGTGATTGAGCCCAGGGCCTCACATATGCTAGGCATGTGTTCTATCACTGAGCTATATCCCCAGCAATAATGAAGTTCTGATGCATGTTAAACATGAATGAACTTTAAAACATGAATATTGTATGATTTCACTTAAATGAGATACCTAGAATAGGTAAATTCATAAAGAAAGAAAATAGAGTAGAGTTTACCCAAGACTGGGGTGAGAAGAGAATGGAGAACTAGTATTTAATGGGTACAAGTTTTTATTAAGGATGTGGAAAAGTTCTGGAAAATTGATAGTAGTAATGATTGCACAACATTGTAAATGGACTTAAAGATACTGCATTGTGCACTTTATTGAAATGGTTGAAATTGTTAATTCTGTTACATATATTTTATCACAACAAAAAAAAAATTTAATAGGATACATACCTCCAAATACTTAAGAGATTATCATGAGAGTGTACTGTTAGCTAATAAATTTCCTGGTGACATTAGGGTTAAGTATAAAACCTTTAATTTTACCCTGTTGAAAAAAACTTTCTCAAATTTATAACCTCACTTTCATGCTAATGACCCTAGATGGCTACACATCAAATATCCCATACAAGCCAACAGAGAAAGACTAGCTAACAGCTCAACCCACCTACAGCTGGGTTCCAGAAATTTAATTTGTTCTCAACTTTTTAAAACCAAAAATTTTAATGAATAACTGGATTTCCAACTTTTCCTAAAAAATCAGAGAATTTATTTTAGTCCTGTGTGAATACAGTGAACTGAAGTTCTAAGAACCAGCAGCTGTCCATTATAAACATCATGAATTGGGGCAGTTTACCACAATCTTACCCAATATGTATCCTTGGTACATTACCTGCTTGGTCCTTCTAATTTTCAATGCTTTTATGAAAGGGAGTTAAAATTAAAATTCGGTTAATCTAGAAAGCAATGCTTACATGGAGTGAGCCTAGGATACCTGGGTTTTAATGTTTTGTTGTTGTCGTCATTGTTGTCATTATTGTTGTAGTTGTTATTGTTTGAAGTACTGGGGAACAAACCAGTACTTGCATGTTAGGCAAGCACTTTACCACTGAGCTACATCCTCAACTCTCTCCTCTTTTATTTAATTTTAAGACAAGGTGCCGCAAAGTTGATGAGGCTGGCCTCAAACTTATGATTCTCCTATTTCAACCTCCCAAGTAGCTGGGATTACTAGACTGCACCATTGGACCCAACTGAGATACATATTTTTATCTTCTCATTCTCATTCATACAAATGAAGGAAAGAGAATATATTTAATTTAAGGTACATTGAGAAAGGTTAGTAAGGATTCCATTTTTTATAATGTAATATTTTCTTAAAGTGACAGTGTATATACGTCCCTAATTGTATCCTAGGATAACAATAAATTTAGAGAATAAAATTGACACGAGCACTTTTTATATGATCATGAATAAAATCAACTCAAATCTATTCAGCAAATGAGTTGTCAAAAGAGATTACTCATCCATCCAGAAATGAGTTGTCACAGAAAATAACTTGGAAGAAGTAATAACAAATATATATTATTTAGGTACTTAGGTATTGCTTAGGTATTTAGGATTAGAGATAATACAGCACATTGAACTGGGGGGATCCAAATATGGGGGGGGGGGTTAAGTGTAAACTGCTACTTCTTAGCTATGGGAATTTTGACAGTAGAACGAGACAAATATTATCCATCTTGAGTCACACTGATAGGTACTTAATATGTGATAAAGCTCTGTAGGCTATAATATAATATTCAAATCGTAGATATTACATCTCTCCAGTGTTTTGTGTATTTATAGTTTCCATTGGCTCAATGCTATTCAAAGTGTGGTCTGTAAACTGATGATGGTGTATGAATTCTTTACAGGTCCACAATAAGCTAAATACCAAAGCTGATTAAGTAAACGTTTTGAAAGAGGAATTTGATATTGCATGTGATCAATGGCTCCTTTCACTGAGCCAGGTATAGAATAGGTTAGTTTCAGGAACTCATGAGTTATACATAGCATGAGCTACAGACAGCTCATGAATAGTAGAACCATTTATTTTAAGATTAATTTTTCAATTAAAACCCAAAGTATATAAAAGCCTGAAAAATGTGACCATCATTAATAGCTTATTTTTACAAATGATTTAAATGTTAGTCAAGCCTTTTTAAAAAAGCTGATAGCCAAATTAAGATTCATATTTTTGCCCCAAAAGACATTTTTTTAATATGGAAATGGTGGTTGACCAAATAATGATAATGGAAGTTATTTTAGAAAACAAATATTAAAAGAGTTTGTACCTGCTTTGCTTAGAATATGACCCCTTGTAGATTGGTTTGGTTAAGTTTGGTAGCTAAGTGATGGTCAAGTGCTAAATACCACATTGCGTTACTTGGAGAAACTAAGAAAGCAATAAAGCCATATGAACTCATAACTTAGGCAGTATTTGCATTAAAATATAAATAAATTCAGCCAAGCACAGTGTTGCATGCCTGTAACCGCAGCAACTCAGGAAGCAGAGGCAGGAGGATTGCAAGTTATAAGCCAGCATCATCAAAATAGCAAGACTCTGTCCCCAAATAAAAAATAAAAAGGGCTGAGGAATGTAGCTCAGTAGTAAAGTGCCCTTAAGTTCAATACCCAGTACCAAAAGTGAATAAATAAATAGTGTATATATATATATATATATATATATATATACACATACATACACACACACACACACATACACACACACACACACACACACCTTTGAAAGGAAAAATAGTGAATGAAAAAGCCAGCACAAAGAAATGTTTCAAATACTTCATACACAAAGAGTGCTTTGCCAGAGTCTTACAGAGTAGCATTTCAGGTTGCTGAAACTAAGAAACCATATATAACTGACATTGTTCAAGGATATTAGTGAAGGACTGAATCAAAGATTGAAATTGTTTGATGAACGTGCAGGAAAAAAAAAAAAAAAAAGGTAGCTCAGGCACAACTCCCCAGTGTATTATAGATTGATGTGTTCAGAAATTGGCTAATGAGATAAAAGAAAAAATTATTTATTTCAGTATTGGAAATTGAACCCAGCTGTGCTCTACCAATAAACTGCATCCCAAGCCCTCTGTATTTTATTTCATTTTATTTTGAGACAGAGTCTTGATAAGTTACCTGGTCTGACTTTGAGCTTTGGGTTTCTCCTGCCTCAGCCCCCTGAGTAGCTGGGATTATAAGCATGAGCCTCGTGCTTGGCAAGCAAAAAGATTTTCATTGCAACTTGATGTAGTAATATGTAAAGTCTTTTAATGTGTACAAATTTTGACCATGATGTGAGGGGAAAATTTTTTTTCCAGTTTCATCACTAGCAAACAATATAAATATCTCTGAACTGAATAAAATAATGAAAGATTACATTGCGCACAAGAGTGATTGCGAGTCTAGTTTCAGGGAGCAGAGTATTCTGATGGCATAGCTGCAATAACAAGAAGGTACTTGGGTGACACCCAGACTAAGGAGCTTGCACAGGACAATGTGCTGTTTCTCCATCAACAAATAATGTCAGCAAAACTATAAAATGTGATTAATGAACCTGTAAAAGTTTTGAACCATATGAAGTTTAACATTAAATTTGATATTAATATATGATACTATGAAGAGCTGCTACAGGCAAATTCACTAGCAACAGCATGGAATGGCAACTAGAGAAGAAAGGGGAAAACTGCAAAAGGTAGAGAATAGCTATCTGGGGGTGTCTAATGAGGAGGCAAATGGATTAGCTCTCTCAATAGGTTCTAGAAGTCATTGTACTCACATTTAAAATGCTGAGTAATCAAGAAAAACAAATTATACTGATAACATTGATGAGGAACATTATGATTTGGATCTTAATGTCCCCCAATGTTCATGTATTAAAGGCTTGTTCCCCAGCTGATGGTGCTGCAGGGAAGTGGTGGAAATGTTAGGAGGTAGGGCCTAGTTGGAGGAATCAGGTCACTAGGGACATGCCCTCTAAGGATATGTTGGGACCTTGGCTCCTTTCCCTTTCAACCCTTCCTGGCTGCCATGAAGTAAGAAGCTTTCCTCTGCCATTCACTTAGGCAATGATGGACAACCTCATTGTAGTCCCCAAAATCATGGGACCACCAGCAGGAAGGGGAGAGTGGAGGGAAAGGGAAGGGACTAGGGAACAAAACTGATCAAATTATATTGTTTATTGTGTGCATGTGTAAATATGTAACAATGAACCCCACTATTATGTATAATTATAATGTACAATTAAAATTGAAAAAAAGAGAATACAAGGGCAATCAGAGAATGGAAGAAACATAACTGACAAAAAGATCACATCAAGAATATATACTGTATCAAGAAGAAAAAAACAGACAATCTAATTTTTTTTTAAAGTCATCAGGCCAAGTAACGATGGCTTCTGAAACTGTGAATCAAAATAAATCTTTCTTCTTTTATCATTTTTTTGTCACAGCAATAGAAATCTGACTAACACAGGGAAAGTATGTAACACATTGTCTTAATATACAACTTTTTTAGCTTAAAGAAGTAAACCTTAAATTCTCTAAAGAATTCAGCCACTTAACTTTATTCTCAAGTGTATCAAGGAAAGTTTACATAGCAACAGAACACAAATTTGGCAGGATTTAGATATTATTATTAGATAGACAAGCACTAGTTAACATATGTATGTGTATATATATATATATATATACATACATACATACACACACACACACACACACACTCTCTCTCTCTCTCACACACAAAATTCTGGGTTTACCATTAATCACAACCAGCAGTTTCCCTTCTATTCAGATTCGGCTCCAAGAAGATCAGCGGTGTTAAACAACAATGCAATTCAAAAAAATATTATTGTAAGCAGGTAAGTACTCAGGTCCCCTATGCCCATCCATACAATATTCCACCTTGGGTGACCAAGTAGGGACTTGGGTAGAGATAGCAAAATAAAGAGACCAAAAGTAGATGAGGCTTTCTACCAGAAAACATGTAGAAATTTGAGAAATGTTCAAAATTTCAGTGTTTCACTGATCACTCCTAAATTATCTAGTATGGCTAGAATATACATATCCTATATTTTAGTATCAAATGTGCTATAAACTAGCTGTATGACTGGAGATGTCACTGAACATATCTCAGCTTCTGTTTTCTTATAGAGATAGAAACCCTTGCCCTACTTTATTCATAAGAAGATAATACAACTATGATTTTTTTGAAAATAAAGTGGGAAACCAATGTCTAAAGTTGCTGTTGTGTCTTATGCTTCTAAATTTAAAAAAAAAGTCATTTATTTCATTCATAAAAGGGAAGGAGGCAAGATTAGAAAAGAGTCTCACTAAAAAGGTTTATAATTAAACTGAATGACAGAGAAAAATGCTCATCATAACATTATGGTTAGGAGGGGACAAAAGCCAGATTGTGACATTGATTGTATGATTTGAACTTCTCTCTGTAAAAGTATACAGCACATGCTCTGAAAACGAAAGCCCAGAAAGAATCCACTAAAATGTTAAGCGTGTTCATCTCTAGGAAGAGTACAGGTGACATGTTATTAATTTTTTTTGTTTCCCATTTTTTCCTACAATTAAAATCTACAACTTCTAAAAATGTTATTTTAGAAAGCACCATGAATTTTGTTCATGGCATATCTCTTAAGCTTGGTTTTAATGAAGAAAAAGTTTTTGATACTCTGACTTTTCAAAACTATGGTTTGATAAGCCAATAATGGTAAGTGTTGGCTTATGTGAGTTTCTAAATTTAACATTAGTAACCAAAAGTGCTCAATGTTTTTACTATTTGGAGATGAATTCTTGGCACTATATCCTCCTAAACACTGTGGAACTCATATGTTGAAACAGTTGCTTTATTTCCACTAAATACTTGGACCTACCCACTGGGTCATTAGAGAAGCTCAAGCCTATAGCCACCTGAATCCCAGCTGAGAAGAGAAGGAACAGGGACAAAATTATTTCTCCTTAGCTTACAGTAAATCAAGAGAAGAATGCATTTGTGCTGGACCAAGAAAAGAAAAGAAAGCAGATTTTCATGGAAAATAAGCCCAGGTGGCCACCAACTATCTTGGACTTCTCTGCATCTGATGACCATCTTCTGAGTAATCAGGATATTTAGCAATGCACATTTGAGGGGGTGTAAAGTATGGCCCTTTATCCTCAAATACCTCCTCTGTGAGATAATGTGGCACTGTTATGCACATGTATCTGCTCCCTCTATTAAGGCACTGGCCAAAAAAGCTATATTCCTTTGACAGTGGAAGAACTTTAAATTCCAAAATCCACTGCTTCTGCCCCCATCATCGAAATATATATGTGTCATCTGCCAACGCTTCACTAAACAGTTAATTCTTTAGTGATACTGGCTGAGGGTCACCTAGAGGAAGAACACTTTGGGAAGCTGGATTCAGGAAGCACCATGGAGGGGAATCTTCAAAAGAGAGAAGCAAAACTCCTACACTAAGTTCTGCCAAGCCCTGGTCTCCCTGGAACCCTCCCACCCTCACCTCAGGCACCTACTGCTGCCTACTTGGGCAGCATCAGTCTGACTTCACAAGGACATGACACTTCTCCTCCTCCATTCCTCCTATCTACTTCCCTACGCATTCAATACCAGGCCCAGTTCAAATCTCCAGACTTCCCAATCCCTATCTCAGGGCCCACCTCTAGCCACAGTCTGAGTTTCATCTTTATGCAGTTAGTCTTAGCTTTCAGTACAACTGTATCCCTGCTACTCCTGTCTCAGTGTCATCTCTGCGGGCTAAGCCTCTCTCCCAGCTCCCAAGGCATGCAATGCCAATTCCTTAGTCATCCGGCTCATCACTACCCTCCAAGACCCCCGTAACTTCACCAACCTGCCTCCTGCCTCTTCAGTGCCTCTCCTTTGTTCACCTCCACCTTCTGCTATCCACCCTTTGCCTACTGGGGACTCAGTTTTACCACATGTACCATGCCAGTTTATATTATCTTCCATTTTTTTTATTTTTTTTTTATTTATGGCTGCCTTTGTTCCAGAAGAGACTGCAGAGTATTACTCTAATTATGTTTTCTCAGATGGGATTCTTAATCCATGAAACTTCTCTATCTGCCTAATGAAACACAATGTGATTCCAAGATGTTTCTCTGTGACTTCCATTTCCTACCCCATCTAAGACAGGGCAACAGTAGTGACAGATGCCACTCTCTTACCAAAAGGAAAACAAAGGCAACACACAGGTCTTGAACTACAAGTCAGAGGGCAAGTAACATACCAAGACAGCAAAGGTGTCAGGTGTCAGGAACTCAGACCTTCTCACCAGACACATGAAATTCTCCCACTCCCCCTACTGGACACCAAAGTCACATTCAGACTCTTGCAAAGTCCATAGGCCAGGTTGAACTGACCCCAAGTGTGCCTCAAAAGACATAGCCCATACACTGAAGAGAAGCCATACTTGCTAACCAAATTTCAGTATCTTCAATACAATAATAACAGAAAGGGAGAGACCCTAGCAGAAAATTTAATGAGCCATTCATCAGAGGGGTGTCTGAGCCTCTATTCTGTCACTTTCTAGTTACTTAATATTAGGAAAGTTATTCTGAGTGTCACTGGATGTTATGGTTTGGATATTGTTTGTCCCCCAAAGGCTCTGGTGTTGGGAGACTGGTCGCTGGTATGGTGATACGGGAGGTGGTGGGTGGGACCTTTAAGAGGTAGGACCTAGTGGGAGGTTCCTTATCATTGGGCCCTCTACCCTTGGAAGGGATTAAGGTATTTCTCATGGGACCCTGTTTAGTTCTTGTAAGATGGTTGTTTTTAAAGCCTGAGCCTGGCCCCACCCAGTCTCTTTGGCTTCCAGTTTTGCCACATGATCTTTCCTCACACATGCACTCACCAAAATGTAAAGCAGCAAAGAGGACTCTCAACAGAACTGAACAGATGCCAGCAGCATGCCCTTAAACCTCCAAAACTGTGAGCTAAATAAACCTCTTTATAAAATTAGCCTGTATCAGGTATTTTGTTATAGTAATACAAAATGGAGTAACGTGCTAGATCTGTTTCCCTAACTATAAAATGCAGATGATAATCCCCACCCCATTTTTTTTTATCTATTCATCCCCTGAAGGACATCTATGTTGGCTCCACAGTTTAGCTATTGTGAATTGTGCTGCTATAAACATTGATGTGGCTGTGTCCCTGTAGCATGCTGTTTTTAGGTCCTTTGGGTATAGTCCGAGAAGAGGAATAGCTGGGTCAAATGGTGGTTCCATTCCCAGCTTTATAAGGAATCTCCATACATGAAGATGTGACTTTGGTGTCAACATACCTTGTATACAAACCAAGATATGATAAATTGTGGTATAAAGGTGTATTAAGGGGCTGGGGATGTGGCTCAAGCGGTAGCGCGCTTGCCTGGCATGCGTGCGGCCCGGGTTCGATCCTCAGCACCACATACAAACAAAGATGTTGTGTCCACCGAAAACTGAAAAATAAATATTAAAAATATTCTCTCTCTCTTCTCTCTAAAAAAAAAAATGTTTAAAGGTGTATTAAGAATTGTAATGCAAAAAAAAAAAAAATAAGAGAGCTCATGTATAATGGCATAATTTGGTGTGAACATACTTTATATAGAGTTATGAAAAATTGTGCTGTGAATGGATAATTATGATTGTAATGCATTCCACTATTGTCATGTATGTAAGAAATTTTAAAAAATTTAAAAAGATAATCCCCACCCCATATAGTTGTTGTGAAGATTGTTCAGAGTACTTGCAGTGGTGCCTGACCAGTGGCAGGAATCCAATTATTATTGTCTCTCCTGTCTCCACCAACTGGCACCTAACCTTTTGGTACTCCAGTGACTTCATCCTACGTGTGAGAATTGGCCAGGTCAAATTAGACAACCAATAAAGCACTTTGTAAGCCATAAGTGCTATGTAATTAAATTCATCAATGACAACATCACCTGCCAGGCACCATGAGATGACACAATGGTAAATTTTATCCCTGTGGAGATTTATAGATTTGCAAATGAATATGCATGCATGAGACTAAGAGATATTGATACCACTGGTTACTGGTGATGAGTTCTGCTTCCTCACATGTTGAAATACAACATTAGTGAAGCACGCCAAGGCAAGCATATAAAGCAAGGTTTATTTTAAAAGGGGTAATGTAGACTTCTCCCAGGAGGGAGAAGGGGGCCATAACTGGTATCCTAGTATCCCAAGAAGTAAGCATGTTCTGCCTATTGTATATGTTCTAGGCTTCCTTTATTCTCCTGCTCTCTTCCCCTTATCTCTCTCTTTCCTGCATATGTGACTAGGCCCAGGAGATGCTCAGGTGGGATGGCCAAAAAGTGAAAAGCAGATGGGCTGAAGATGCCAAGGTGAAGTGATCTGGGCAAGAAGGGGGCATAATTAACAACTCCCTGTAGGGAGAGACAATTTGTGGGACAGGTTACCTTAGCAACAGGCTGGAGCAGGGGCAGATTATCTTGATAAAGGTAGAGGAAGGGCTCTGGAGGAATTAACATTTCAATTCCTCCATTCTCTAGATCTGATCCTTGCCTATCTGCCTGTCTAATTCTGGCTTCAATGTTACAGAAAAAGAGCAAGGAACATAGAGAAAAGAGAAAATTGATTTGTCTGAGGCAGTCAGTTGTAAAAGAACCACAAATGGCTTCATGATCAAATCCTAGAGACAAGATTTTAGTCAGTAGAAAGAGGAGAGGGCATTCCAGACCCAGAAGAAAACGAGAGCAAAGATCCTCAGGGGATGATTCTGGGGAAACCAAGAACTCCCCTTTCCTGCATGAATGAGGTGCTAAAGGGGAAAATGGAGTTAGAAAGACAAGCTGGCTGGGACTCTACGGTGATCTGTGAGACTGAACTTTACAGCCAGACAATGGAGAGCATCTAAGGATTGTGAGCAGCATACCAGACAAAATTTATCAGAGACAGTATGAAGGATGGCCTGAGATGGACAATTAGGGAAAATAAATATAGGAAGGAATTGTGATTGCATGAAGTGATTCAGCAGGCACAGGAAGAAAGGAATAAAAGGAAGGAATAAAGATAAACATAAGGTATTATAAACCCAAAAGACAAAGAATAATCACCTATTATCACTCAGTTCTACATGTACCAACGAAAAGCATCAGAAGAATACCATGAGCTCAAATTAATGTAGCTTATTAGTAATCCACAAAAAGACAGAAGTTTTGAGATGAAGTTATACAAAGTGCTTCTTCTGGGGACTTATAGAATTAATAGGGCACAAGTAGGAGGTGTGGTAGAATTACTTAGCATCTGAGTAGGTAAGTTTCAAGGAAGAAAAAAAACTCTCAGCTGTTTGCATTCAGCCAACATATACTTTGATATCTGCTTTTGACTAAAAGTTTAGTATCTTACAAATCATGTTATGTTAAAAACAGGTATACCTGAGAGCAGCAGCATATCAAGTTCTGCTTGTGACTCACAATCATCCTCACATCATTTGCTGGTATTTCCAGGTAGACAGAAAAATAGCCAATGCAAAATAAAACTTCTCGATTTATGTTATTGACTCCACTAACTTGAGAAAACAAAGACATATACAAAATGTGGAATGCTCAATTTATAACAAGGATGAGGCTCTTATTTCTTCACATTACTTAACAAGTTAGCAATAATTAACAGATATTAAATAAGCCATCTCATTTCCTTTCAGTTAAGTTACAGAACATGAGGGTGGTCCTGGGGACCCACAAAGTACTTCCCCATCACATTTCTTTCAACACTTTATAAATATTTCACTCCACTCTCTGTGTGTTTATTGAAGTCTACTGTAATTCTTATCCTTCTCTACAGTAAGGTACTTTTGTTTCTGGTTTCTCTTTGATTTTCTATAGTTTGAATATATTATGCCTAGGTAGTTTTTGTTTGTTTGGGTATTTATCCTATTGGAGTTCTCTGAGTTTTCTGGGTCTGGGGTCTCATGTATTATTAATTTTGAAAAAAAACTCAGCCTTTTGTAATTCAAATAATTTTATCTTTTGATACAGAGTAGTCCAGGCCCCAATGTGGAATAAAATATAAAACAGGTGTTCTTTTAGAATCACATTATTAGTATAAACTAACTGGCATGGCCAGATAGTGAGACGAGGACCATCAGTGAGAAGAGGACCTCATAGTAGTTTCAAGCCCAGGTAAAGAGTTAGGCGGAATGTAAGTTTACTGCCCTCAAAAGGAAGTGTGATGTAGAGAAAGAAATTGCCAACTCTGAATAAGGACATCTATTCCTCACTGCCATTTTGTCTAACTAGCTGTAAGGTCCTCATGAAATATTTTCCTGCTTGAAGTTGAGAGGTAATACTACAGGGCAAGTCAGAGTGGCAGGTAGGACAAGCTTGATGGACAAGCAATCAGTGCAGTCACAAAGAGCACTGAACTCAAAAAAACCCCTAACTTTGGCCCAGCACTATCCTGTCACTATCTTGAAACTCTTTATCTTTTAAATAAAGGGCCCACATTTTTGTTTTTCAAATCCCACAAATTACACAGCCTGTTTTGATGCCAGAGCTAAATAAAGTTGGCCATGGATTCAAAGCCCTGCCACATCACTTTTTAGTTGTATGACTTAGGGCATATTGTCCAACTTCTTTTAAACCTATTTCCTTCTCTATATACTTACAATTTAAAAAAAAAAAATGATATGAGAATTGAAGGAACTAATATATGAAAAATAGCATTGTACTACACACAAAGTCATAAATGGTAACTATTATTTGTTCTCAACAATGATAAAATGAGGGTGTGTTAGTTATCTAATGCCATGTAACAAATTATCACAAAACTCCATGGCTTAAAACAACATATTTTCTCACAGTTCCTCTGGTTCAGTCTCTTGCCAGCCTGCAATCAGGATATCTGCAACCAAAGCTCAAATGAGGAAGAATCTGATTTCTAGCCCCTTCATGTGACTATTGGCAGAATTCAGTTCTTAGTGGAATGTTAAACTGAGGACCTCAGTTTCATGCTGGCTGTTGGCTGAAGGGCATTCTTTTCTTGCCATGTGGGCCTCTCTCCAGAGCAATTCACAACATTGCAGTCTGCTTGTCTCAGAATGAAAGAGAGCCAGAGAGAGGAATATTGAGCAAAAAAACAGAAGTCACAGTCTTTTGTATGCTGATACCAAAAGAAGCCTATCACAATTTTTACCATATTTGATTTATTATAAGTAATCTATTAGGTCTATCACACATTCAAGAGGACATTACAAAAGGACATTATTATTAGGATGACTAAATTTAGTCACCCTAAAATTCATGTTGAAGTCCTAGTCCCAAAACCTTAGAATGTAATTGTATTTGGAGATAAACTCTTTAAAGAGGTAATAAGGTTAAACAAGGTCATATGGGTAGGTCTTTCTTGAATATGAGTAGTGTCCTCATAAGAAGAGAAAGAAGTGCCAGGGATGCATGTGCACAGAATAAAAAACGTGAGGACGCAGTGAGAAGACAGTTATCTACAAGCCTAGGAGAGAAGCCTCGGGAGGAATCAAATCTGTCAATTCTTTGATCTTGGACTTCTAGTCACCACAACTATGAGAAAATACATTGACGTGGTTTAAGACAGCTGGTCTGTTACATTTTGTTATGGTGGCCCTAGCAAACTAATACAGGAACAAATGTCAGAAGACAGAGATCAATGAAAACCATCTCAGAAGCTGCCACAGAGGATTGGACTAGTTTATTGTCAGGACCTACCAATAATCTCCTAAGAGGTTCTTCTGCTTTTGCAAAAAGGGACACATTTGGCACTCTCTAATATGCCATAGTAGCCTGAAGACCATTAAACTATCTTAAATGAACCTATATTGAGGAAATTGGAAGCTCTGTGATTTCACAGTCACCTATAGAGATGTCAGTTGGTGGAATAAATAAACTTAAGATTCTAACTTATATAGTCTTAGAGCAGAGCACTGAAAAGATGTTTGGATTCACCAGCATGTGTCCTACTTTTTTGTATTTCAAAACATTGTATTACTTAAGATTAGATCTATTTTATTTGCCATCATATTTAGATCTATGCATATCCTAGGCATTCTCTGATCTAATCAGACAACAAAAGCGTAACATACTTTCTTCCCCCTAAACTTTAAAAAAGAAAACTAAAAAAGGATTGACATATGCTACAGCATTTCAGAGAGGAGTCCTGCTCTTAAAAAATAAGAAATTAAGCTAATTGTTCTATGGAGATCTTTTCATTGTAAAATAACTTGTGGGAGTTCTCTTTGAAGCATTTGGAAATTTTAATAATCTAGCTACCCACCCATATCAACACTGTTATTAGAGACCCTTTTTACTTAAAAGGAAGTAAAACATGAAAAAAATCTAAAGAAAAATAGGATTAAGCCAAGCATATATGCCAACTCATCTCTTACTGACAACCATGTTAATTTAAAAAATGAAGTTGTCTTGAATTTCCAGTTCCAGCCATGATGACACAGTAGTGGTATTAGACAGCAATCAAAACAGTTAGGATCATTGAATGGAGTACAGTGACCCCCACCTGTAAGCCCAGCAACTCACGAGACTGAGACAGGAGGATTTCAAGTTCAAAGCCAGTCTAAGTAGCTTAGCAAGATCCTGCCTCAAAATAAAATTTTAAAAGGACTAGAGATGTAGCTCATTGGTAAAGTACCGCTGGGGTTAGATTTCCAGTACCACAAAACCAAAAAGCTAGGCTCCTTGAAAGAAAAGAAGCAAATGAAGTGAGCTTCATTTTAACCCAGCTTGAGAAGTTGAATCTGAATAAAAAGTTGCATTCTCATTGGGCAGATGAAATAGGCTGAAACTTGAGACTACCACCATGGCTTTGTCCCTTATGTCTACTGCTGAAAAGGAGTTAAATGCACAAAGAACTCAAGAATGAACACCTGCCATTTTACTTCTCAGGTCCTTAATATTAGTCTTTACAACACTATATAGGATGAGACACCCCACCTCCTCAAAGATCCAGCAGAAAATGGCAGCCCACAGTCTAGAGAGCTGAACAGAAATTTCAGAGACTTCACAGTTTGAGTAAAGGGCTATTAGTAAACTCCCAGACTTTCAGGTAAGTTACTTACACACACACACACACACACACACACACACGGGGACGGGGGGAGTATGATGCCCTAGGAACATAAATTTACTCTCGAGGAGAAAGGACTACATCCTAATAGTAAAGTCAAGACTAAAATAAATCCACCATAAAAAAAGCCTAAATCCAATTTTCACCAGAATCATGGTGAGTTGCCAGTAATTTAACTGCTAGTAAATTTAACTATTTGGTGAAAGATAACATAAGCCAGAGTTTCTATGAAGTATTATCCCTAATATCTATGAAAAATTACTATGAGAGAACTTGGTTAATATGACCTATTTCCAGGTGAAAGAAGCAGATAACCCAAATGTTGAAGTTAGCAGAAGACAACAAAATAACCAGAATCAATGTTTAAAAAAAAAAAAAAGGTAAAAATTTTAAAAAATAATAATAATGAGGTTGAGGAAATGAAGTACAACAATAGAGAATTAGAATCTTTCTCTTAAAGAATCATATAAACATCCAATAATTGTAAAATACATATTAGAAAGTAATAACTTATCAGATGGGCTCATAGTACAAAAGAAAACATAATTAATGGATTTGAAAACAGGTCAATGGAATATAACAAAACTGAAGCAGAGAGAAAAAAAAAGTCATCTTAAATCCATTATTAGGGAGGTACTCCCTATCTTTTTGCTTTCTTCCAAGCAAATTATTTTTCTAACTAGGAAAAAAAAAAAAAAAAAAAAACAGTGTAGAAGTGGGATTTAAAACATTTACCTGAGTAAATTCTGTATAATATTTAAAGATTAACCTTGGGTACAATTATTAAACAGAAAGAATTTCTAGACAATTCTAACTCACCTTTTCCAAGCCTTCATTCTCTCCTCATTCAGTCCAGAAGTCAAACCACTGGGGATTCCATCTTAGTTATCTTTGTCTAACTATAGCTTCCCATATGTACTTCTCACCTCTGAGTAGTGCCTGCTTCTTGCATATAACCCTCACTTTTAAAAATGTACCAGCTGGGCATAGTGGCACACACCTGAAATCCCAGCAGCTTTGGAGATCAAGGCAGGAGGATTCCAAGTTCGAGGCCAGCCTCAGTAACTAAGTGAGACCTGTCTCAAAAAAAAAAAAGACTGGGGATGTACTTCAGAGGTAAGGTGCCTGTGGGGTTAATCACCAATATAAAAATAAATAAATAAATAAAAATCCAATGATGAATCTTCATAAAAATTCTTCTTAAACCCTAGTTCTTAGCTATAGAAGAGTGCAAGATTTTAGGAGGTTAAGAAAACAGTTGCTGAGAAAGTAGGGAGCAGAGTATAAATTTCACAAACCTCACAAAAATGGGGTTTTGATAGAAAATACTCTATGTCATGTCTTTTTGCCCCACCAAATACTGGCCCCAACGTGTCAAGTACTATTTTAGATGTTAGGAATATAGTAATGAACAAAGTAACTAGGTTTTGACCCCTATGGTGAGAAAGATAGGTAAATAGAAGGTTTGGGGGAGGAATAGTTATAGTGAGGAAGAAGGAATGGGTGTATAATAATTCATTCACTTCTTTGCTTCACTTTAAAAATATAGCAGCAAACACAGTACTGAATCTAGAGAGCTCACAAACTAGAAGTACACACACAATCACACAAATATATATACACAAAAATAAGTTATGGTATAAAGTTTCTTATTTCACATAAGGATCAGGGAAGTCCTAACAAGATGACATTTGTACAGATTAGAAAAAGTAAGTCAAGCATATAGGTATTCAGGGGAAAAGAATTCTAGAATAGTACAGACTACAAGGTGAGAACACACCTGGCCACTTTATGGGACAGAAAGAGACAAAAACAGCAAGAGTTGTGGACAACAAAGAGACACAGGCATATAAGGCCTCATAACATAGGGTCACTTAGGTCATGGAAAGTGAGGTTCACATTGGATGTTATGGGGAAGCAAGAGGGTACTGCAAGTTTAGGCAGCAAGAGTTCTATCAGAAACACCTGGATTTGGTTTAAGATATGGATTGATCATACAAAAACCTGTAGTTTTTTAAAAACTAAAAATTGGAAACCTATGCATGTCTACACCATACCCCCATTCATATCTGTACCATGAACTACTACTCAGCAAAAACAAAGAAATTAACTTTTTGAAATTTGTTTTAATTAGTTATACCTGACAATAGAATGCATCCACTTTGATATATCATACATAGATGCGATATAATTTCTCATTTTTCTGAGTGTACATGTTGCAGATCATATTGGTCATGTAGTCACATATATACATAAAATAATGTCTGTTTCATTCTAGTATCTTTCCTATCTCTACATCTCCTCCCTCCCCTCCCATCATTTTGCTCTACCTAATCTAAGGTTACACTATTCTTCCCTAGTGCTCCCCACCTCATTATGAACTAGCATCCGCATATTAGAGAAAACATTTGGCCTTTGGTTGTGTAGAATTGGCTTGATATTCTCCAACTCCAATCATCAGTGGCAAATGCCATAATTTCACTCTTATTTAAAGCTGAGTAATATTCCATTGAGTATATATACCACATTTTCTTTATCCATTCACATATTGAGGGACACCTAGGCTGGTTCCATAGTCTAGCTAGTGTGATGAATAGGTAGACTTAATAGTCAAAATGGCCATACTACCAAAAGCATTATACAGATTTAATGCAATTCCTATTAAAATCCCAATGACACTCTTAGTAGTAATAGAAAAATCAATTATGAAATTTATTTGGAAAAATAAGAGACCCAGAATAGTTAAAGCAATCCTTTGCAAGAAAAGTGAAGCAGAAGACACCACAATACCAGACCTGAAACTATACTACAGAGCTATAGAAACAAAAATGGCATGGTATTGACACCAAAATAGATTTGTAGACCTATGATACAGAATAGAGGACACAGAGACAAACCCACATAAATACAGTTATCTCATACTAGACAAGGGTGCCAAAAACATTCACTGGAGAAAAGATAGCATATTAACAAACGGTGCTAGCAAAACTGGAAGTCCATATGTAACAAAATGAAATCAAACCTCTATCTCTCACCCTGCACAAAAATCAACTCAAAGTGGATGAAAGACTTAGGCACTAGAACAGATATCCTGCACCTAATAGAAGAAAAACTAGACCCAAATCTGCACCACGTTGGCCTAGGATCTAACTTCCTTAACAAGACTCCTACTAAAGGCAAGAAGTAAAACAAGAATCAATAAATGGGATGGATTCAAACTAAAGAGCTTCTTCTCAGCAAAGGAAACAATAACATGAGAAGAGAGCCTACAGATTGGGAAAAATCTTTACCACATGCACCTCCGATAAAGCATTAATCTCTAGGATATATAAAGAACTCAAAAAACTTAACACCAAAACAACAAATAACCCAATTAACAAATGGGTTAAGGAACTGAACAGACACTTCACAGAAGAAATACAATTGATCAGCAAATATATAAAAAAGTGACCAACATCTCTAGCAATTATACTACTCTTAAGATTTCATCTCACTCATGTCAGAATGGCAATCATCAAGAATACAGGCAACAATAAATGTTGGCGAAAATGTGAGGAAAAAGGTACACTCATACACTGCTGGTAGGACTGCAAATTGGTGCAACCACTATGGAAAGCAATATGGAGATTCCTCAGAAAACTGGGAATGGAAGCACCATTTGACCCAGTTATCCCACTCCTTGGTTTATGCCCAAAGGACTTAAAATCAGCAGACTGTAGTGACACAGCCATATCAATGTTTATGCATTTGATGCATACAACCCAGAGGAATGTAGAGAACTAGGCTAAGTGGAAAAGGCCAATGCCAAAAGGTTACTTAGCAATTCCATTGATATAACTTTTCTCGAAATGACAAAAAGGACAACAAATTACTGGTTGCCTGACGAGGGAGAGAAGTCAGGTAGACCAGTGGGCTATAAAAGGACACAAAACTCTAAGAGAACATTTTCTGGGTACAGTATTCTGTCTTGACTGTATCAGTGTCAATAACCTGGTATTGTACTATAGTTTTGCAAGACGTAACTATTGTAGCACACTAGGTAGAGGGTACAGAGATCTTTCTGTATCATTTCTTATACTACATATAACATACAATTTTCTCAAAATAAAGTTTAATTTTAAATAATAGCTGAAAAAGTGAAAACATGCTTCACCCAAGGCCTCACCACCTATTTCTGATTCACATCTGGGATGGGACCTGAATATATTCATTTCTTATGTATCTCTGGTTAATACTAGTTTTAGAGCTATAAAAACCACTGGTTTACATAGTAATGCTTTGGGGGCAACAATTACTGCTTTTGTTTTAGTAGAAGCCTAAATATGTGACTTCTTCACCAAGGGTTCTATGAACTACATAGCCTTGCCAGGACTCATAATCAAGTCCTATCAGCTTGGTGGTTTTCCCTGGGCAAATCAAGGTTGAGAATAATCTTAAGGACTTTCTAGCTCCTAGCACAAAACACAGACCATAAACATTTGTCATTCTGGATTGCATTGCCCTAAAATCTAAAATACAGGAGCTTAGCTTCAAACATTTAACACTTTGATATATGTACACCAATTAGAGTGTGTGCTATCTCAGCTCATATCCTATGCCTTTTGAACAAGGCTTAAACTTTGTTCCTTAGTTTCCTCACCTGGGATATTCAGAATTCCTTACTTAAAAGCAAATATTCTGTAGACAGCTACAAGGTAACTTCCAAAACACTACAAAACCAGTTACATTTTATCCACATTACTGTTTTATCAAAATGGACACTCACCACAGCTTTGATTTAATTTCTAAAAACCCTGGATGACAAAGAAAAACAAAACACCAAAATACTAAGCAAACAAGAATTCACTTAACATGCTTAACAGAAAGGGATGGGTGGGGACACAAACTTAGGCAATTCTATGGGACTTAACAACTTGTGCTCAGTTTTTAGCAAAACCATACGTGCCTAGATTCATAAAGATGGTGAAGCAATTACATGAAGTGCTTACCATAAATGGTTTCCTGCAGTTCTCAAGAATTCCATTTAAAACAAAACCCCCTTATGCAATAAGCCTGCAGTCTTCTTGGTCTCCATGGCAAAGTAAGAAAACTTGAGGAAATAGGATTAAATAGCAGAGGCATTTACATTATAATTAAGGGGAAAAATTTTTTTTGATAATGACAGATCCAGACACCTGAAAGAGATTATATTCACAAATGATCATTCTATACTTAAAACACTGGATATTTAAAACATTCCAACACTGGGCCCCTCCCAAACTGTCATATCTTGTTTCAGGTTCTACTTTTCTTAATTCATTCTCTCTCTCAAACTAAGTAAATGGCTATTTTGTTAGAACAGAAAAAAACTAAACAATAGTGTTAAAATACAGGTAAGGATCCCAACAAACCAGCATCTAGAACTGAAAACTAGTTCCCATTAACTGCCCTTTCTTCTACCAGAAGAGGAAATGTCACCATCCTGTGTAATCCCCAGGGCCACTTCACTGGATACTCTACTTTGCTACCACCCCCAGAAGAAAATCTTTGACTCACTAAATAAATAACAATTCCCCAATGCCACTCCTATCCCTAGTAACAGATGCCAAAACCCCTATTGCCCGTAGTCAGAACTTCATTTCAATGTAATGGAATAGCCCAGTTTGTCGCAAACTGAAACTTGTCTCCATTCTTCTTATCTGAGAACATCCCTGAGGGACTTTTACTGCAAAGGAAAACCAGAAACCATTTGTTAAGTGGTGGCCCAGGAATTGGGATTTTTGTTTTTTAAGGTGGCATCTCAGCAAATACAAGATTCTGTTTTGAAAAAGTAACAAAAGGCTTAGTTTTTAGCTGATAGTCCCAGTGTGCTCTATTAAAAAAAGACACAATATAGAACATTGTTGAAAATATTTATTTTTATATAGTCCATCATAAATAAGTCAGGAGAGGTTCCACTCTGCCACAGATGCATCTGAGAAGAACCCTGTGCCATCCAATTGGTGACTGTCTGAATGATGTCCCATTGCTTATCCCAGCCAGAGCACACACCTTCCATGTTGTTCCTGTTGGATGACTGCTTCCAAATCCAGATGACAAAACAGTTCATCCCCAAAGTAGGCTAAAATATTTGTGAAGAGGAGAAATAAATTAAATCCCTAAACAAAAACTTTCTATACACAGCTTAAGAACTAGATTTTGTGAATTTTTATGTTTGCTTATCTATCAAATTCAAAGTTAAGACAAGAATCAACCTCGTGAAGCAAAATAATAAAAAACTAAACACACAGAACCATAAACACAATTTGTTACATTTGAGTGTGGTTACTTAAGTTAATATGTAAACTCAATCAAAAGATAAATGATTAATGATTTGCATTAACTAGAAAAATTAATGAACCCAAATAATAAAAGTATCATTATTAGATGCAATATCAATGATACTGAATTAACATTTTTACTGAATGCTTTCTGTAAGTCCCATTTACCATCCTTATTTTAAAGATGTGGAAACTGAGGCTTTGAGATGGTTACATATCATAAGTAGAAGAATAAGATGTGACCTAGGTGCTCTTAACCACATCCTTAGGCAATTTGCCTCCATTTCCCCTTCAACTTATTCTGACCCCAAACATTGCAGCCAGTAAGCAGCCCAGACTCCTAATTTGTTAACTTGAAACAACAGAATCAATAAAGGAGAAATGAAGTATTTCAAGTCTAAATCCTACAGTCCTGCTGATTGGAAGTGTGATTTCTGAGGACTACAGATATAGCTCAGTAGGAGAGTGCTTGCCAGTATAAGGGTGTGATCCTGGTATTATAAAAATAGAATGCAGTTTTTATTTTAAAAAAATTTCTCTATGCCTAGAAAACCCCAACATGCATCTATTTTTATTTAACCCCAAGAATTTTTGTTTAGTTAAGACATGAAAATAAACTCTTCATCTATTTAGGTCTGTTCCTCAATGTAATAAGCATACAAAATAAAAAGAGAGAAAATCTTCCTTGGCCTTACATAGATAATGAAAATAATTATTCTGTTAGTCAATTTATTCGCCTTAGTAATATTTTACTAAGATATTACCCCTTTATTCATTAAAATACTGCATTTTGAATAACTGTTCCTATCAAATAGCAATTGCTGACCACACACAATGTACCAATCTGGGTGAAAAAGGAGGACACTAAGATGAATGTGGTTCTAAATCTCAAAAACCCAACAACTTGGCAAAGGAAAGAAATCAGTAAATCATTAATTATAATATTTACATAAATATTATACAAATAATAAATTTGTGTAAAACAATAGACTTTATATTAATTTTATATTAATAAAACCAAAGCATACACAATTCTGTTCCTTCAGGGTACAAAGTAGGCAACCCAGGAAGAATTCTTTAGTAGTCTCCCCAGAACAGTCAGTACAATATATGAAATTCCATTAACTGGACATCTTTTTGCAGGTAATCAATTTTTTCCTAAAACATAAGTACACCTGGAAAGGAAACCAGAATATATGACAGAAAAGACTGAGAAAGCACAAGAAAGGAAAGGAGCATTAAGAAAACAATAAAGTAAAAAAATGAAAAATTAGGTAGGGGTTGCTTCATCTAGTCTGCAACTTTGAAGATCAAAACTGGCTGGGATAACTGAAGCCAAAATAGTATACATTCCAGCCCCACCTCTGAATCCTATATCACCTAAGGTAGAAGGGTCATTTAATTAATTCAATATTTGTTGAGCAAAACATGTAATGAAAATAAACAACAGACATAATAAAAGGTAGAGAATGCCATTCACCAAAGAATACTCTGGGAACACAGAAATCTGATCAATTTCAGACAGGAGGAAAGTTTTGGCAGAGGCAACATTTGAGATTGGGCTGTTCTAGAAGCAGGTTTCCATCAGGTCGAAACTTAGGGGAAAAAGTATTCCAGACTGAGGGACCACAAGCAAATAGACAATGTCATGAAAATATAATTTATTTATTTATTTATAATTTATTTATTCCAAGATTAGCATGCAATATCATATGACTAGAGCATTGTTATCATAGAAAGAGGGAAGGATAAAGAAAATATCACCAAAAAGATTAAAAAATTACTATTAATAGTTTATTGATCATATTATTTGACAAGTATTGCTAACACAGTTAACACTTTACAGACAGTATTCTTATTCAATCCTCATGGCAACCTTGTGAAATAGGTATTACTATGCCCAACTTAGGAAAGAGGAGCTGAGAAAGGTTAGTGGCCTTGGGGAAAGGTATTTGATAATAATTTCCAGTATTTAGAAAATATTCACATAGTAATTCCATCTATGATCATGTGCCCTAAGGTAGTTTCCCTAGGAAATAATTGGTCTATGGTCACTCAGTTAGTTAAGAGCAGATACATGATCTCAATGGCCGTTTTACAGAAAAGGAAATTAATAGTTCTTTGAACAAGGGCTAAGAAAAAAGGAACTTAGTGGGGCTCTGAAAACAGTTTTAAGCAGACATGTCACAAAGGGTTAAAGGGAGAAAGGTAGGTGAAGAAAAGAGCAACAGGTGAAGACCATTTGTTGAAGAAGGTTATCAGGGAAAATAGTAACCACAAAAGTGGACAAGTTGAGGAAGACAGCATATAGTGGTACTTTTTTGAAAAGAAAAAGTACCTGTGGGATAGCAGTAAGGCAGAGGAGGTGGACAAAATTCCTATCAGATGACTCTATGCTGAGTACCAGGTAAGATTACCTGTAGGAGTCCAAGTGTCCCAGTGAAAAGCCTTTGGAGATAGATGTTCCACCACCTACTGACTGTGTGACCTGTTCTCTAGGACTATAATGACAACTACAGATAATGTTTTTATAAAGCACCTAAAACAATAGCTGACACAGTGTAGGTGACCATGATTAGTATTAGTATAGAGTAAACATCCCTTATTCAAAAATCTGATCTCCAAAACACTTCTGTTCCCAAATATTTTTTTAAAAATACTCAATTTGTATTATTATTTTCTGTCACTCTGGAAAGTGACTTAGAGGACAATTTGGAACAATCCGAGGATCTCAAATAACCAATGAAGTGTATTTTGGCAAACTATAAGAGATGTCTATGAAACAATCTCAAACTGAAATCCCATAGCACCAGTATGCAGTAGTCTGGTCATCACAGTGCCAGGAATATCAGACTTACCTGTTTGCTACATGTAAAGTAGCTGCAGTTTAAATTTTGAATGCCCTCCAAAAGCCTATGTGTTAAAGGCTTGGATGCATATATATAATATGCATGTGTGTGAGTGTTTCCTCAAGTGTTTATCCAACATTAGCAAGACTGTTTCTGAGAAAGGAATACACAGTGCATTTTTAGCACCACAAATGTTCATATATTGGACTTACTGAACCCATAAGAATGCATCATAAGAAAATAAATCAAAATCTAAGTTATATGCATTAAAAAGGTTAATTATATTGTTATGTATAATACTGAAAAACCTAAGTAATCCTCAAGTGGAAAATACATTGGACATCAATTCTAATTTTAGGTGGAAAAAACCCAGAAGCCTATATACCTTTGCTAAAATGATGTAAAATGTTGTATTCAGGTGAATACAGATAAGATGGGAATACAGAAAATTAAAAATAGTTTCACGATTTAATGTGGTAGAATAATAAATCAGTTCTTTTCCTTTAAAATGTGTTTCACTATAATTCTACCAAAAAAAAATTTGGAAGGGGACAAAGCAGGGGACCAAACAGTTTACAAACTATTGCAGTTTATAATGCCTGGTGAAAGGTTCATGTCAACACCTACCACTGTTACTCTTTTGTTTCTCAATGTTTCAATACTAACATATGAGCATTTGCCCTGTAATGTTTATTTGTAAGAACAGTACCTCAAAACTGTTGGTTCAGGCATTCCAGGATCTGCACCCCTTTTAAATCCTGAAAGGAAGAGGAAGGGTGAAGAAAAAAAAATACTAATTAATACCCCAGCAGACAAAAAAAATCTACCTTCAAGGCTTTTTTTTAAACCCAACCTAGGACAGCTCTCTAGATCTATCAACTCTATCTAGATATACTGGGGCTACAGAATAGTTTCCAATCTTCACTAGAATATGAAATTATGTCCAGGACTAATCAGAAGGAATAACAAACTACTTAATTCTAGCATATACACAATTAGCACAGAAGCTCTTAGCATCCTCTACTTTTCATTATTGGTCATTACCCAGAAATAAGTTACAGCAATTCCCAAATCATACTGGATGACAGACTACAAAGAGCACAAAGACCAAAAAACCAACAACAGCTAATCTTTTTCAAAAACAAAACTGAGGATATCATATTTTATTCCAAACAAACCTCTCTTTTTATAAAGCAAAGTCTAGTGATACAAAAGAAAGGAGGCAGGGTGTAGTGGCACTCCCAATGAAGGATTGCAAATTCAAAGCGAGCCTCAGCAACTTAGCAAGGCCCTGTCTCAAAAACAAAAAAATTTTAAAAAGGTTAAGTGTTCTGGATTCAATCCCTGGTTCCCATTCCCTCACCCAAAATTTTGATTTGATGATATATGCTAATTTGCTTAAATAACTGATTAAAATCAGAATATAAAGAACTGTGAGGGGTCTGAAATTTTACCCTATTTTCAGGACATCAAACTAGCCTTCCAGTTTCACAAGAGTTTAAGACACAAGGTTCTGAGTCAGTCACAGACAGAGTTTATTATTCCCAGCGATAGCTGTAGTCAGAGTTTCATCATATTATCTTCAATAACCCAAGACCTGATGCAAAGCCCCAGGAAGAAGGCCAGTTGATAACTGCACATATAGTGAAGATAAATCCTACATTTAGGGAACCATAAACTGTTGGGCTAAAAGTATGTCTCCCCTTAGTTCTGGAAGGTTGTTCTATAAACACCTCCAAAAGATAACACGGAACCAAGGGTCATCAGAGTCTCCACACACAAGATTACAGTAAGACAAGAGTCCATGTAGAACTGTCTTTCAACTGGTGGCACATTAAAACCTTTTTGTTGCTTAATGTCACATCTTACAGCACTATATGCAATCAAGCCCTAAAACGTCTTGAATTACATAAGATTAATCTGTGGATGCAGATTTTAGTGTGAATTAAAGAACCTTGGAATTGGTTTAAACAAAGTTAAATTTTATATATAGTGTAAAAGAAACGACACTAATAAACAAGGAATAAGTTCTAGAAAGATAACTTTAACATAAATCTCAAAAAACCTGAGTTAGACCCTAGGATGAAAAAATTAACATGATGGTTGTCTTAGGAAAAGGAATCATTGCGCATAAAGGAAAATAAACTCTAGTATGCTAAAGGAAAACATTATTCATTCTTCTGATGAAAGCCACCGAGACCCACCTGGAGATGAAGAGAAACGCCCTGAAAACCCACTTAGTGCCAAATAGTTATCACTTTCACAGACACCGGGTCATCAACTAACCCCCACGACAATCCTGAAAAGTAAATCTTGCCTCCGTTTTACAGAATGGGAGGAATTACGTCACTTGTTAAACACCACACAACTAGTAAAAGAGGGAATTCGGTTTAAATCGACCCCACTAGACCGGACAGCCTCAGAAGACCTGCACGGCGGGATCACGTTTCCGTCTCCCGCTCACGAAGGCCAAAGATGGAGTCGCAGACGCCATCAACCCCTTCCCTCAAGTCTCCTCCCAGGCTCTTCTCCCACTGACCCAAGTAAATCACGAGAGGAATAAAGCCCCAACGGATGGCAAACTGGCCGCCCTTGAAGAGCTGCTGCAGCCTCTGTTTAGCCTCTTTACTCAGCTTCACCATGGCGACGGCCGGGCAACGCTGTGTGGATCCCCACCGCAGTGACCGGGTCCGTAATCCGAAAGGGAGGAAAGGCGCGCATGCGCTCTACACGGGCTTTACGGCAGGAGTCGTGAGCGTGACCAGCAGAGGTCGTAATTCATTGCTCTTAACCGGCCCAGCTCCTCCGCGGCGCTGCTGGTGGAATAATCTTGCGTAGCTGCCTCCCCTTTCTGCTTGAGATCTCGGCGTTCACGTTACTTATCACAATTTAGTCATCATCTGGGGTTGCGGTCCGCGATGGGATACTGGGAGGCACAGTTCTCCAAGTTCCTTGAACCTGAAACGACCTGTCTTCCCCCAGTCTTAACTATTTTTAAAGCGCATCTCCAAAGTGGTCCTTTCTTCACATAAAAGCAATATAAAATCTGAAAGAACTGGGTTTTAGTCCCGACTCTGTGTGATTTGTTGTATAATCTTGAATAAGTTATCTAACTACTCAGAACACGTTTCTTGAAAGCCGGGAGTTGAACTGGAAGGAAGGGTACTAACTGAGGGACAGTATACATGCTTGCTTTACCGACGGACCCCACTCCCATCCCCAACCTCGGTGTTCTTTGGACGTGTGTGTGTGTGTGTGTGTGTGTGTGTGTGTGTCTGCAGAGGGATTGAAACCAGGGGCACTCTACCACTGAGCTACATCCCCAGTCTTTTTTATTTTTTGAGACAGGATCTTGCTGCATTGCTGAGGCTGGGCTCGAACTAGCAATCCTTCAACCTTAGCTTCCCAAATCGCGCCACCATCTTGACTTAAACGTTTTAAAACGCTTGCCAACGTTTTGAAATTTGGAAATTTCACCTGAAATTTTGGACCTTTTCAAAAAAGCTGTCAATAAACATTGAAACAATCGAAGGCAGTTAATAAGAAACTACACTCCTGGGGCTGAGGTTGTGGCTCAGCGGTAGAGCGCTCACCTAGCATGTGTGAGGAACTGGGTTCGATCCTCAGCATCACATAAAAATACAAACAAATAAAAATAAAGGTATTGTGTCCAACTACAACTAATATATATATTTAAAAAGAAGAAGAAAGAAAGAAATTACACTCCTGTTCGCCCATCTTGCCCTCAATGATTTGGAATTGCAGTGGTTCTCGACTCTAGCTGCACATTAGAATTACTCAAAGAGATTTAAAGTCATACTCATGTTGCCAGGGATGCAAGCTATTCCTAGAAATTCTGACACCTTTGTGGTCGAGCTTGGCCATTGATTTACCTTTGCAGTTCCCAGGCTGATTCTAATGTGTAGCCAATCTGATCACTGTCATATTTGAGCTTTTGACTCCAGATCTAGGATTTCTTGATTTCTAAGGCTCTAAGAGACAGATATCTAAGGCTTGACCTTGAATATTTTCATGAGTCTTTCCCAAGCTATATAGTCACATTTTCTGTGAAACTCTTAAATGCTCAATAGCACCTAAAAATTTACCCTTGCATTATAGTTTTGTCTGTGCTTGGCTCATCTTCATAATAACAACCACCTGTGTCTACTACAACTGTCACTACCTTAAGTGCTTTAAATACAATCGTTCATTTTAGTGTGTGGAAGAATTTGCAAATTGCATTGTTTTTATTAAGCTATATATGTTGTAGATCTCCTTTTACAAATAAGGAAAATGAGATTCTGATATTAAATAATTGATTCAAGATGATATAGTTGGTTGTGCTCTTAATCATATCACCTCCATGCTGTCATCTGATTTCTTCCAGAAGAAACTATTTCTTTCTAATCTTTTCATGAACTGCCTAATACATAGTAAGAATGCAGTGAATGTGCTATTCTATCAGTTAGGCTAAACAATATTGAGATCATTTGCCTTCCTGTATGCTAGGCACTAGAGATGTATAATTTTTTTTTACATGCATGTCTGTATGTGCTGGGAATTGAAAACTGGGGCTTTGCACTAGCTAAGCTTACACTTTACCACTGAGCTATAAACACAGTCTAATATTTTCTTTTTTCTTTTATTTTTTCAGAGACATAGAGGTTTATTTGGGAAAATAGAGGCACATTCAAAGGAGAATGTGGACTATCTCAAGAATGAAAAACTTTGAGGATAAAGCGAGGAATATAAATGTGACCGAGAATGTGGGCATTGCCAGAGGGAGAAACAACAAGCCCATGATGTGTGGTATTAATATTTATAGAGGGACAGTTGCTAGGAGCTGGACTAGAGGTGAAGCCAGGGCAGAGTTACACAATTTCACATATTTTCCTGTGCTCTAGCATTGCCCTCATTGCTTTTTTCAGGCAAGAGCATGGATCAAGAGCATGAGCCAAGGGCTCAAGCCCAAAATTTTCTAAGGAAGCATTACTCTTAAGAATTTCATTGTTGGGCTGGGGTTGTGGCTTAGTGGTAGAGCACTCATCTCACATGAGTGAGGCATTGGGTTCAATCCTTAGCACTACATAAAGATAAATAAAATAAAGGTATTGTATCCATCTACAACTTAATTTTTTTTAATTTAATTGTTAAGTGAAAAATAAGTTAACTGAATCCAATGCAATGTGAATATATTCTTGGTCCTACAATAAAATTATTTATCAAATAAATATGATCAGCAAATAAATGTAAGACACCTAACATTGCCTAGGGAAGTCAAGGAACTTTTGAAGAAGTCAAATGATAAATTGGAGAGAGGGAATAAGTTTGAGCATCATTAAGAAGGTAAAATCAGCTGGGCACAGTGGCTTTGGAGGATGGTGAGTTTTCAAACCCAGCGTTAGCAAAAGCAAGAAACAAAGCAACTCAGTGAGACCCTGTCTCTCAATAAAATACAAAATAGGGCTGGGGATGTGGCTCAGTGGTCAAGTGACCCTGAGTTCAATCCCTGGTTCAAAAAAGGAGGAAGGAAGAGGAGGAGGAGGAGGAGGAGGAGGAGGAGGAGGAGGAGGAGGAGGAGGAGGAGGAGGAGGAGGAGGAGAAATCAGCAGGATTTGTGGGTCAAATGAATGTGGAGAGCAAAGCTGAAAGAGATAGTCAAGGATGACTACCTAGTTTTGAGTATGCGCAACTTAACTGATCTAATAGTAGCACTCCTTCATTTCCAAAGTCTAAATTATGTAGCTTCACCTGTACAATGACTCCTACACATAGGTTCTAAGTGGGAGCAACATTATTTTGGCTGGAGGATATTATGCTCCTTGAAAACATTTCTTGTTAAAGGAAAAAAGGTTTCACTCTTGATATGCCCTCCTGGTTCAGGTTCACATTGCCTAGTCAAAGCAATCAAAAGATAAATGGTCTGCCTGCATGTGGCTTCCACCCCGACTGTCTAACCTACACACTGTGGTCCACACTAATCTCTATCACAATTCTGCTCATGTCACTCCCCTTTCCAAAAACCTCCAATGAGTTGCCAAGGGCTACCACCCTAAATCTCACTTTTCTCTTCTAAAAATAAGTGTAATACCCAAGATATCATTGTAAGAAATAAAAGCAGTTCATATTTATGAAGAGTCATTGCAAACCTTAGAGTGTTAAACAAGTTGTAATATCACAGTCGATGATAAAGGTAGTACTCAGAAAATGCTAAATTACTAGAAACAACAAAGAAAATAAACCAAGTCAGGAAAAGAGCTTGTGAGCTGAATCAGAAAAAGTATCTATGCATTTGTAACCAAGTTTTTATATATTTATTCATTCTGGAAGATTCAGTACTGAGTATGTCATATTTCTGTAATAATCATTTTGGGGCATGATCCCCTCTTAAAGATTTTCCCATCTATTTGGAAACAAAGACAAGTATTATTAACAAGTTACTTGTCCATGTGACTAAACTTTGGGAAAACAATAACATAAACATAAGATTAAGCCCAGAGACCCAGTAGGGGACAAAAGGTTTTCATTTGAATCCTGGTTCTCTCATTTAGCTGTCAAGTTATTTAACCTCTGAGTCTCATCTGCAAAGGAGGATAACAACAGTGCCACTTCCCTCACTTAATGTAAATACAAAATTAATCTACCTCAAATACAGTGCCTATCTAAGTGAAGATTTAATCATAAGTAAGCTGTTAGTATTATTGTTTGTTTGCATAATTTCAGTTTCAAAGATCAAGATTTTTTTTCAGAAGGTTTTTTTCTTTAATTCTAAAACTGTCTATGTCAATTGTCTGCACCTAATAGATACACAGCCCTGAAGTAGGTACAGAAAGGAATATGCAATATAGGATCAGTTGAATATAGTCCTCAAGGACTTAGAAATCATGTGGATCTAAGATCAGATTTGCCAAAATTTAAATCCAATGTTGCCATTCACTCAAAATGAGAACCTTGAGGACTAGTGGATAACACATCAGAAGGGCTAATTAACTCACTATGGTTACCAGGAAAATAGGGACTAGTTTCTAAAAGGCTGCCAACTAAATGAGCCAAATGAAAAAAAGAAATTTTTATTATGTATCTTGTTTCTCAGAAATGTTATATTTAAAACTACATTAGTTTTCAAACACTATGTTTTATTTCTTGGGTTTTATCTCTTACTTTGTCCTCTTTTTTCCTGCTAGGGCATTTTTGAGCTGCTAAACAATTTCTTATTCCCATGATATAGCTTGGAAGTATTTCTTTTTTTTTTTTAGTTGTAGATGGACACAATACTTTTATTTATTTTCATGTGGTGCTGAGGATTGAACCCAGTACCTCACTAGTGCTAGGCAAGTGCTCTACCACTGAGCTACAACTTCAGCTCCAGAATTCTCAAGCACATCAAGCAAACATATACATGAAATAAAATTTTCACAAAGAAGAGATTAGTTAAAAAAAAAAAAAAAGTCACAGGAACATCAACCAAGTGTAAGGTTTGGCCGTGAAAAGGGAGTTTCAGGAAATAGTCATGCTCAGACACCACAAGGATCTAGGTCATCTTATTTGGAGATAGAGTACATAGAACACTGGAGAACCTAGGCTAAGAACCTCAAAATGTAGGGCAGACTCTACATTGTTACAGGAGTTTAGGGGAGAAAGAAATCACAGATGGCTGGAGAGTGCAGGGGAAACTTCACAAAAGTAAGCCCAAGTTGACTTTTTGTTTTTGTTTTTGTTTTTTCTTTAGAACTGGGGATCAAGGCCAGGGCCTCACCCAGCCTAGGTCAGCATTCTATTGCATCCCCTGAGCTGATGCTTAATGGTTGGGGAGCAGAAGAGAAGAAAAAAAATGCCAGATGTGTACCGTTATAAGGAAAGAGAATAAAACACTTTAGGTAGAACAGAACGCTCCAGGCAAGAAATAATGAGACCCTGTTACAAAAACCTGAATGTCAAGGAATTTGGGTTTCAGCCAGTGAATAGCTGCAAAGCTGCTGAATATTTTAGAGGGAAAACATATTACAAAGTAAAATAATTTTTAGGATTTAACTTTTTTCAGTTTTTTTTTATTTTGTTGAAATTAAAATCATATAGTCTAAATTGAAAAGGATGTATAGTAGAAGTTCTTCCTCCCACTTGTGTCCCCTGCTGCCTAGCTTTCTCCTGAGAGAAACCAATGTCACCAGTTTCTTTCTTATTATATATGCATATGGAAGCACAGACACATATAAATTCCACTCCCTCCCCCCTTTTTTGTAAATGGTGTACATGCACACTTATTTATCTTGCATTTGTCACTCAAAAATATAATTTAGAAATCCTTTGTCTGAATACATACAAAGAGCCCTATTTACTTTTAAAAAATAGATTGGAATAAAAAAAATACATAGTTTAAATTCTCTCTGCCTCTTCTGTATCTTGCTTCCCAGTATTCTCTAGAGGTTACCCAACGTGTCTAGTTTCTTATATATACTTCCAAAGATATGCTAGGCATATGGAAATAAATAAACCACAGTCCTTCACTTTAAAATAAAATACGGTGCATAGCATACACTCTCTCACCTTTCTTTTTACTTAAAAATATTTTTAGAAATTCATGCAAAGTCAACTTCTGTTTGCATGAATAATATTGCACAATTAATTGTCCATTAATTGTTTTAACAATGTATTATGGTTACATATAATATTGTAACTAAAGAAAACTGAATGAAAAACACACAGAAACTCTACTATTTTGGAATTTCTTATCAGTCTCGAAGTACATGAAAAATAAAAAGTACTGTAAATATTTCTTAGTGATTATTCCATATCAGTATACAGTTTTATTTTTTAAAGATGCAGCAATACATCTGATAATTAATTTAACCCATCCTCTATGAAAGCAAGCTATTTCAGATTTTCTTAGCACTGAAAACTGGAAAGAGTGTTCATCAGTATATGTCTAATCTTGACTCCATGGTTGAGAGTTAAGAATGGACCCAATTACATAACCACAATAAAGATTCCAAGCCAGGCATGGAGGTACATGCCTGTAATCCCAGTAGCTCAGGAGGCCGAGGAAGGAGGATAACAGGTTCCCAGTCTCTGCAATTTAGCAATGCTGTAAACAAATTAGGGAGACCCTGTCTCAATTTTTTTTTAAATAAAATAAAGTAAAAAGACTGGGGATGTGGTTCAGTGGTAGAACACCCCTGTGTTCAATCCCTGGTACAAAAAAAAAAAAAAAGATTCCAACAAGAGAGCAGGGGCCAGAGAATCAGGAGCTCCCAGTTCTCATTCTGGTCGGGCTGCTCACTAGCTGCTCCACATTGAACACATCACAGCCCTTAGTCTTGGTTTCCTCTTCTACAACACTGGACCATCTGCTGTGGTTACTACCCAATTATTTTGAGAGTTCAATAAGATGATAATTCTACAAGTTTTATTCAAGTGGCATCCACTGGGCAAATAAAGAGCTTGGCAGGTATGAGTTTCACGTACAGCCTGTCTCATAGCCCTCTGTCTAATCAGAAGCAGTAGAATTTATCTTGTGGCAGTTTCAGTCTCAGGTTTAGGAGTGTCAAAGGGGGCTGCACCCTGTTTCATATTGTTTTTCATTTCAAATAAATGAAATTTATTTGGGCCCTTCTGCTTTTCTTATTTTTAAATTGTCAGTTACTGCCAGACGGTGTGTAACATAGTAATAAAGCTAAATAAATATTTGCATTTGATAACCATTCTGCACCACTAAACTGGACAGTTTAATAACCCCATCCAACAAAGTGACTCCCTTGTACTAATACAAAGGCAAATCATCCTATTGGACATATTAAAAAGCAATATTAATTAAAAACCAAACATTCCAAAAGGGCCTTATTCAAACCAATAAAAATATTGGTTTCCCCTAGTCTGAATGGCCCCACTGCTTAACAAATGGCAAACCCACACAGGTTCATGTAGACTGTAAAGTGGAAGGCAGGTTTTATTTACTTTTTTCTCCCAAAGAAAATTTCATATTGACCTTCTCTAAGAGCAAGATAACTATGTTACCAACAATTCTCTTTTATTTTTTTCAAGCTAAACATTTTCTCTTTAATATTCTATGGCACAGAACTTGGAAAGACCCAAAGACTTTTTTCTAAAGAACAATGGATCTCTCCTGCAGAGTTATTTGCTATACATAGCTTGTCCAGATTTGACACCCACTCTCCCAGTGATTACACCAACTTGTTATTTCAAATCCTTGTGGTGTGCCACTCCCCATTGTTGACATAGATAGGGTTCTCACAATTTACCTTAAGGAAAGTACAGACATCTTGAGCAGGCTGTCAGCTCACCATGATCATCTTCACTGACCTCCTCACCCACAGAAATGAGCCCCAGGACCTTTGTCCAGTGTGTCCCAAGGTGATTGACAAAACATAGATTGCCAGTTCAAACAAAGCCAACCTGAGCTTTTCTCCCAGAATGTGGAATTGGGACAAAGAGACTATACTTGTCAAAAATGGGCTCTTGAAAGAAAGAGATATAATGTATAGAAATGAAAGGGAGGGAGCCATCCATCTTCTTCCACCAGGGGGCCCAAGCAACAGAAAGCAGATTGGCTGAAAAATGAAGTATACCCCCACCCTCTGCCCAGAAGCACCCAGAAGAAGCCCATCTGTGATGAGGTTACCAAGGTCCAGACCTTACCAAGGTCCATTGCCTCCCCTCCTTTTCCGTAATACCCCATCATCACTGAAAATTCCAGTTGGCTGAAGGTAATTTGAGTTGACTTCTTATATCTAATGATTATAGCTAGAGAACAGCCTAACAAGATACTCATTTGCTTCAAAGCAATGTTAATGTTCCTCAGTGGAATCATTATCAGTGCTGGCATACACAGGTGCGCACACACACTCTTAAAACACATATTCCACAGGCCATGTAAATACAGAGTTAAAGGCTTGTTAACTGATAACAAGGCACAATACTAAATTTCATGAGCACCAGGATTACTACTTTTATAAAAATATGTTAAAAGCTTGAAGAGAAAACACAGGAAGAGATGGAAGTGGAAACGTGAGGTGGTAAATACCTGAACTTGAACGTGGCAATGGGAGTGGAAGTAAAAGTGAGGATATGGGTAATGAATTGAACAGAGCATTGATAGGGAAGCAGAAAGTCAAATATGACTGAGATTTTATGTTTGGGTGATTGTAAGTGTTTTAATGCTGTTAACACAAAAAAGGAAAGGAAGGAAGGGGAAAAATGAGAAAGCAAAAGGATAAAAATGGAAAGTACTATTCTTGGAGCAAGTGTTCTGCTATTATGGGAGAATTAACACTGTTTTGTTAGACACGGAGTCACCTCCGAAAACAAACCTAGAGATCTTCTGGTTTTCACTCTACAAATGGGAAGCATGAAGTTCCCAGAAGTGAAATGGGCCCCCACCGAGTCACATAGCTAAGACCTGGTAGATCCAGAACCTTAAAATCAAGTTCAGAGTACTTTATATACATTATATTGGTGTGGAATATAGTACAACTATTCATTTTTCCATAAAAAAAAACAAAAAATATTAAGGTGAAGATATGATTTGAAAAACTTTTCCTATTGACATATTGATAAATTGAGCTCTCATTTCATGGCCAAATTCTTCCCTGAAAACCATTATTATTAAAGGATATTAATAATGATTATTAATATTATACTAATAAAAATAATTAAAATGATTTGATTAGGGAGGTTTACAAGTTGTTCAAGTAAGTGACCAAATGGCATTTTGAAATGGTTTCCTTTCTAAGAAAGACAGATCAGGAGCTGGAAATGAGGGCAAGACATATACATGAAAGTTCCTTTCAGCAAGAGACATCAGAGGGTCTTGGAGATAGACCATCCAAGAGCAAACTTTGCCTTTAGAGCTCACCAACTGTGTAGTCTTGGATGACATATAGTTAGGTGATCGATAAATGTAAGCCTTTATTATTGGCCAACCAAAGTGCGAGACTGCTGGTTTCAGGACAAGGCTTTAGGGGTGGCTTAGGAACATTTGGGACAAGCATAAAGGAGTCTACTTAGATACACTAAACTGTAACAGGCCCTAGAGTGTTGGGTGAGTGAGTAGGCAGATCAGCTGAAATCTGAGCAACAGCTCACACTGGTTTCCAATAGAGTTTCAGGTTTCCATTTAGGGAGCAGGACTCTAGCCCAGGAAGTAATTGGAAAATACTCAGCTTGAACCTAGAGAAGGACTGACACAGGCCAAAGGTGGTGATCAGTGGGGAGAGGAAGAAATGGGGTTGCCATGGGAAAAGTAATGCTCAGATGCCACTTAGGACAAAAAGAGCAACCTGGTTGCCTAGCAATAATAAATAGGCTATTTAACTTAGCACCTTAGAGGTGACACTTGTTAAGAATGATGCAAGGTCTCAAATTTTACACGTCTTATAAGTTTACAACTGTTAAAGTAAACTAAAATGGAAATTGACCTGAAGAATCCCTAAGCAGGAAAAAAACAAAACAAAACAGGCCTCATAAATAACTTAACCTTGCGTGATTTGTAAATGTAAGTCAAAACTTAATTTGAGCTTATTTCTTATAAATACCAATATTAAAGAAAAACAGAATTTAAATTCAATTATTCAGAAGCGGCCATCAACTTATAATCCTATAACTAGACACTCTGCCGTGGGATAGACCAAATAAGGCAACTGTATGACTTCAACCCATCAAGGGTTTTCCTTGGCTTTTCTTCTCTGTTCCTCCTATAAAAGTTTCCCCCTTGCATTCCCCTGGTGGAGCTTCCAAACCACTTTCAGTTGGGGTGCTACTCAATACATGAATTCCTGTTTGCTCCACCAACTCTTTAAATTTTTTAAAATAGTGGAACACTTGCTCCAAGAATATAATTTCCATTTTTATCCTTTTGCCTTCTGATCTTTCCTCTCCTTCCTTCCTTACCCAGGGCCTTGCACATGTTAGGCAAGCTACATCGCCAGTCGTTTTAGTTCACCTTTTTTTAAAACACAAGTTATTCTTTCAAAAGATAAGAGACTCATGGGCCAGAGGCCAAGAGCTTTCTTATATCTGGTGAAATAACCAGAACTTTGTGTCGATTTGCTTGGCTCCCCATGCTCACCCAATTTCATGATGGTGAATCAAGGATGACGGCACATGCAGGGCACGGTGCTAAGAGAGAGGAACCCTGAGATGGGGAAGCCACGGCGGTTACAGTGAGCAGAAGCAAACCTGCTCTTTGGCTCGGAGGAGATATCACCTCCCCTGGTTGTTAGCTAGAAACATAATCCCAAATAATGACCTGGCAAAGAACAATCGGGGACTCCCATTCGTGGAATGCTTGGGAAGAACATGTGGGGATGCTCAGTGCCCAGGGCAAATTGTTTCTCTTAAATCAGGACAGAAAATTTAATCAGAGTTGATTTTTATAAAGGCTGGAAAGGAAGGAGACTCCGGAAACCCTACCATGAGGAGCTGAAAGGGCAGATAAGTTAGGGTCTGACTCCGGATGCAAGAACAGACTGAAGACAAGGATGGAGGGCATGTGCAAGGCAGAAGCCATAAGAAAGGTGGGGATGGATCTCATGAAAATCAAAGGGAGATCAGTAGAGGAAAGGCCACCAAGAGATGGGAGGCGGGGAGGGAGATTTGAGGAAGTGATTTATATATGGAACTGCATTTTATTGCTATATTGTGTGAAGGTACAAATATGTAACAACAAATCCCATTGTCATGTACAACTCCAAGGCACCAATAAAAAAGTGGGAGAAAAGAAAAGGACAAGACCTTCAAGGGAGAAAATGGAGAAGAGAAACATGCCAGAGGAAACATGAAATGTCCAGTCAAGAGGCAGGACAAGAAGACTGAGCCATCAAAGCGAGCAGAAAGCACAGGCAGGGAAGAACCAGGCTATGCAAAATTAGTCACAGCATGCTAAAGCCTCCCTGACCCATCACCAGCCAGGTTAGGTGCCCTCCTCAGCACCCCTGCCTGCTCAGCTCCTACTGGATTATGGTTCCCTCCAGAAAAAAGTGTGTGGTGTGTGTGTGTGTGTGTGTGTGTGTGTGTGTGTGTGTTTAATCTCAATACCCAGAATTTGCATCAGTGTCTCATGGTGGGCCATCATTATATGCACATTGAGTTAGCAAGTAGTTAGTGGAGTAAGGTAGGTAGTTTCTGGAAGCATTATGTGGTCCGTGGTACCTGATTCTGCAGGTAAGTCCTTTAAGATGAGGACTTGGAAACAGTCATTGCTTTTGGAAATTGAAAAGTCACAGGTGGTTATAATTCCAGAAGACAATTTTGTGGAACTGAAGGTATACAAACCAGAGCTCCAGGGACTGGGGAAGGAGTGGTGGTAAATAGCCAAAGTAGTAAGCTATGCTTCTTTCTGTCCCCGCCTTGCCTTGTATGGGACTGCAGCAAGGCATCTGCTTTGCCTCAAAGAAAAGCAAAATTGCTATAACTGAAATGGAAAAAGTCAATTTCAGCTATTTTTAAAAAAATTACAGGTGGTTTTGTGAATTAAAATATCAGGCCTGGGAAGGGGGAGGAGAACAGGGTCCTGAGCTAACACCAAAGCAATTGAGTCTTGGAGAGAAAAGCAGAGGAACAGGTTTGCTAGGCCCCTGACCCCAGGATCGTTGCCATTGGGGAGGGTTAGGGGTGGGGGAAAGGTCAGAGATGGAGGCCAGGAACCCTGATCTGGACATAACAGGGCCTGTTCAGGGGCATTCAACCTAGGGGGGATTGTATCAAGAGATCACCACATTGGTACCTCCTTGGTGACCCCCCCAATGTGTCACTCACCTTCCTCCTCAGAGTTTGCATTTATGTTCCCTCTGACTGGAATGTTCTTCCCATGGCTCATTCCCTCATTTCCTTCAGGTCTCTTCATAAATATTGGAGAGGCATCCCCTGACCATCCTGTCTAAACTAAGAGCTCCTTCCCCCATCACTACCGCATTTCCCTGATTCTACTCACCTTCCTACACATACAACAAGGGTCAAGGGACACACTGCCACCAGAGTTCCTGTCTGATTTCCTCTCTCTAACAAAAAATCAAAAGAGTAAGGAACAAACATACCACGGCTGCAATACTACTTATGTATCGCTCTCTATTCTAAAAAGTGCCACATACGCACTACAGGGAAACATTTCTATGGAAGGTAGAAATTCCCTTTTCAGGACCTCTAAAGGATGAAAGAAAACTTGAACTTGGAAATATTATTGCAGGTGGTAATTTTGGTTTTAAAAGAGCAGGTTGGGTCCTTTCGTCCCTTGGGAAGCAGTGGCCAGGTTTCACCCTGAGGGGTGCTAAGTCCACCCCCACTGAGACTGGGGCAGATTGACAGCAGAGGTTCCCCCATTCAGATTTCGGAAACAAAAATCACCTCTCTAGCAGAGGGCTGAGAAGCCATGGCAGTCAATGTTTTATTAAGTAGTCAACACTCTGTCTTCTTCTAATAGGAATATTATGTCGTAGTAAGCATGCATTCTTCCTCAGAAGAGAAAAACGTTTTTCAAATTTGAGACATTTTTATATACCTTTCTCCTAGAGAGAATCCCTCTCTTACTGTCTTATAAAAAAACAAATTAATTAATAATGTAAAGGTCCATCAGGGGAAAGGGACTCTCCCCATCTCTGGCCAAAGCCAGCATCGACAGGGCAGCCTGACTATTGGGAACATGCGGGTGAAAGAGATGCTTTAGTTGCTCCTTTGCTGGGGGTTGGGGGGGGACTTTCATGATGCTTCTGGCTTTTCTAGCAGAAGGAAACTCACCTGTGCTCCAAGACTTTGAGTCCTTCTAAACTGTTATATGTGAACCCATCTTAGGTTACCTGGCCACTCACTGACCAGACTCAGGACCTTAACACCCCAAGGGATGGAGCCCTAATTCCTTACTTGGGTGGGACCAGACAGTACTCATATGCTCTGCTGCTACCTGTGGGGCTCACCTCTTTGTCCCAGGGGCTTATTACAACCCTCTAGATTAAAATTAAATAAACAAGCCATCTGGAGTCCAACCCTGTGTTGAGGCAGAGAGAGAGAAAAGTCAGGAAGAGAAAGACTGAAAGGTGCTGGGTGATCTTGCATGCCTGTTATCCCAGCCACTCACCACACTGAAGCAGGAGAAGAACAAATTCAAGGTTAGTCTCAGCAACTTGATGAGACTCTCATTTCAAAATTAAATAAATGAATACAAAGTAAATAAAATGGGGCTGGGAACATAGTTCAGTAGTAGAGGGCTCCTGGGTTCAATCCCCAGTACTGAAAAACAAAAACAAAAAATCAGACTGAAAGGTGAGGGGGGGGGGAATGAATCAAAGCTTCTTATCAAAGAGGGAGGCTCATTTCCATGAGTCTAGTAGGGTCACCCAGGATGTATTGGGGGAGATGATTTAGAATGAAAGCCTCCAGGTAGAAGGACAGCAGCTAGGGTGACAGGGGAGGAGAGCAGTGAGTGTCACAACAGTAGGGAGAGTGGGGAGAGCTAGTTCCATCAGGACAGGTCACCCTTGACTGCACAGGTAAGGCCAGCAACGAGAAGAAGACCATGGCAGTAAGTGGGAGGAAGTCAGGCGGGAAAAATGGCTGCCTCCGGGCAGGGAGAGCCACTCAGAGTCACACACCCACACGAGCTGAACTTGACTGCTCCCTCCCTCCCCACTGGAGATGTCCCCACTGGTTTAGTCAGCTTTTTCACTGCTGTGACTAAAAGGACCCAACCAGAACAACTGTAGGGGAGGAAAAGTTTATTTGAGGGCTCACAGTTTCAGAGGTCTTAGTCCATAGAAGGCTGGCTCCATTTCTCCGGGCTGGAGGTGAGGCTGAACATCATGGCAGAACAGTATGGTGGAGGGAAGCAGCTCACATCAAGGTGATCAGAAAGCAGAGAGAGACTCCACACTCCAGTTACAGATATATACCCCAAAGCCAAGCCCCAATTCCCACCTCCTTCGGCTACACCCACCACTTCAGTTACCACTCAGTTGATCCCTCAGGGGATTAAATCACTGATTGTATTAAGACTCTCACAACCCAATCATTTCTCCTCGGAACCTTCTTGTGTTGTCTCACATGTGAGCTTTTGGGGGACACCTTACAACCAAACAATAACTCTCATCTACTGCCCACATACTAGGTTCTCAGAGTTGGGAACTTTAGTGTTCTCCTCAATGTTGGGAAGTATCCAAGATTCTGTGAGGAAAGAGCAGGAATTCCTTAGAGGTAAAAGCTGAGACTTTCCCAGTACCAGGTCACCCAACAGGCTTGGGGACCTGGAGGTAGGGTAAATTGGGTTAGAAGAACCCACTGAAGTAAGACCTGGTTCTCACCTCCCTAGATGATAGGAAAGCCCCAAACAGGTGTAAGTTACCTTGAGAAGGACCTAGATCTTTACCAGAGGCAGGGTGAAAGGTGAGAATCTTTTTTAAAATAGATCAAATTCTTCCCTCTTTTTTATTCCTCAATACATTCATTTATTCATTCATACAACAACCATTTAAGGCCGGCTATGTGTCAGGCATTGTTTAAGCACCAGGAGATGCAGCATAATGTGGATTTTATCTTCCAGTAGGGAAAACAGCCAATAATAATAATAGCAGCAAATATTTACATGGTGTTTTCCATGTGCCAGTTCCTCTTCTCAATGCTTTCTGTGTATGACTTCACTTTATCCTAATTTATCCAGTAGTTACTATTATTATCCCAATTTTACAAACAAGGAAACAGAGGCACAGGTGGGCTAATTAACTTGCTCAAGTATGCACAGCTAATAGAGCAGAGCAGAGTTTTGAAGGAAGGAAATTGAATTTTGGAATATGTGCATTTAAATAATGTAGGTGAGTATAGGTGCAAGTATGGTCATGGTTATGGGGATGGGTGTGGTTGTGGGTGCTGAGATGAAGATGGAAATTAGAGAGAGAGACAAGAGACATCTAAGTATGTAATGATGTACCTCCTTAAAGGATAGAGACTGAAGTGGATAATGGCACAAGGGAATTGAAGTTCTTTTTTTATTTGTTCTAATTAGTTATACATGACAATAGAATGCATTTTGACACATTGTACTCATATGGAGCATAACTTCTCATTCCTCTAGTTGTACATGATGCTGAGTCACACGAATAGTTTAATCATGAGTGTACATAGGGTAATAATGTCTGTCTCATCCCTCATCCTTCCCATCCCCATCCCCATCCCCCCACCCCTCCCCTTACTTCCCTCTACACAATCCAAAGTTCCTTTATCCTTCCCCCCAAACTATGGATCAGCATCCACTTATAAGAGAAAACATTCAGTCTTTGATTTGGGGGGATTTGCCGCAGTCTGGCTGGGCACAAATGCCGCAGTCTGGCTGGGCACACAATCACGAGCCACCACACAGCTTGTAGATTCAAACAGCAACTCTTTATTCCCGAACTCACACCAGCCGTCTACAATCACGTTCTGGGGAAATCCACGTTCTCTGCCCAAATCCACCCCCACTGGGCTTCTGTCTCCCAAAAAATACTGTCTGAATCCCGTGAGAACTCAAGGGGAACTCAGGCAGCAGGATACGCCCTATTCCCAGCAGGAATAATCTTAAACCTTAAACCTGGAACCTAAACAGGGAACGCCCTAAACTCGGATCCGCCTTGGTCCTTGAGCAAGGTCACCTACATGCAATGTCACTGCAAAATGTCCTATTTCCACGAGTCCTTCCACTAAGCAACATGGGGTACGCTGGCAAGGATATTGTCATACCTACTTGGCTAATGGCTCCCAGCAGGGATTGGCATATTTCGCTTTATGTGATATTCTCTAGTTCCATCCATTTACCTACAAATGCTATAATTTCATTCTTCTTAAGGCTGAGTAATATTCCATTGTGTATATGTACCACATTCTCTTTATCCATTCATCCATCTGTTTAGGTTTTTTGGAGGAAGCCATTTGAGGGGGCAGATGGATAGATAGTTGTCCAATAAAGAAGTGGGGTAATAAATAGAAAGCAGTAGAGGAAAGGAGATTTAAAGATAGGGTGGCCACTGTAGGTGACCCTGGAGTCATCCAGGGCAGTTATGCAAAATCTGCTCAAACCAAGAGCACGTGTTACCATGTGTGAGCAGGCCCCAGGACTCACCAGCCAACTCCAGAAAAGACCTAGGGCTGGGAACAGTGGCTTCTCAGGCGGTCCTTGTCCTAAGGGCAGCTCATACCACAGCAGAGGCTACTGTGCATGCAGAGAATGTATCGACCACTGCCCCTCCTCAGCTGTGGGTCCCTTCCTCCCACACACACGCAGCCGATGCCTCTGGAGAGGACAAGAGAAGGACAAGCAGAAACCCAAAGTCCAAAGGACTGAGCCTTTGACAAAAATAGACTCCACATTTACCTCAAAATCCCGTTTAAAACATTGAGTCTGAAGAAATTTACTCAATTGGTCTAAAATACAAGGCCTCCCAGGCATCCAGTGACCTTCTCTGACAGCATGCTGCCCCATAAAGGGGGACAAGTGGACACCAGGAAAATGCAGAGTGACTGTGTTCTCCACACAGTGGAGATGATCTGCTGCCCCAACTTTCAAACTCCACGTGGCCAGGAAAGGACACAGCATGTAGCAAACGGGAGCCAGGTAGGCCTTGTGCCTTTCTCTAAGACAGAGAGTCACGCTGGCCCAGGGGCTTAAGCACGGCAGGGGTAGAAACTAAATATACTTTATGTGCTTCTCAGGGAGGAACAAAAGCATTATTCATTTTTTTCATTATAATTTTTTAAAGCTAAAAGCATGATTTAGGAGAAGCCATTTGTGACATTGCTGCATTCAATTACCCAGCACAAATTTGGATAGGCCTGGCAGCTATTTCCAGGCTTCCAAATGTGGGTCATAAATATGCATTAATCAGAAAGGACAATGCAATCAAGTGGTTTCACATCATCTGTCATTTCTGTGAAGGGCACTTATTAGCAACTGCCTGTTCTGGCAGATTGGGTTTTTATATACGAAAATTAAGCAGCCACAATCCCTACCCTCTTGAAATGTAAACCTGACAATGTTGAGTTGAACAATCACACGCTGATATGACAATTAGTTTCCATCCACCCCCCCCCACCCCCCCCACCCCCGGATCCAGCCCTAGGAAGCTCTTTCTCACGGGCACCGAACATGGAATTCTGTACGTGCTATGCTCCCTACCTGGACCTTTTTCTAGATTAAAGTACAAACATGGAACATGGTGTTGGGTTACCTTCTTTCAGGAACTGAAAAGTGGGAAGTTGCTTTTCTTGTACATCAGGGAGGGGGGCCACACGGTTGGACACTTGGCCAATTCCCATTATTCCATCACTTCTTTTCTACCAAACACCTCTGTATTCATCAGGGGCTTTCACTGCTGTGACCCAAATACTTAACACAAACAATTTGGAAGAGCCGGGTGCAGTGGTGCACGCCTGTAATCCCAGTGGGCTGAAGCAGGAGGATCACAAGTTCAAAGCCAGCCTCAGCAACTTAGCTAGACCCTGTCTCTAAAATATAAAAAGGGCTGGGGATGTGGTTCAGTCGTTAAGCACCCCTGTATTCAATTCCTGAAAGAGGAAATGTTTATTTTGATTTTAGAGGTTTCAGTCCATGGTCAGCTGGCTTAGTTGCTTTGGGTCTGAGGTGAGGCAAAAAATCACAGAAGGACATAATGCAGGGAGCTGCTCAGTTCACAGCAATCAGAAAGCAGAGGGAGACAGACAGCAAGGAAGGAGCCAGGGACAAGATATAGCCCCCTGGGGCACACCCCCAGTAACCTACTTCCTAGAATCATGTCCCACTACCTATCATTTCTACCACCTCCCAGTAGTCCATTGAGATAATTAATACATTAAGTGGATTAATCCACTGGTGAAGTTAGTTCTTGTAATTCAATCATTACTAAAAGCCTCACTTCTGAATATTGCTGCGCTGGGGACCTAGCCTTCAATGCACGAGACTTTGGAGGACTTTCCAGATTCAAAACATAAATAAAAATCCCCATTTTAATTTAGCATAGTAGTGTACCCAGCATTTTTTAAATTTACATAATATAGAGGAATGCATTACAATTCTTCATACACATATAGAGCACAATTGTCCATATCTCTGGTTGTATACAAAGTATGTTGACACCAATTCATGTCTTCATACATGTACTTTGGATAATGATGTCCATCACATTCCACCATCCCTGCTAACCCCCTGCCCCCTTTCTTCCCCTCCTACCCCTCTGGCCTATCTAGAGTCTATTCCTCCCATGCTCCCCCTCCCTACCCCACTATGAATTAGTCTCTTTATATCAGAGAAAACATTCAGCATTTGTTTTTGGAGGATTGGCTAACTTCACTTAGCATTATATTTTCCAACTCCATCCATTTACCTGCAAATGCCATGATTTTATTCTCTCTATTTTTTTTTTTTTTTTTTGCTGAGTAATATTCCATTCTGTATATATACCACTTTTTTTAATCCATTCATCTACTGAAGAGCATCTAGGTTGGTTCCACAGTTTAGCTATTGTGAATTGTGCTGCTATAAACATTGATGTGGTTGTGTCTCTTGTAGTATGCTGTTTTTAAGTCCTTTGGGTTTAGCCTGAGGAGAGGGATAGCTGTATACCTAGCATTTATAAAAAGGCATTTCTCAGTATTACCTGCAGGTAGAGGTGGAATATGACATAGTTCTGACCAATGAAATGTAAGTGAAATCACCAGACAAGGCTTCTGAGAAAGCAATTTTTAAAAGGGCTAACTCGGTTGTCATTTAATTTTGCCATTTCAATCTACTGGCTTGGAACGCAGATGAGCTGCTGGGTGTACAGCAGCCATGAGCTGCTGGATGTGCAGCAGCCATCTTGTGACTATGAGGAGTCAATTAGAAAAAAACAGAAGCTGTATTTTAGGGGTGGCTAATCAGAATGATAGAAAGACACTAGGTTCCTTTGAAATGTTAAGAGAGGAAAATAAAATTGCTATTTGGTTAAGCCCCTGTCATCAGATTTCTATTACCTAATTCTTTTTTTTTTTTTTTTTTAAGAGAATGAGAGAGACGGAGAGAGAGAATTTTTTTTTTTTTTTAATATTTATTTTTTAGTTTTCGGCGGACACAACATCTTTGTTTGTATGTGGTGCTGAGGATCGAACCCAGGCCGCACGCATGCCAGGCGAGTGCGCTACCGCTTGAGCCACATCCCCAGCCCTCTATTACCTAATTCTATTTCAAATGAAATCCCTAATTGATTCTAAGAATAATATAGATGAGACTACATAAATTAGGGGACCACTGTGATTAGAGCTCAATTTTTGACAGTGTTTTCTTCCTTTTGAGCACCAGTAGTTTGCAGAGTTTGCAGCAATGTTAGCACAGTGGAGTTTTTGCCCTAATTCAATCATAAGCACTTAACAATCATGAAATGAGGGCCTAAGCCACGTCAAATACAGTCTGGTTGTTGTGGGTTCAAGTTTCTGCCTCGTGGTGCTGATGTTCTTCAGGTTAGAGGAAGAAAAGGTGGATAAAGTGATGATGCAAAGGAAAAAAAAAACAGATTAAGGGGGTTAGACATGCAGGAGAGATGAGAGACACTGGCAGATGACACTAAGCCTTCACATAAGACCTCCCTTCTGCTATGCATCAGTCTGCTGGGCTACTACAACACAACGCCACAGATTAGGTGTCTTAAAAAAAAGAAATTTATTTTCCATGGTTCTGGAGGCTCAAAGTCCAAGATCAAGGCACCAGTTAGTTTCTGCTGACCTTGAGCTCTCTCCAGGAGGACAACCGGGTGCACTGTTATCTATTGCTACATGACAAATTACCCCATATTTAGCAGCTTAAAGCAATGAACACTTATTATCTCACAGCTATTGTGGGTCTGGAATCTGGCTGCAGCTCAGCTCAGTGTCACTGGCTCAGGGTGTCACTGGTAGCCCCAGTCAAGGTGCCCTCGAGGGCTGGAGTCACCTCAGGGCTTGATGGAGGAGGATCCCCTTCCAAGTCTGCTCACATGGCTCCCGGTGGGGGCTCAGATGGCTGTTGGCTGCTGGCCTGAGACTTCTATTTCTTACCAAGTGGGCCTGTCCCAGGGCAGCTCACAGCACAGCTGCTTGCTTCCTACAGAACATGGAACGGGACAGAATGCGCGCAGGATGGAAGGTGGCTGAAATGGAAGCTGTGTTCTTTAACCTATTCCAGGGAGTGACATTACATCACTCTTTCTTAAGACTTTTTTTTTTTTTTTAAGAGCCTTTTTAGATTCACAGCAAAATTGAGCAGAAAATAGGGGAGTTCTCACCACCCCCTCTCCCTCCACACACCAGCAATATCCCGCACTAGAGCGGTGCATTCGTTATAGTTGGTGAGAAACAGAAACTTCAGTGGTCCATTTTCAGAATATAGTATTTAGCCTTAAATGTGAAATTGGGATGCAAAATACAATCGTAGCCATTTTAACTATAGCTCTTTCTTTTGTCTGCCTCAGTTTTTGTTTGTTTGTTTGTTTTTGGTACCGGGAATTGAACCCAGAGACACTTAACAGTTGAGTCACACCTCCAGCCCTGTATTTTATTTAGAGACAGGGTCTTGCTGAGTTGCTTAGGGCCTTTGCTGAGGCTGGTTTTGAACACGTGATCCTCCTGCCTCAGCCTCCTAAGCCACTAGGATTACAGGCCTGAGCCACCATGCCCAGCTGCCGGCCCTAATTTTAAAATTAGCCCATCATGTAAATTGTAATCCCAAACTACTCCTATCAGAGCAAGGGGCAGCACTGCATTAGGGGTAAGAATAGGCATACTGCTCGCCCAAGAGTGCTTGCTTGCAGACTTTGTTCAGTAGCATTCCCTTCTGCAGAAGTACAGTTTGCCTTAAGGAGTAACTTTAGATCATGTGCCTGATTTCTTGTGGTACCTATTTCTAACACAACACTGACACATCATTACAAACCAGAGCCACAGCTTATATTAGGGTTCACTCTGTATTCTATGTTCTATGGGTTTTGACATGTATAATGATATGTATCTACGTTTACAATGCAAAATTTGTTTTTGTTTTTGGGAGAAAATCACTTTATTCTAATTAACTCACAAAGAATAACATCAAAACAGATGGTTTAAGGAAACTGCACAAACATTGGTCCAGCCCCAGATCCTGAATCTACTTGGTGAACTTCAATACAGTTAGAGAACTCTTGCATTGCCATTCAGAAACAATGAAGCTATTAAAAGAGGTCTAACTTATGGTTTTACATTTCCTACTTTCACTACCAATTACATTTTTATGCTGACGGAACTTGGTCATCAGAGCTGATTTTCTACTTCTTCAATTTGAACTTCTAGATTAGACTAATCCATTTGCATTTCTGCACTGTGCCGGCTCCTCATTGAAACCCTCACAGAGCTTAACCTCACCCTGGTTCTGGGTACACTCCAAAAATTGTTTTCTCTCCTAAAAGCGAGGCCCACTAGGTTGCTGCTGCTGTTCTGGCTGGGTTCCCTGAGGCTCCCAGTAAGTGATGTCAGCATTATTTCCTCCACTGAAGCCCCAGTGATGTAATGGCCCAGTGTGTGCCACACCACAGAGCCCACAGCCACACCAGCGGCAGGGGTTGCCATCTGAGCTATCAGACCCAGCTGCCAGGGTGCAGCAGCAGGTGAACCAACTGCAGGTGGTGGGGATGAGCCACTGGTGCTGGCTTGGGTATAGCTGTCATCTGAGGGACCTACTAGCCAGGGGACCATGTGGGAAGTATGGCTCTGGATTCCATATGGCATTCTAAGTATGTGGTGGCTCAGCATCTAGAAATGCCTATCATGCATTATTTCTAGTCTCACTATTCTAAAAAGTCCCCTGTCCCATCTATTCATTCCTCTCCTCTATCCCCAACCCCTGGCAACCACCGATCTTCTCACTGTCTCCAGTGTTACCTTTTCTAAATGTCATATAGTTGGAATCATACAGTATATAACCTTTTTATATTGAGTTCCTCCACTTAGTAATATGCCTTTAAGGTTCCTGCATGTCCTTGTGTGACCTGATAGCTCATTTCTGTTTGGTTCTGAATAACATTCCATGGTCTAAATGTGCCATAGTTTATCCATTTACCTACTAAAGAAAAACTTAGTTATTCCTCAGTTTGGCAATTATGAATTAAGGTTTTCATGTGAATATAAGTTTTCAACTCCCTTGGGTAAATACCAAGGAGCATTACTGCTAGATTTTATGGTAAAATAAATTAGTTTTGTAAAAAACTACCAAACTGTCTTCCAAATATTCCAAATTGCTTTCCCACCAGCCATGAACAAGAGTCCCATGTTACTCCATACTCTCACCAACATTTGGAGTTGTCAGTGGTTGGTAGTTGAGCCATTCCAATTAGTGCACGGTGGTATGTTATTTTAATTTGCATTTCTCTAATGATATATGATACTTAGCTTCTTTTCATATGTCATCTCAACCCTTCTGCTGCCCAGCCCACATTTTCAAGGGTTATAGTTTGGATATAAGATGTTCACCAAAAATCTCATGTTAAATAATGCAGGAATGTTAGAGGTGAAATCATCATGAGAACTATGACTTCATTAGTGGAGTGACCCATTTGATGGATTGATAATCCGATGGATTATTTCCTCCAGGTGAAGCATGGCTGGAGAAAGCAGTCACAGGGGGTGTGCCCTTGGGGAATATATATCTTGCCCCTGGCTGTTCATGCTCTCTCTGTTTCCTGATAACATGAGCTAATTGCTTTCCTCCCCATGTCCTTCCACCTTATCTCAGGCCCAGAGCTATGGAGTCAACTGACCAGGGACTAAACCTCTGGAACCAGGAGTCAAAACAAACTTTTCCTTCTCTAAGGCTCTCATAGGTTATTTTGGTCACAGAGACAAAAAGTTGACTAACACTCCAGGGGAGGAAAAGAGGGATTAGTTGCTGAAGGATATAGAGTTAAATTTCTTTAAAATTTGTTTTACAAAAATGTTATGGTTTAGATGTGGTATCCCCCAAAAACTCATCTGTGAGACAATGCAAGGTTTAGAGAAGAAATTATTGGGTTATAGCCTTAACCTAATTAGTGAATTAATCCCTGATGGGATTAACTGGGTAGTAACTGGAGGCAGAGGAGGTATGTGGTTGGAGGAAGTGGTTTACGGGGGCACAGCTTGGGTTATATATTTGTATCTGGCAAGTGGAATCTCTCTCATATCACCTTGTGAGCTGCTTCCTTCCCTCTGCCACGCTCTTTCACCAAAATGTTCAGCTGTACCTTGAGCCCCAAAGAATCGAGTCTGCTGTCTATGATTGAGACCTCCGAAACTATGTGCCCTCAAATAACTTTTCTCTTTTACAATTGTTCTGGTTGGATCTTTTAGTCACAGAAGTGAAAAAGCTGACTAAAACAACAAACCAGATCATCTTCATCAATAAAGGTCATATATTTGATATATTAAATACATAACTTCGTTCTTTTTTATACTTTATTCATGCATTTCCTAGAAGTATTGCGAAAATAAGTTTGTAAATAATAAACTTGAGGGGATTTAAAAAACAAAACACTATTTGGTACCCATGTGGGGATCAGAAACAAGAGTATTCATCTTCCAGGGCTTCCAGGGTGCTCACCTGTATATCCTCTAACTGCTGAGATGAGCCACACGGGCTTACTTAGGCAGATGAAGCAATATGCTTCAGTGAGGGCAGACATTCTTTCTTGTCTTGAAAACAAGCCTACAGCTGCTTGGAACATGCAAACTGCTGGGCAGAGAGACCTGCACATGGCAACTAGCCCAGTGATTCCAATTAAAATGCTAACCTCCAACTGGAGGGACCCCTTACACCATAAATAATGTCTCCAGTTGCTTTATATTCTGACCCTACACTGCAACTACATACTAAAATATGCACTAAACATAGACACAAGAAGAGATGGCTGAGCTCACTAATTCATGAAAGCAAATTCCCTAATCTCAGATCCTCATGGAGATAAGGATCAAGTGACTGTAGGATTTGAGGAGAATGAAGAATAATATTTTCCTCTCCTCCAACATTCAGTACCAACTCAGACATAAAACAGAATGGAAACTGAAGTGTCAGCTTTATTGCTGTTCAGATTGTGTCTTCAGAACTGAGCTAGTCCCATTTCCCATCCCAGTGTGGACCTTGGATATCCCCTGCCTCACACTGGCCCTGAGAAGTGAGGGAAAAGTGGGGGGCATCCTCACAGCTTTTGGATAGATTTGCTCTTCTTTGAGAAAGATGAGCCAGTTTAGGTCACCTGCCATAAGATGAGCAAGGGCCAAAATCTTAAATTGACTAAAAATGCAAGATTATGTTATTGCAAAGTTAACAAGAAAACTAATTTTCATTCAGTTTGGACTATCTAAAAAGCACAAAAGTTTAAGGTGATGACATTTATTAATGTGCCCAGTTGGCTGCACACTGAAACAGGTAGCTCCTAATGGCTTCTGTTTCTCTTTAATACCTCCTGTTTCTCCGCCCCCCACCCCCCATCAGAGTGGAATCTTAGCAGTTTCCATTAAGAACAGGGTGGGCAGGGGATAGAGGCCAACAGGAGTGCCTCAGTTTGCATGCTGTTGACATTCATATTAACACAGAATTTTATTGAAATTCTTTCCTCCTCTGGAAAAGGAGGAAAGGATGTGCAAGAGGCCAGGACATTATCTGGCAGAAGTTCCTCCATAGACAAATCTAGGCTGGAGGAAAAGAGCTTCCCCTGCACTAGCAGCAAAGCTAGCCAGAGAAGTGCCAAACCCCACCCAACAGCCTGGAATGCCTACCCTCAGTAGATCATCCCATGTGTGAAAGGCAGGCCAAACCTGCACCAAGTAAAGAAATTCAAAAGTTGGAGGTAGGATGCAGTGGTATAGCACTTGCCTGACATGCACAAAACCCTAGGTTTGGTCCCCAAAATGAGAAAAAAAAAAAAAAAAGTAAAATAAAACTTTTACTGATCCTTTACCATGCACCAAGATCCAGGCCAAGTTCTGGGAATATGGAGATACATTCATACTCTAGGTGACCCCAGGAAGCTACAGCTGGGGTAAGTCCCATTTTGAACACTAAAGAATCTTAGGTATGAATATTTAACTAATTTGGGGAATAAATGCAATTTTTCCCCTGGAGTTATCTCCTTTATTCAAATATATTCTAGACACTACTCTATCTTCTTGGGATTCAGTAGAGAAGGAAATAGAGTTCTCATGGAGCTCACTTTATACATACACTCATGATAACTCTGCTTTTGGAGAACACCCTAAGGTTAAGTCTACTTCATCAGAGAAAATCCTGGATAATTAAAGTCCTTTCTATTCTACTATTCTAAATTTTTCTTTAACTTTTGGCTGCTTTGATTCTTTGTTCTCCTAAGTGTGATATACTCCTAGCTTTCTGCATGAAATGCTAGACTCAGCTTAGGAACCCTCTCTTTCAGGAAGCCTCCTCCCATCCTTTGCAGGCTGGGCTCAGTGGCTGATCCTGTTCCCTCAGGACGGTGCTCAAGCTTCTACTAACATGTAAATCCTCACTTCAGGGCAGGGGCAGTTTCTCACCAAACTTTACAGTACCAACACCAATCACAGTACCTGGCACACAAAAGGCATTCAAATATTCATTGCCCTGGGCAATCCTTCTGCCCAAAATGATCTCAAGTGCTGCAGTCCTTAGAAAACCTCAAATCTCAAAATTCCAGGGACAGAGTAAGGGTAAAAGAACATGTAAGAGTAGTTGGTGCTAGGGATGCTGTCCAGTGGTGCCTTGCAGACCACCCTGAAGAAGGAGATGGACACTTGGTTTCTAGGACTGCTATCATAGACCTCCTGCCTCCCACTCCTAACCTCTCCACTTGGCTTTCCTTCCAGTGAATTTCTACTTTGGCATAAAAGGTAAGCCCTTTGGGTGACATGGACATGAAGCTTTGATTGTGCAGATTCATCTCTCTCAGGTTTACAAATGTCCAGAGAAAGAGTCCCTACATACAGGGAAAGCATGACTATGTGTTCACCTTTATATTCCCACTGCCTGCTGCACTGCAAGGCATGAAGACAATCACTAATTTAGCAGTTATCTATGGAGAGCTTATTAAGTGCCAGCAAGTGCCTTCCATGGTAAACATGGGAAACAAGCTCCTCTGAACAGGGCTTATAGGAGATGTCAATCTTAACTCCTGGAAGACACAGCTGGCTCCTTTCTTACTACCCCATACCTCCCACTCCCAGTCATTGTGTTATTTTCCTAGGCTGTCTTAAAAAAGTACCTGGTGACTTGGAAACACAGAAATATGTTACCTTCATTTGGGTGGCTCTAAGTCCAAAATCAAGGTGTCAGCCCAGACCAGGCTCCCTCTGAAATCTGTTGGGGAGAATCCGTCCTTGTCTCTTCCCAGTTTCCAGTGGTGGCTGACAATACTGAGGCATTCCTTGGTCTACTGCAGCATCACTCAGATCTTTGCCTCTGTCCTCACATATCCCCCTGTATGTTTGTCTTCACGTGCATTTTTCTCTTGTTATAAGGACCCAGCCCTGTTGCATTAGAAGAGTCCACCCCAATGACCTCATCTTGACTTGATTGCATCTGCAAAGACATTTCCAAATAAGATCACATTCACATTTCCAAACTCACGGGTGCTGGAGGTTAGGACTCCAACATATTTTTTGGAGAGGAGGCACAAAATTCAGTCCACGACGCTCATATTCTGTTACCTAGGCAGCCAGACAATGGAACTGTTTAATTTTCTTCATTCAAAACACACCGCTGCTCCTCCAATCCGGACAGCCAGAGGTGCTGTGGGGGCAAGATAGTTAGACCTTGGTCATCATTATAAACCGTTTGTGAGTTTTCTAGGCACTTGGAGTCTTCAACTGCCCCACTCCTCGCCTAGAGAGACCCCACCCCCACCTGATTTCATAGTTCCTCTAACGGAAGCCAAACTTCTGTTACAGGATTAGGCAAGAGTCTTAAGCCCAAATGGGTGTGGCTGAAGACTTTAAGAAGAACGAAGGGAGGAGCAGGCAGAGATACCAACATTGAGTGCCAGAGCTTCCTCTAACTTTCAACCAGGTAAGGGGACGTCCCAGCCAGTGAAGTGTCTGGGGCAAATGTCCCCGAACTCGCAGACTCTGCAGACTCAGGGGTCCGGGGCGGAGAGACCAGGAGACCGGACCCGGGAGACCTGGACAGGGCCGGGCCGCTTCCCGGCCACTTGGGTTTCCGCTCCCCGCAGGCCGGCAGGGGGCGCGCGAGGGCCTAGGGCCCCGCTGGCCAGGCGGGGTCCCGGGGCGGGAGGGGCGCTTTGGCAACTTTTTGGTTGGCTGCTGCGCGGATGCGAACGGCCCAGGGCCCTTTTAAACTTGATCTCCCAGGCGCCCTCTCTTTTCGGTCGCAGCACGCTGCTCGGTAAGTGTGTACCGACCCGCCAAGCGTGGGAGCCCGCCACGTGGCTGAGGGTCTCGCCGGCGGGTGGCCCTTTCCCGAGCCCGGGACAGGGGTTCGGCCTCAGCTCGGCGCCAAGGGCGGGGCCCCTGTAGGTGCAGAAGTCCAACAATTGGACTTAACCAAGACCGAGGCGCAGATCCAGGGACCCCCTCCGGGTTTTAAGCGCCCCTGGGGCTCCCGCCTGCCCGGTAGTTGGGGACCGCGACATAGCCTACTTAGGAAATCGATGAGATCTGAGGTCTGAAGCGCTTTAAGTTTCCGAGCAGAACAGTATAATTCCAGTGCTAGCAACAAGCGGAGGTAATTTCGCCCACATTGCCACTTTCCCGCCACAAATGCTTTCCAGTTGCCACTTTGCTGAGTTGTTTGTATTTTTAAAAAGGTTTGAGTGAATCTTCCGGTAGCCGATGACTGCAGTGAGTCAAGCAGAGAGCTGGGAGGTTTCCTGAGGGATCCCACAATTTTCTCCCCCAGATCCACCTGTAGAGGCTGGTGTGCTGCACAGGGTCCCTTGCAAAATGTGCTGGGGGCCAGGCCTGTCTTGCTTGGTCCTATGGAGGATGGAGGGTGGAGAGGGGATGTGCTTGGACAAGGGGTTAGACACCTAACTTCTGTCCCCAAGATGTAAGAAGCATACAAAGCTGCCCTTGAGAAAGTTTGTCTGAAGGAAGAATTTCCAAGCCTTGGGGCTTGTGTGTTTGTTTGTTTGTTTTTAAGCATCCTGACAATTCTAAATGTAATGCACTCTAGGGCGCTAAACTGCTGTACAAAAGGATATTTTCTGAATTTGTCAAAAACTATAAAGATCTAAATTTAGACAAGTGAATGAAAGACTCATTGTGTCTGTAATAGGAACCACTTAGTAATCTTTTGTTTTTGTTTTTCAATGCATATGACATCTTTATTGAGGTATTAATATTCAATTAATTGTGTTTATTTAATGAGTGCAATTCAAGGAATATCAACAGCATTTTGTAAACTTTTCCAGAGAATATTTTGAATAATGAGAAACTACTTGTGTATACTGCTAAAAATAATCTACTGACAACACTAAGTAATGAAAAAATATATATATATAGGGTAACTGACACTCTCATGTATGCCTGGTGCAAAATTAGAATAATCGCTTTTTATTTTAGTCAGCTTTTCATTAGTATTACACACACACCAACTAATTTATAAAGAGTGGAATTATTTTGGCTCAGTTTTGGAGGTTCTAGTTCTTGATAGACTGGCTCTGTTGTTTGGGGTATGTGGCAAGATAGCACATTATGGCAGTAGTCTTATAAGACTTATTAGTCTTATAAGAAGGGCAGTGATGTAACCTGTGTTCTAGGCACCTTTTGTTCAGCCACAAATCTAGACCCAAGCAACGAACAGATTGTCAAATAGCCCAGTGACACAGGAACCTCCAATGGGTATTTTTTGTTTTACCATTGATTTAGGTGTTGAGGATTCCTGTTGAACCAAACTAGGTTAACATTCAGTTTGATGCAGGCTGAGAGCCTGGCATGTCAAAGAAGCAGCCCTGAGCCAGTGTCTATTTAAGGATTATAGAAATGGAGCAAGTGCCCAGGACTAGAAACTTCTCAACCCTGGGCTCTCAGCCTCACGGTAAACAAGTTTCATGTTTCTTTTTATTTTAAATCTGTTGTGAAAAGTTTGTTTCAGTTTTTTAGGAGAATACTGTATCCAAGTAGTGTTTGTTTTCTTAACTTAATACTATTGTGTGCTAATGTAACAAAGAGATAAAGTTGAAAAGATGGCAACTGCTAAAGTGAAATTGATTCCCAGAGTATAAGGAACATAAAATCTTTGGAATTGTCAGGAATTTGGAGACCATAGCTTTGTATTTTATCTATTCATCAAAGACAGCTAGTAGATAGCCACAATACAGGCCACTCTTTAAACAACAAAGCTGGATTATCATTATTATTATTATTATTTCTCCTGGGATTGAACTCAGTGGCATTGACCACTGAGCCACCTCCCCAGCCCTATTTTGTATTTTATTTAGAGACAGGGTCTCACTGACTTGCTTAGTGTTTCTCACTTTTGCTGAGGCTGGCTTTGAACTCGTGAACCTCCTGCCTCAGCCGCCCAAACCACTGGGATTACAGGTATGCACCATCATACTCAGTCGGATATTCTTAACATTAACCTTGTTGTTACTTTTTTGCCAGGCTCAGTGGTGATCAAGATCCTGAAGAACAAAAGGTATGGACCAAATGGAAACAATTTGGCTTGAGTTCATAGTGGAATAGAATTCTTGGCCAAGGATGAGAACTCTAACCTGATTGGATATGCTTCTGCTCTGATGGGTTAAAGGATTTACCTGAGGCCAACTTGGTGTACAGGAATTTAGTAAATGCAGTCACACCATTCCTTTTAAAATTCTGCTTTACACAGAAGAGGGCGAAAGCCTCTAGTAAATGGATTAATGCTTCATCAAGCCAAGAGAGTTAAAATTTTTTGAGTTAAAAATTTTGTGGGTTTTTTGTTTTGTTTTGTTTTTGCATGTGTGTACACTAAAATGTTTGTGTCAACAATGGGTACATTAGGGATTCTGTTTCTTATTTCTGCAGTTTTTGTAAACATAGTCTAAGGGCTCTGGGGATTTAGCTCAGTTGGTAGAGTGCTTGCTTTGCAAGGCCATGGGTTCGATCCCAAGCACCACACACACAAAAGAACATAGTTTAGATACTACTATATTATTTTATTGATTAGTAATTGCTGACCTAATAATCTACTGTATTTCTTTTACAGGTCTGATGCATGAAAGAATCAGTAAAGCTGTTCAAGTAATAAGGTATATGGCTGTATGGAATAGAGGTTTTGATGTCTTTGTCCCTTTCTTGGTGGTCACAGAGGTGAATTTTGAGACAGTCCTAATTACATATATGAGCATATCTGAGAATTGTACCTCTGCCCTGTAGCTGAATTGGACTCTTAGAGTCATTTCTGTAGAATTTAGTTCCACATTTAGATTTTCTGTTAGCAAGGCTAGTTTGAAACTTGACACAGAATTAACATTAAAGATTGTCTTCATTGTTGGTTCACAGACTCTACAAAGATGACCAAGGCTGGTTCATTAAGATCAGAGCCAGGAGGGGTGGTACACACCTGTAATCCCAGTAGCTCAGGAAGCTGAGGCAGGAGAATCACAAGTTCAAAGCCAGCCTCAGCAACTTAGTGAAGCCCTGTCTCTAAATAAATATTTTAAAAGGGCTGGGGTTGTGGCTCAGTGGTTAAGTACCCCTGGATTCAACTCATGGTACCAAAAAGAAAAAAAGATCAGTTAGAATAATTCTAAATTAAATAGCTATTTTAAAACTATCTTAAGAAATTGTTGACTGCTTTAATGTACAAAAGTCATTATAAAATTATTCTTACTATTCCAGACAATCATGTGCTTTTATGGTATACTCAATTAGTAGAGGCGTAAATATGGTAGGACTAGAATTAAATTCTAAGATTTACCTCTTACCTGAGCAAAATATCTGTACATCATAGCAAAATTTGAAACTGTCCTCATTGTTGGTTGACTAAAGAAAAGTTGAAAATACTTTCAAAAACTTGGCTTTGTGTGTTTTGTATGCTTCCATCTTTTTTCACAGCCGATCATTTTGGTGATTAGATCTGACCCTCTTGACAGAAAACGGATCAATTGATTCCAAGAACAGGAAGGGGTTGATTGCAAAGGGCTAGGAGGGGATTTTCAAAGTGATTTTTACATCTTGTTCTACATCTTGATCATCTTGGTGATTGCATGATTATGTGTTTGTCAAATATCACACTTAACAGGATGAATTTTACTGAATATAAATTCATACTAAAATAAGCATGACTTTAAAAACATCCTTTCTGGTATCTTAATAACATTTCCAAAGCAATCTATGGGAGAGTGGTTTGGGATCACCATTTAACATGATTTTATTGAGACATTAAGAGCAACAGAAATGCATGAAGATCATTTTTAGGGTATAAGTGACTCATGCACATGATAAATATCTGAGAAAAGTAAGATACTGACACACCCATCCAAGATATGAACTTTACATTTATGGATGATTGAGGCAGCAGCATATACTACTCTACCTGCTCAACAGCTGCACTTTGAATCTCAACTATGCCATGGTACTTTCACCAATTTGAAAATCCATATAGTCACAACAAGGTAGCAGAAAATGGGGTGTGAAGATTCTTACCATGTGCCCCAGTGCTGTTAATTCTACTTTGGGTTCCTTGAATCCTGATTCCTATATTGACCGGGTTTTCACTCCAAGGAAGTTTTCTAGAATGTGAAGGTATGTGAACTGCTTGGTGTGCTCCTCTGAAAGGCTGGTTGAAGCCAGGTGTAGCACATACCTGTAATCCCAGCAACCCATGGGGTGGGGGGAGGGTCTGAAGCAGGAGGATCACAAGTTCAAAGCTAGCCTGGGCAATTTATTGAGACTCTGTTTCAAAACATAAAGGGCTGGGGAGTGTAACTCAGGGGTGGAGTGCCCCAGGGTTCATTTCCAGTACTACCAAAAAGAAAAAAAAATGCAGTTTGGAAAAAAATCAATCTTCTTTTCCCCTAAAAAGAAAAATGGGTTCTAAAAAGAAAGATGGGTTCAAACATTAGTTGAGTCATTGTTCTTCCCTATAGGTCAGACTTCTACCCCTGAGCCTGTTGAGCCTTTTCCTGGTGACCAAGGGTATAGAGCTTAGTTTTGTCATCTTGTATGTCTTCCAGAACCCATTGGGGTTCAAGGTTTGATGCATTCTTGCTGTATCCCCACCTCCACCAAATCCATGTCCCTATACCTGAACATGGTTAAAGAGTTAGAATTGAAACCAGTCTTAAAAAGTAGAATGGGGCTCGTTTCCCCAGTGTTATAGATTGAACACTTGAGAAATGCCAAGGCAATAGGTTTTATTTAAAGGATAGAACAGAGACTCCTGAGGGAGTGGGGGTGTGTTGGCCTTTTTATAGATTTTAGATTTCCTTTCTTGTGTCCCCTCCTCCTCTTATCTTGCCTATTTGACCAAAAGGGCAGGAAGAGAGCCATCTAGGGGGTGACTTCTTGGGTTGGAAAATGTGATCTTTCCCCTCCCCTGGAGGTTGTTAGCAACCAGGTGATGGGGAGTGCTACCTACCCATTTTCTTCTCTTTGATTATCAGCTGCCTGTCCTTTGCCCTCCTCTCACCATCAGTGAGATGGGCTAAGGAGCTGCAGTCATGCATCAGTTCTGTAGGATCAACTTTCCCTCCTTGGCACAGTGTGTGCCCTGTATGTTAAAACAGCTAAGGCAGCAATATACAAATGCCAACATGACTATTAAACCACCAGACTGTCCTTCGAGCTCCAGGGCCCTAACAGAAGAAGCAAGTCTGAAGTTGAATGAAATGTTTTCACAAGATTTATTCATTTCAAATGAGAGACTTGGGCTTGATGATTATCTTTAATTATGATAAAACTGGAATTGGAATACAATTTTTATGCTAAAGGTTATGATTTCACTGAAAATATAAAATCTTTCAGAACTCCAGTCACTAACTTTTCCAGATAGTGACACAACTCACCCAGTATGCCAGTTAACACCATTGATGTGTCATTCAGGTAGGTTGAGATGCATTACTTTGATTTCAAGAAAAGACATACCCCATGTTCCTAAGCACTTGAGTCCAAGTAGATTCTGTTTCTTAAAGGTAAGCAAGTCTTGTAGTTCAAGTGAATATTCCAGACTAAAATACGTGTATTTTTGAGGGTCTTCAGGCCTTAAATAATTATATTCTTGGCAAATATATTAAGTCCTGTGGTAGCAATGACTCCCTCCTTTATGGAGTTTGCGCAGTGATATCCATTGCACAATGTGACATGGAGCTGGTTGGCATGTGCTTCCATTGACTTCTGTTAAAAGAGGTAATTTCACCTTGTAGCTGGGTCAATACAATATCTGAAAGAGTCAATTGTTAGTACAAATAGTGAAGAAACTATTATATCTTATTATACCCCCCAATACCACATTTCCCAAAATGATTCAGGGTCATTTAAAAGCATCTTAAATAATACAGTAATCCATAAGAGAGAATAAAAGCCCAGTAAGAAGAGAGCAGGAGTACAAAAGTAAGCCATTGGCCTTTATGTTTTCTGCTCCAGCCAGTTTGGCTCTTGAGCTTCCTAAGGGCAGAGAAAAGAGACAACTGACAAATTAGCCGTTGAATATCACTTCAAAATGGAGGAGGGGAGCAGTCCTTCACATTTGAGGAATCCTGAACCCAAATGAGAACAGGCTCTTTTTCCCTCCTGATCTCAAGTACTTTGAAGAAAGTAGAACAGAAAGGCATCTAGATAAAAGGAGGATCTAGAAAAAGTGGAGACTGATGCATTTGGCTCTAGAGCAGGAAGGTGAGTTGTTAGCTGCCCACTCCGAAGTCTGGGCCTGCTCAGCTGATTGGCCAGCCAAAGTCAGAGGTAAAATGAGAAGCTACTTCCAGGTTGTATGCATGGATAAATAGCCAGACGTGTGTTCGAAAGTCTTATATTTATTTTGTACTCATAATAAAGATTGCCTTTCCAAAATTTACTTTGTATTTATAAACTTAAAATTTCTGCTTCCAATATTTTATTATAAAATTGTAGTTTATCACAATATGGAATTAGGCAACTGTGACTAGAAGGCCCTCTAGTGGAGTTTATCTATACTACAAGGGGCCAATTATCTTGAACCCTCCACTATTGCCACATGAACCTCCATACCAGTCAGTTTCAGAGATAAGAGGTAAACTGTCAAATTAGTTTGATGCATGTCACCTTGATTTGTTTTGGGGAGTAGCAGGATATTATAGCTGATGAATGAAACCTAATACCATTAACATTGGACAAGTTTCCTGACTTGTTACCATACTCTCAGGTAGGTATAACCTATGTGTCACAGGCCTCTCCTAGTGAAGAAATATGTGGGACTTAGGGAATAATTGTCTACAACTGCTCTCCAATACAGCAGCCACCAGTCACATGTGACTAGTCCAAACTGATGTGCTGTAGGTGTGAAAAGTTCAGATGTAAAGAATATATAAAAATTTGGGCTGGGGTTGTGGCTCAGTGGTAGAGCACTTGCCTAGCATTTGTGAGGCACTGGGTTTGATTCTCAGCACCACATCTAAATAAAATAAAGGTCCATCCATGACTCAAAAAAAAAAAAAAAAACTTTTAAAAAAGAATATATAAAATTTTCAATTTTATAATGATTTTAAGTTCCACAATAATTGACTGGGTTGAATTAAATACACTTCAAGTGATATTAATATGATTTGCATTATATTTCTATTGGACAGGATGGGTGTGAAACATGAATCAAAATCATCATGGAAACATGCAAATCGCAACCTACAATGTAATAGGAAGATGTTGCTATACTATACAGAACCTTGAGGAAAAGGAAGAGTAAAATTAGCACTCACAGTGAAGAATTTACCAGGAAGCAGCTATTTTCCCTCCTAAGGACAGAAGTTGCAGAGGTAGGGAGCTCATGCTACTCAGAAGACTCCACATAGAGTCTAGTCTCGCGCTAGAGATTTTAAAGGAAAAAGACTTCAGAATGTATTTATTAAATGCTCCTTCTGTTCTCCACCTGCCCTGCACAAACATTTGTGTGTTCATTGGAGTAATCAAGGGCTGGAGGGTTTGGTAGGCTACATCTAGTCAAATATGACTTCCTAGTAAAGAATCCAGATGAAGAAAGGTTTGGTCTCCTGACCAATTCTTCTGCTGGTGTGTGTGTGTGTGTGTGTGTGTGTGTGTAGTAGTAGAGTAGTAGTAGTAATGTAGTAATGGAAGGGGAGAGATTGGAGGAGGTGGCATCACAAATATCACTAGAACTTGTATAAAGTACTCTTTTTTGAAACTACCTTATGTTAGGCAAAATGTTCCACAGAATTCTCTCCTTCCCTTGTTTTCACTTAACTGTTTGCTCTAAAAAAGCAGATCCATGTAAAATCCCAGTGTGTCATTTTCTTGCTACTAATAATGACTTTTTGTCATTTTGTTTCTTTCTGTGAAGTGCTGAGGATCAAACCCAGGCCCTCACGCATGCTAGGCGAGTGCTCTACCACTGCTCTCCCAGCCTCTGTCATTTTATTTTTAAGAATAAGTGAATTCCTCCTGTAGTTTTCACATTTCTCTTAAATAATGGTTCTTAATTAGGGGACATTTGTTAGTGTCTGGAGACTCTTGATTGTCACAACTAGGTTGATGGGGCTATGCCGCCAGCTTCTAGTAGGTAGAGACCAGAGATGCTACAAAATATACTACAATGCAAAGGACTGCCCCTGCAACAAAGAATGTTGACCCAGAGTGTCCGTAGTACAAAATTGGGAATCACTGTCTTAGAAAATGTCATTTCTGGGGCTGGGGTTGAAGCTCAGTGGTAGAGAACTTGCCTATCATAAGTGAGGCACTGAGTCCCATCCTCAGCACCACATAAAAATAAATAAATAAAACAAAGGTATTGTGTCCATCTATACCTAAGAAAGAAAGAAAAGAAAAGAATGTCATTTCTTCAAGACCTACCTGTTAAGGTGTTCCTGAGTATGCTATTGGCTGTTTCCCAAATGTGACATAGAAAGCTTCTCTAGACCATGGGTCTTAAGGGGATTTTATTGCTAGTACCATTGTTTTTCATTTCCAGGTGAAACTTACACATCACAGCACTTATAAAATAATAATTGATTATTAGTCTTAAGTCAACATATAAAACTAGTTTTAGTGTTAATTGTTCATAAGTGACCAGCAACTCCCCATTTGCTCATCACAAACAAGTATGTTCTTAGAGTGTTCATGAGGCGAAGCTTGTCCACACTCGCCAAAGGACCACCGTATCTGTGGTCTGGCTGCAGAGTCCATAAGCCACACCCAGGTTATTCTCATGATCTGTTTCTCCAATCAATAGCTTCAGTCCTCACTAGGAGTATTCAGCTCAACCAAAGAACAGTCACCAACTAGCAGAAGAACAAAAAAAGTAAACTCACACTGAAGAATTGAACCAGACATTACTGACCACTCTCCACCTCTCTAATTTTAACACTAACCAGAAGATTCTGACTCATTTTAAATCCCGAAGAACAATAAAACACTGAGTTACTATACTGGCAAAATTAAAACAAGCCTCTTCAAGTTGTCTGGGGGGGCTCTCTGACTTGGAGTCATCCCCCTTTCCTGCGCTGATGGTACCACCAGGGCCAAGACACACGTAAGCAGATGGTGCTGTTGGCAAGAGGTGATGTCACTGTTGCTCTGGAGTGTAGCATTGGCACTGGCAGACACGGTAGCCATGAGGGAAGTCAGTGGACACACTCAGTGGAGATGGGGCCAGAGTTGCTCTGGGAAGTACTGCCTACCTCTCAGCTTAAAGGTGTCCAAGTGCCCTTCTTTATTGTCTCATTCACCTGGGAATTTTCAATCTTACACTTTCTTGCATAAAAAAAATACAGCACATGGCCTGTGGTTACAAACAGCATGGAAATGAAGACTAGCATGCCAAACTGCTGTGGCTGCGGGGCCAGCATGACGAGGATGAAGTGGATGAGGTCCATAAGATAGTTCAGGGAGCACTGCACACCGTTGACGGCCCCTCGCTCTGCTTCCGGAATGTTCTCCTGGAGAAGCTGGGTCACAGTGAGGTCAAAGGACCAGAGCCCTGCAGGACAGCAATGTAGGGAGAGAATAAACATGAACAGATGTCAGAGGACCTCTGTGAGATTCTGGCTCTGGAATTGATGAGCATTGTTGCCTTGGATAAATGCAACTTCCTGCTGCTCAGTTTCCTTATCTGTGAAATGGGAATATTAAAGGCACTAATGGCTCATTGGAGAATTCCATGAACTTGTACAATAAAATGTAGTGCTGTGCCTGACCACCTGTGCATGGCAGTTACTGTCATAAGTTATGGTGTTATAATTATCTTTTTGAATCACCATCACTACCATTGTCATCAGATGCACAATAACTTCATTTTGGATGTATTTATTTGTGTCCCCTCCTCATTGCAAAAACATGTTTAAGGCAGAGAGCAAAATCTTGAGCTTCAAATCTACTTCCAATTCCAGATTTTCCCTCTTCACACCTGGCTTAGCTGAGAAAGAATTGGGCTCCACTCTTCACCCTGCCCACCACTCTCAAACACCTAAAGAGGACACATTTGAATTTGTTTCAGAAGCAGCTCCAGGATCTGCTGTGTAACCATCAGCAAGGGCAGAAGCCAGCAGTGCTGAGGACAGTGCTGTTCTTCAGTGGCAATATCTCCCCTAGGGGTTCTAGTGCCTGTCCCAGTGGGCCCTGAACCCAACTTCTTCCTGTTCAGTTGGTTTTCCAGCCAACTAGCCTTCTGGGTTCTCCCAGGATTCAGCATTGGCTCTGCAGAGGCCTCCTGGTGCCACTGTCCCAATCCATGGACTTAGCTCTGAACTCAATAATTATTTGGAGGTAATGTACTATGTCCTCCGGTGCCTGCCTTTGCAGAGCACTGTCTGGACCTCTGTCTTCCTGGGCTGCCCTAGCCACCCTGCTGTGGCCACCACCCACAGGCCCTGACCAGTCCCCCATCCTCTTGGGGTGTTCTTACCACCCCAAATGCCTCAATTTCTCTCCAGGCTTTCCTGCCAAGAACCCCATCCTGCAGGGGACTCTGACCCAGAGCTTACCTGTAATATCTCCACACCTGCTGGTCCTTTGCCAGCAGCACTTACAAAGTTAGAAAGTATCTGTAAAATGCTGCAGTGGTACTATGAGAAGTGCTCAAGGAAGCGAGGGCTAATTATGCATTGAGAATTATTTCTAAATTGAGGGCATAAAGAGTTACAGTTCTTAGATTTTAAAAAGCAAAGTGACTTTTAAGCAATGTGCCAAATCTTATTGTAGGCATAGTTCTGCAAGTTAGTTTCCATCAGAGTAGAAACAAGTATCTACTGAACACACACCTAAGATGAGCCCTAAGCTTGGTGATACATGTTGGATACTTATTGTGTCAGGCCACAGGCCACTGCTCCCAGTGAGAGGACCAGTCATCATAGCCCCAGGCCCAACTGCATTAACAAAGGCACAATATATCCTTTGGGGCACTGGTGCTCTTAATGTCTGAAGTTTTGATACCACACCATCAACCCCAAGGTTAAGTGTGACCCCAATAGGAATGAATGTAAAGGGTCCTTGCTGACATTGCATGTGCAGGAGTTGAGAAGCATCCACATCACCTAGCACTGCAATTGCCTGTGTCTCGCTGCCCACCCACACCTCAGCCTCACACAGCAACATTCAGAAAGGCACCAAAATTATAGCTAAAATACGATGATGACGACGACCCAAGATGACAATTAATGTTCATTTCCAGCAGGTAGCTCCCACAGTTGTGAAAACTTTGTGCTAACCACATTGCCTACAGGGATTCTTCAGCACTTGCTCAGAACCTTTCTCATGGGGAAATATTATTATTATCATCCCATCTTGAGATCAGGAAACAGTGACATTGGGAACTTAGGTGTCTTGCCAACATCATCAGGCAGCCTGGCTCCAGGTCCTGAGCTGTATTGCTCATGAGTGCCAAGAGGGTTCTGTGTCTCTGCAATCCTCATCTGGGGTACAACAAATAGACTTGCTATTGGCATAGGAAAAAGGCCAAGGTTCTCTCACACAGGACGTGTGTCCAGATGGCAGGCTCCTCTGAAGCAGTTTCATGTTTTCCAAATGTGATCATTTCCTTTGTATCAGGAAAGCCCAGTGATCCTGGTAGACAGGATCCTTTTGAAGTAAACAATCATAATATAATATTAATGACACAAAGCTTAAGGGGCCAATCTACTCTCAGTTATTTGTGCAATGAAAGGGTAGATGTGCAAATCAAACACACTAATGAAAGACAATCCACTCATCAGGTACTTCGTTTAAATATTTTAGAGCTCAGGCAATCTCTACATGAAAGAATGGGCTTCTAAATCAGTTATTTGGAACTAGGAACATGTCTTTCTCCTGTAAATACATTACATCAGAAATGAGATTCCGAGACTAGCCTGTGATCTTATAGTCTCTTGAATTGGGCCTTCGGAATCCTCATTTCCTCTTGTCCACACTTTTATAAAGCAACAAGTGCTGAATATGATAGTACACGCAAGTATCCCAGAAATTCGGGGGGCTGAGGCAGGAGGATTGCCAAGTTCAAGGTCAGCTTCAACAATTTAGTAAGGCCCTAAACAACTTAGTGAGATCCTGTCTCAAAAGAAAAAATAAAAAGGACTGGGTATGTTGCTCAGTGGTCAGCCACCCCTGGGTTCAATCCCCAGTACAAAACAAAAACTCAAGAGATTCTAGGTATCCATGGTACATCCTCTCAATTACATGATCCTACCCCTCAGAGGTGAGCACATGATGCTCTGAGGCCCAAGAGGGCAAAGACCTTGCTTTGGCACAGTGGCTGCAGTGGTGAATGTAGCGTGGGAAGGGTGGTTGGATGAATGGGGAAGACATGCTTGGTTTTTGATCCATAACATCCATCACTTGCCATCACACTTTCCCCTGGCTCTGAGCTGTGCAGCCAGGGTGGGGCCTCAAAGGCGTACATTTGAATTTGGAGCAAATTGGGCTTGAGCAAGAAGTGGTGCTTTCCAGGTAGAAAACCAATCATGGGAATTTTGAGATGAAGAACAAGGTCCCAGATTCTTCCCAGATGAGAATCTGCAGGTCTGACTGATCACAAGAGCCAGTGTGCTGTTAAGAAGTTTCTGCTGCCATCACAACTGATCCCCAGCAGGTCATTTTTGGGGTTGTCAGGCATCAAATGACAATTTTTTAAAAAATGTTTTAATAAACACTCTAGCCATGTTTTCACTACTAGATAAGAATGGCATATGGTAGAAATCACATATGGTAGAGATATGGTAGTGACAGAGCTCAGAGATGAAGTACTTGTGGCAGACAAACCTGTAGGCACTCAAACTCAGACACCCCATCTTTGGGAAAGGATTATACTGCCCTCCCCAGACAGCTAAGGAATGCCTTTGTCCCAAGAAATTGCCATCTTTCCTCTTTCCTCATCCCCTCCACAAAGAAAGGATCCAGGTCCAAACACTACAATCATGCGGACACTATCTATGGCATTTACATGTTTGACACCCAGGAAATAATTATAATATTTTCGCTTCTCCAAATCTCTATCTCCAAGTTTTCAACTTTCAGCCTTGTCTCAGCACCACCATGCCCCAACCTGGAGCAGGCATCCCTCTCTGGACATGTCTTGCTTGCTCATCTGAGATCTTCAGTTGTGCCTCCCTGTAGGATGGCTTCCCCAGCTCTCAAGACCAGTTTTGGTGTTCCTCCTATTGCTCTCAATCTGTCTGTCCTTCCCTACCTCTATCTCATTGCCTATCCTTGGCTGCTTACTGTTCCCTCACCCAGGCTGTAAGCACCATGACTAAAGCACTGTCTGATTAAATCATTCTTGGTTTTCCCCCCCTCCGCCTCCGCATTCTGGTCCAGTTCTTATCACTAGAACTCATTCTTAATGAATGGATGATGAAGACTTACAGAAGCATAGAGATGGGACAATCGCACACTTCTAAGATTATCTGGCAACATCCCAGCCTGCAGAAACCCACACCATGCATGACCCACTACTCACCAATTCTGGCCAGGATCACACCAGAGAAGAGCAAGATAATGGAGACGTAAGACTCTGGCTGCTCAAGGTCCTGCTGCCCGTCGAACAGAACAGTGCTGTTGGTCCAATGAATGGAAGAACGGTCCGGGAGGATGGGTTGGTTCAGGTTTCTTTCAAAAGGGTAAATGTGCACTTGGTCATCTTTTAGTAACTTGGGACTTGAAGAAGAGTTCTTGCTCAATGGAAGTGAGGAAACAGCTGTATCAAAGGGACTTCCAGGAGCGAAGACAGAAAACACGCAGAGCGTTAGACAACCTACGTGGAGCCAGCTGGATATGACTCCTGTGGTGACCAAGCCATAATGCCCCCGGAGCCAGGTGAAGAGAATTGTGCCCATCAGGCCAGATAAAGCCGAAAGGGCCGTGAGGATGCTGAGCAGGAACCCTCCGATGCCTTGGGTGTAGGCATAGCCTGTGGTGATGCAGTCAAACCCCAGCACGGTCATGTAGAGGAAGGCCAGGCCCAGGCCAGGCAGGAAGATGGTCTGCCGGCAGTAGGTTTCCCAGCCCTCCCTGCACGTGTGCAGCAGCCTCTGAGTGTTTCGAAGGCAAAGAAGAAATCTTTTAGTTGTGACCCATTGTCCTTCAAGGTGAGACCTGCAGTCTTTTGGTTCTTTTGAAGTTCCAGGCTTGTGGATAAATCCATCAGTGGTTTCCCAAGAGTCTATTTCACCTAAAATAAAATTCATATAACTTAAAGTCAATACCTGTGTCCCCTCAGCCCATCCCAACCTCTGCTTTTTATTGGATACTTCCTGTGCACACTGGTGGCTTCCTGTCCCCAACCACCTGTGTCTCTGCCTGAAGACCTCTCTCCAGCCACTGGAACAGGAGGGATAGGCTGTAAGTGCTCTGGGGACAGCTCTCAGCCGGTGAGGGATACCCCAGCTTCCTTGCCTTTGCTGGGACAATTTGAAGGAACATTCCTTGTTCCCCAGTTGGACTGAGCCCAAATCTCTCAGTAGTAATCTCTGGGAGCCTCCTTTCCCCTTCCTGTCTTACTTCCCACCCCTCAGCATCCTTCCGGAGGTCACATTCCAAAGAGATGACTCTCTACTCCAAATCTGTCTCAAGAGGCACTTGAAAGAAACCCACAAGACACACTATCCCATTAGGAAGGCAGGCATTGATGGGGACAGTGGGTATAGGGGAGGGTGGGAGAGCAAATTTCACTTGCTTGAAACTTGGTAATGAGCTCCAGAAAAAGTGATAGGTACCTCCTTTGATTACTTTTCTGAAGAAACAGGTACTTATGATGGGAAAAAAAAATATATATATATATATTACCTTTTGGTCTTCCAGGATATATCAGACAATGATATAAGCAGATTAAACTATTGGTGAGAGACTGACCAGTCCTGCATAGGGCTGGAGGGGCCCAGTAGGGCTCTGAGGGGACAAGGGGCAGGTGAGCCAAGTCTATTCCAGATCAAGACTCAAGGGAAAGTGAGTCTTTTCCTCACAGAATGGAATTTTTTGCCAAGGCAGTTTTATTTTTAAAGATGACAAAATAACAAGAACAATGAAAACATAGCTAAATTGACTGAAGTTCTCCTATATGCCAGTGAGTTTAATAATGCTTTGCATCTATTTAATTGTACAACATCCTATCAAATAAGTTTTATTATTGTCCTTGCTTTATAGATAACAAGACAAAGAATATGAATAAATTAAACTTGCAAAGTCACACAGGTAATACACGGGAGATGAAAAGGATGTAGTTCTATCGATTTGTATCTACCTGTCTAGCTACTCACATACCCATCCATTCATCATTTAAGTATGTACATCCATCTATCTCTTCAAATATATACATTTTACTCATGTAATGGGATTGGTGAGATTTAGGTACAAAACAACTTGAGAGAAAAGAGAATTAACGATAATTAATTAATGATAATTAAGAAAGAAGAACTTCGGTCAGAAGCCATTACTAAACTGCCTTGTACCAGGCAGATGGACAACCTTGTCAACAGGCAGGGATGGCTCTCACTTTGGGAGAATGAGGTCATATCTACTGGTAGGTTTTCCTTCCTTTCATTCTCATCATACTGTTGGGGAATTTCTAATTAAAAAAAAAAAAAAACTATGGGAGCAGGATTGACAGTTTATCATATTATCCTTACCAAAGATTAACCCATAGTTTTTGACACATTTGCCTTTTTCAATTTAACATCCCTGGGGAAGATGTGCATGAGTGAGATGAGAAGGAGTAATTTGCCCTCTGGGACCTTGGGATAGGTTGTACAGTTTTTACACTGTACAGTCCCATGGGGGTGCTACTTACAATGCAGTCTCTCTGAATGGAGCCCTGGTGTTATGCAGTACACAACTTGTATAACTGTATAAAGCAGCCCTGCCTGTCCCAACCAATAAGATCAGCCAAGTGAACTATACAACCAATGGCACAGCTGGAGACTGCTCATTTATCACTGTTTGGCACATTTGCCAAGAAAATGTCAAGATTAGGATCAGACATTAAGTTCTGAAAAGAAGAAGTGAAACACCAAGAGAGGGGGAAAAGAACAAGAGCTCTCTCTGAGTTTGCATTACCTTGAACATTCACAGCCTCCTGTTGCTTTTCTAGGAAGGGCTTCCCTGTTTGTTGCTGGGGTTTTACAGCCAATTGGGGAACTAGTTGATAAACCCTAGACAGAAATAGAAACTCTACAAGAAGTGAAACCAAGTTCCATCCAAGAATGAAACCACAACCGATCACATGAGATGCCCATGTCATCACCTGGCCCACAGACAGGGGAGCAAATATATTGATGATCTGGTCCAGCCGCCGGACTGCTGCATTCATCCCTGTGAGAGGAAGGAAATATGGCAGGTCAGTGGATGACTCCTTCTTTCCAGTCAATTGACCACACGCACTTGCTGGAGTTGCCAGCCACGCCCTGGGTGGATGATATTAACAGCAGGAAAAGATCCCTTTGGCTGAACTATAGCAATACGATTCTCAACCTGAAAAAAAATGTTAAGATCAGTTCTATTGGAACTTGAGCAGTTAACAATTAATAAAATCAGGACTAGAGAGACTAGGTTACTTGGAGCTAGTTATTCTATCCCCCATCTCAGCATACTTTCCCATCATACCCCACTATCTTAACAACAATAATATTAATAGCCACTGTCACAGCTAATGTGGTGACAGGGAAGAGTGGTAATCGAAGGAGGACAGAAGGAGGAATGAGTTGAATATTTACTCTGTGCCACAAAAATAGTTCCACACCTTCTACCTGTATTTATCTCATTCCACCCTCATCACAACTCTAGGAGGTAACTGTATTTCTCTTTTGCAAATTAGGAAACTGAGACACACAGAGGTGAATATATTTGCTCAAGGACACAGGAGGAAAATGATGGAGCTGAGACTCAAACCCAGGCAGTCCGACTGCAAAGCTTATTCTCTTCCCTCTTCTGCTATCACTGAAGAGTTCATTTTAATAATTGTAATGAACTTGAACCAGAATCCATGCTTTTCTTAGATTTCCTTAAAATTAATTAACAGAGAACAGGGAGATTTTCTTTACCCAGAGATGGAGGACACCTCAACACGATGTCACCCAGTTCCACTCGCCTGGCTGTTTTATTTTGGGTGTTGTTATTTAAGCCACAGTACATCCAAAGAAGTGCAGTTTAAAGGAAAACATGATTATAAGGGGCTTCTACTCTGCATGAGGCATACATTTGAATCGACTCCTCCTTAATAGCTTTCTTTATCTTGGCCATCAGCACTTGTACACATTTCCTAGCAGGGAGTTTCAACTGCACAAATACAGGGTAGACTGAGGTCTTCAGCTTGAAGTCGGCAATTAGAATATATCACAATGTGAGGGACCCAATTTTTGTAAATGGGGAAAAAACAAAGAAGGCATCCAATTATCCTATTGAATTCCTTCACTGGAATATCAATGCTGACCAACAATCACACTGGCAGATACTGTTTGTCTTGTTGTCCGCTTATCACTAGATGGAATTAAGAAATCTTTTCATTCATTTATTTTCCAGGTCTAAAATTGTCAAGGAACTTGGTGATGAACTTGCAAATGGAAGACTTCTTTCCTGAAGGCACAGTCTATTTCTTTCAACAATAACGATATCAACCATTTCTTAGGGGCTTCCTACATGCAGATACAGGGTTAAGTGCTTTTCAAACCCTGTGTCCTCCAGAATGCTCCGTGTATGTGTGTGTGTGTGTGTCCCACATCCTACAGATGAGGAAAGTCAAGACTAGAGAAGTGCAGAAACTTGCTCCAGGGGAGGCAGCTAGCTGGGAAGAGGCATACCTGGTTTTAGCTGAATTTGAACCCACCTCTGTGGGCTCCAAATACCATTCTCTTACAGGCTATCATTCTGCCTCTCTCAGAACCCCAAATAGCTCTCCAATTCCATTTTTCAGAAGATCAGAAGACTGGTAAGGCGTAGGATGGGATTGCTCACCAGCCAGCTGGCTTCCGTTGCCACCTGTGAGGCTCACAATCCAGTCCCTCTGAATGGTGATGGTCAGTGCTGTGCCAGCCAGGTTCGCCACAGCTGCCAGGGTGATCAGCACTGTGTAGCAGGCCACCTGTGGGAGGAAGGGGACTTCAGAGCTCAAGAATACTTTTCCAACCCACAGCCATACACAGAAGTTATTTATCTGGCAGCTTGAGGATCATCTAAACGAGCAAAGAGACCTGTGGGAGAAAGAGGCTCAATGCAAGTTGGAAGCCAAATGTGTGCTAACGCTAAGCATTTTCTCAGCCCGTTACAGATCAGATGCTAATTTGTACCTTGCAGACAGACTCTGCTGTTATATTGCTTCCTGTCTGTGAGATTTGGGCTTGATTCACAAATTAGGGGCAAGGAGAGCACTGATGGAAAGATGGTCTAGATCTCAAACCAGTAAGCAGGGATGTGCAGAGACGACTCCCTAATGGACATCCTTGTCTATGATTATGACATTCGCTCTTATGGCTTAGGAGGGAGAGACACTCACAGTGAACCAGCCGTGCCAGATTTGTTCCATCTCCCTTCGGTAGGAGAACAGGAGCATGAGGAGCACACAGCAGGCGGTGACAGAGGCATTCTGAATGAAGAGCGAGGCATGAGCAACTGTGAAGGGAAATGCCCGGGGGCCCAAGGTTTACTTTTGGCATTAGGACGCAAGTCACAGCTATGTCACCATGTAATGCAGAGCAATTACATCTGACCAAATCCCTGGGCCAACCAGGCTTGTAATTTCCATCAGCAATTGCAGGCTTGGGTAGGAAGCAAAGAGCAGGCTCAGTGCTCAGGACAATCAAAGCCTTTGTGACCAAAAGACAAAAAGCCGAGCTTTGCAAGTGAATGAAACATACTTTGAGAGAAAGGTGATATGAAAAGCCAGATTCCAGATAAATTAAGAAGCTTGATTTTTTCTATTGCTTCATTTGACTCTCTTGGATTTCACTTATGGTTGAAGCTATCCAATGGATCTAAGGAGCAACACTACAGATTTTAAGTAAATCAGGCTTAAACACATTAGTGTAGTTTTTGCAAACTCATTTCCAATTTTCCAAGAGATAATGAAAATAATCATGTTGACTAGTCATCAAAAGAACAGGACAACTTGGGAGACCCAACATTTTTATTGGGCAAAGAGACCTAAGAAGGTATTATAGGCAAAAGTTTAAAGTTAAAAAGAACATCTATGTTTGAAGAAATAAGTATCCACGTTGATTCCTCGCTTAGATGGATTACCTCATATAAAAGATATTTTTCACACATAGAAATTGCTTTTACCAAAAATAGCACAAGTTTTATTATGCATAGGTAATACCAGAATATTAAAAAGCTATATCTGGGGATATAGCTCAGTTGGTAGAGTCCTTGCCTTGTATGAACAAGGCCCTGGGTTCAATCCCCAACACCACAAGAAAAAAGAAAGAAAGAGACATTGTAATGTTTTGAGCAACTAATAAAAAAATTAAAAATTAAAAAGAAAGAAAGAAAGAAAACAAGCATGTTTTTCAATAATTTAATATTAAAAAGGTGTAATTACTAAGATTCTAAAAACCATTAAAAGGCTGGGAATATGGCTTAATGGGAGAGGATTTGCTGAGTGGGCATAGGCTCTGGGTTTAATCGCCAGCCCCACAAAAAAGTAAATAAATAAAAACCACATTAAAGTATTTTAAATGTAGCACCAAAGAATATGACACAAAGTTATATAAGGCTTTCTTTTAGAGTTTTCAAGTTATGTTCCACTCTTAGTCAGCTCAGATCTATAATTTTGTTTCACTAAATAAACAAAAAAAATCTAGTAAATCCATGATGAACAATATAATCATATGTGAAATAAATAAAAGCATTACCTTTATTTCTTGGCTTCCTGTCAATCCAGTCACCAATCAAGACCCCAAATATTAGTACAGATCCAGCCACCACTAAGCCAAACACTGCTGTTAGAAGAAGATTATGTCCATATAATTCTATCAGGAACACAGACATGGCAAAGTGCCACATTCGATCTCCCTGCAAGGCAGTAGGGCAAAGCATATTGTAGTCATTGACTGAAAGACAGAATAGTTAAAATCCAGAAAGGCACATTTCTCCCAAAGGATATGCTATGTGCAAACTTTGAAAACAGAATAATCAAATTACACTTTTGTGAAGAACTATAACTTTATTCTATATACTTACAACTTTAAAAAGCCAGACAGAATATTTTCACAAATTTCTAAAGCATTAAAGAACCAATAATCTAGGACTGGGGTTGTGGCTCAGTGGTAGAGCGCTTGCCTGGCATGTGTAGGACCCTGGGTTCGATCCTCAGTACCACAATAAATAAATAAATAAAGTTAAAAAAAATCCATTGACAACTAAAAACAATTTTTTTTTAAAAAAAAAAAAGAGCCAATAATCTAGAGAAAAATCAAGCATACACTTGGGAGAAGATGAGAACTCTAAGAGCACATCGCTGATCAGAAGCAACAACTGTGACATAGAATTGTAGCTCTGCTGGACTCAGAAAGCTAGGTGACAGAAGTCTACCAAAGATGGGTACCACTTTAAGCCAAGAGCCCACATAGTCAGCTATACCCTTAGGGTAAGGAGGGCAAACTGGAAGTAAATCCCACTTGCCTGGGCTCATTGTTCAGCTGTACCTCATCTGCATATTCCAGAAAATCTCAAGCCTTGAACTTGGGTTAAATCCCTATGCTAACCAGCACTATCATTTCCATCACCAATTGCTGGCTTAAGTCAGAGACAAATGGCCAATGCCCACTAGGTACCCTAGGGAAGGCAGTTAAACCCTCCCTAAAGTCAGATGCCATCATCTTAGTAGTAAATCTTCAAGTATAATGCCCAGCCCATGGTCAAGGGCAACCAGCATATGGCAATAGAGCAAAATCTACAATAAAGAGCAGTCAGCACAACAGACCTACTAAGAGTTCGTGTATTTAGATTATTAGACATAGGCTATAAAACAATTATGCTTACTAAATCTAAAAAAAATCAAGTTTGGGCTGGGGTTGTAGTTCAGTGGCATGTGTGAGGCATGGGGTTCGATTCTCAGCACTGCATATAAATAAATAAATACTAAAGGTTCATCGACAACTAAAAAAAAGAGTGACATGGCAAGTTTAGAAAAAGGCTAAATAAAAATTCTAGGACTGCAAAATACAACAATAGAAACTAAAATTAAAAATTCAATTGCTTGGTTCCATAGTAGATTAAACATAAAAAATTCAGTTAATTTTAGATATGTCTGAAGAAACAACTAACGATAAAACAGAGAAAGACAAAATAAGGGGAAGGATGACAAGAAGGTGAAAGAGGAGAAAAAGAAATATAATAGGCCAAACCAATAGAAAACACAAAGTAACATGGTAGACTTAGCTTAAACATATCATTAATTACAAATTAACTATTTTAGTTAAAGCATAAAGATTGACAAATTGGATTTTAAAATATAATTATATACTGTTTAAACAAAAATATTAAAGCAAAAGAATAAAAAAGAGCAGACATAAGAAGATGGATAATGATATCATGTAAATTCCAATCAAAATGAATGCACATCACTAATTTAATATCAAGGAAAATACTCTAAAGCAAAAAGCCTTACTCGAAATAAAGAGGGTCACTTTATAATGATAAAAGTTCAATTTTCCAGAAAGATATAAAAATTCTGATTTATATGCACTTAATAATAAGGGCTCAAATATATGACACAAAAAAGTGTAGAATTAAAATGAGAAGTAGATAATCCCTGTGGGAGATTTTTAAGTCACCACCTTTTTCTCCATAATTGATGAAAAAGCTAAAATATACGTATATAAATATGTTAAATGCATGTGTGTTTGTGTGTGTTCATTCAACCTAAAGGTCACAGCAAAACACTGTACCCATCAAACTTCAGAACGCGTATTATTTTAAGCACATGAAATATTTGTAGAAATGAGCCATATAATGGATTATAGAGAAAAATCATAATTTCAGTATATTGAGAGAGGATGTTCTCTGAACTCAAGACAGTTAAGCCTCCAAATAAACAAAAACAAAAATCAAAAACCCCTTATTTATTTGTAAGTTAAGGAATAAATTTTTAAATAATCCATAGGTCATAAGCCAGCAATCACGAAGGACATTATAAAATATATTTAACTAAGTATATCAAAACTTGCCACATGCAGCCTATGCACTGCTAGAAAAATTTTTAATCTTAAATTAATATATTAGAAATGAAAGGGTAAATTTAATGAGCCAAGTATCTTTATTATGAAGTTAAAAAAGGGCTGGGTGCTGTAGCGCACACGTGTAATTCCTGCGTCTCAGAAGGCTGAGGCAGGAAGATTGTAGTTACAAAGCCAGCCTCAGCAAAAGCAAGGTACTAAACAACTCAATGAGAACTTGTCTCTAAATAAAATACTAAATAGGGCTGGTGATGTGGTTCAGTGGTTTAATGCCCCTGAGTTCAATCCGGAGGAGGAGGAGGAGGAGGAGGAGGAGGAGGGGGAGGGGGAGGGGGAGGAGGGAAGAGGGGGGGGGAGGAGGGAAGAGGAGGGGGAGGGGGAGGGGGAGGGGGAGGGGGAGGAGGGAGGGGGAGGGGGGAGGGGGAGGGGGAGGAGGAGCTTAAAAAGGAACAGCAAATGAAACCCAAAGAAAGTAGGAAAAAGGCAATAATAAAAGTTAAGATCATAAATTAATCAACTGGAAAAATGAAGACACACAAAAAAGGCTTGTAAAGCCCAAAGCTGAGTCTTTGGAAGGACTAATAATGTAAGTTGTGGTATATTGTGTAATGAATACAATACAGCAATGGAAAGTACCAAGCCAGGACTTTTACAAAAACAGGGATATTAAAAAACATAATCTTGAGCAAAAAGTAAGGCAGGATAGAATATATATGGTAGGATTTATTTTATGTAAAGTTCAAAGAGTAAGCTAAATATCATTTAGGGATGACTACACTAGTGGTAAAACTAAAGAAAAACAAGGAAATAAATTCCATAATGTTAGGCTCATAGCCACTTCCCATTGGTAAGGAAGTGGATGTGACTGGGAAAGACCCATGAGGGACGTCCTAGGTGCTGGCAACATCATAGGTCTCCATTGAGATGGCTTAAATGATATTCATTTTGTAATTATTCATTATCATCTTTTATAAACATTATGCCTTTTCCTCTATTTGTCCTATATTTGGTAATTCAAAACATCTTTAAACAAAAATATGCACATGCTTTGCATTCAATATTTTGAGACATTCTAATGTCCTTAACATTTCAGTTCTCTTAACCATTCAAAAATATTAATTTCATTTTGATTCATCTTACCCATATTGATAAGGCACAGCTTACATAAATCAAAAATCTTGGGCCCATGAGGTAGATCAAAATTGCTCCTAAAACACACATACACAAATCATAGATGTTAGTAAATAGTAAAATACATCTAAAGATTTATTTAAAGCAAATTTTGCCACTAATGCAGAGAAAGTAAAATGCTGTTTAGCATGAATATGCTTCAGAAAGTAGTTAAATGCTAAGTAGAAATGCCAGAAACAGAAAAGTATATGGTTTGCCCAACAAGCCAGGGAATTCTCAGTTTTCGGTTTGTTTTTCTTTGACTTGAAGCCCTCGTCACTCATTGTCACCAAGTGACCACTGGGGAAATATTCAGCTAGGTCCCTTTTCTCAAGTCTAGAGATAGAGAAGCAAGCAAGCCATTACTAAAGGCTTAAAAGAAGCATTAAAGGAAGAAGCCCAGAGTGTGATGGAAAAAACACACAAGAGTCAGTTGTCCCAAACTGAAAATGCAGGATGAAGGCTTTCAGTAGAAGTGACCCCTGGGCAAAGTCAGAGGGTCACAAGGGAGATAAGCTACTGATGAGAATTGAGATGGACATTGCTCTCTAGGTCAGGAGACCTATGATATGAAGATTGAATAAAAGAAAAAGTAAAACATCTAACAATAAAATCTGGAGGTTGGGTAAAAAAGGTGGAGAAAGATAAGAAGAAATAAAGGGCAGGAAGCAAGTCCACAGGGAAACGCCTCCTTACCTAGAAGAAACAGGAAAGAGGGAGATCCTCAAAGTCACTGTCTCCCCCATGGATTTCCAGCTACAGGGTGCCTCCTCCTCATCCTTCCTGCTGCTCAGACCAGAAAACTTTGTATTCTCTCTTTTACACTCATCATGTTGCCTGAATCTTAAAATATATACACAATTCCTGAATCCAATTACTTTCCCCACCTCCATTTCACCATCTTACACCTGGATTATTTCAATAGTCCCTTAACTAATCTCCAACTTCTACCGTGCCCCACTTTCAGTCTATTTTGATCATAGCAGCAAGAGTGGTCCTATAGAAAACCTCAATCAGATTATTAACTCCTCTGCTTAAAACCTCAAACAGTGGCCACATCTACTCAACAAAATCCAAAGTCCTTACAGTGGCTCCTACAGGATCCTTTCCCCTCCATTTATTTCTCTTACCTCATCTTTTACTACTCTATCCCCATGAATTATGTTCCAGCCTCATGAGCCTAATTCTCATCTCTGAATCTTTGCACTGGCTGTTCCCTCTGTCTGGAATACTCCTCCTCCAGGCATGCACGTGGACTTACCCCATCAACCATCAAAAGTTCTCTCTTCATTGGCACCTTCTCTTTCTATTCAATGTAAAAATAGCATACTGGAGCTGGGCACAGCGGTGCATGCCTGTAGTCCCAGCTATTTGGAGGCTGAAACAGGAGGATGGCTGGAGTCCAGGAGTTTGAGACCAGCCTGGGAAATGTAGTAACACCACATCTCAACATTTAAAAAGTAAACATATAGAAATAAAATTTGTGTATTGTCTAGACCAACTAGTGCTAACCAATAGAACTTTCTTCAATAATGGGAACATAACCTCACTGTCAACAGGATACCCACTATCTACCTAGGACAGGAAATGTGAGACTTAGGAAGTGAATTTTGAATTTTAACTAATTTAATAGCCACACCAGGCTCATGGCTATGATTTATAAGTGCAGCAACTATGTACTTGTATTTCTCAGTTCTTTTGCTGATTTTCCCCTTATTCTTCGTCCCTGACATACTATATAATTTAGTTATAATTTATTTTTTCCCTGTTTATAATTTGCTCTTCCTGCTAAAAGTTAAGCTCCATTGAGGGAGAAAATTTTTTTCTTATTCACTACCATCTTCCTAGCACTGAGGACAGTTCCCAGCTCATGGTAGACACTTGAAAAATATTTGTTAAGTGAACAAATAGAGGTGCAATAAAAGAACCTAAAGTTCTCCTCTGGCCATGGTCTGGATCTGCTCTCTGCTATTTTGCTGACTTACTCCAAATCTCATTTCCTTGCCTGATGTCCCTGCCCTTTTCACTGACCTGTCCATCCATTCGTACACTTTGTTCTAGTTCCCCAATGGCATACTCACCACCTTCACCTTGACCTCTAACTTCTAGTCTCTTCATATTGGCTCATCTCAACCACCCTTGGCTCTGCTGAGTTTCTTTTCAATTAGATTTTCCTGAGACAATAAATGGCCTAGAAGAATGTCACAGCCCTAGAGTGCTGTCAGCTTATGCTTCTCTGTACTAAGCCTCCAGAGAAAAGCACAGCACCTCACAGCTGCTCTCAGCTGTCAATCATAGTATAATAAGTTAGACCTCAACCATCAACCCCATATGCCAGATCATCAGACAAGTGCACTAATAGGGATGAAGGACTTATGCACCAAGACCTCTGAGTGTAGTCCATCTCCTGCTGTGTCTTCCCAGGATACACAACTATGACCCCCAGTGATGTTTAGGTGGCTATTACTAGTCGGAGGATTTATTCCAATCCACGTACCTTGAGGGTATCTCACCTTTTGTAAAAGAAAGCCTATTTTGTAACCAATGGACAGTGAAAGGAACAGGAAGACTCTAGAAAAGTTTCATTGTACCTATTATTCATTATGATCAATAGATGGGTTTCCACTTTAAAAACCTGGATGTCAAGAGTATTCTTTTGTAGTGGTCTCACACAGGCTGCAAAGGAAATAGAAACTAAAATGTTGTTGAAGACTTCCAGTTTTCTCTTTCTTTATTAAGTCCGATGACTCAGGTTTAATTTAAGTCTTTTTGTAACAGCTAAGCATTTCCTTCTTGCATAAATGAGGGGACACGAAACCCACATATTAGAACTTGCATTTAGAAGACACTCAACACACCATGGCTAATAATATGACAGGCAGGAGCATCTATTCCATTCTGCTGTACAGAACAATCTTTGCAAGTAAACTGTATATTGAAATGTGTTACTAAAATTGAGAGTGAAGCAAAAAGATAGTTTTCATGAATGGTACAAAGTTCACCTTTCCTTAAGCAAAAGAGATTGTGTGTACACAAAAAGAGAAACCTAAAGTGTCCTTTTGGACACCATTTATCTTCAGTTAAACTTCAACATGATACAGAGCAGAATGAGTTTGAGTTTTAAGTTTCGTTTAACATCACCTCTGTACCTAATGAAACAGAACAATTTCCTTTCTAGAGGAAAGAGCATCTGTTTGGCAAATGACCAGTCACTGATATTTCTCCCTTTTCCCCCTTGACAGCATAATGATTTTGTGCAGGGTGACAATGCACCCATATCCCAGGGGATGAATCACAGTGGATGTCAATCTTTGAAGGTGGTTCTATTTTCAGCCTCCCCCGTGGCTAGGATTGGCCACAGGACTGTTCTTCTACTCATGAGGTTCCATGGAATTCTTTCGGGGGCTTCTGGGAAAGATGTGCTTTCTGATAAGAAGACAGCCTGCCTTGCTCTTCCCACCTACAGCCTGCCTTTGAACATGGCTATGATACCTAGAGCACAGCAGTTACCTTGCAATCATGAACAGACAGTGTCTACAACCAGCCACCAAGGATGCCAAGGCAGATGGGCAGAACAAGCTGGGTTCTGAAGGCATCTCTGAATGGCTCTAAACTGGATAGCTACTGAAATTCTTGTTTACTAGAGTGAATGTTCTTGGGCTGGGGTTGTGGCTCAGCAGTAGAGCACTCGCCTGGCACATGCAAGGCCCTGGGTTTGATCCTCAGCACCACATATAAATAAAATAAAGGTATTATGTCAACTACAACTAAAAAATATTTTTAAAAAAGAGTGAATGTTTTCAAAGTTGAAGCCCTTGACAGCTGAGTTTTATTAGTATCCAGGAATATTTCTTTAATTATTAGTTCAGTGACTGCCTATACACCCAGTATCTAAATTTAATATTTTTAATATTTACCATATTTGCTTTATCTCTGTATTTATAATTTCAGCGTACTTGGAAAATAAATTGTAGACATCATGAAACGTCACTCTTGTCAGCACACAACTCCTAAAAATAAGGAGATTTTCTTTCATAACTACAGTGTCATTATCTTTCCCTCCAATACTACTAATTCTAAGAGCATCTAAGAGCTGCTCCATATTTATCTTCTCTATTATTCTCCAAATATGTTTTTGTGGTTAGAGAAATTTGCCATTTAAACAGGACAAGTGGGAGTTTGGGGTATTTTCACTTATTATTCTTCTTTTACTCAAAAAGGAAGATTGACCTGTGACAACCAAGCTTCATTTTCCAGCTCATGATGGCTTCTGAGCACTGTTGAAATGCCGGGAAAGACTGGAATAAAGCTTTAGTGTTACAACTGCAACAAATAACCTGTGAGCCTCATGCACATATCTTTCAAGAATGTTGCAAAAATTCCCATTTGGAAACTTATTTGGGATGGAGCTTCTGCTATACTAATGCTCTTCTCAATTAGACAGCGAGGCAAAGGACCCTGAACATCTAATGTGGAGTCAGGGGCCCACTCAGTGAGGCAGGACTCTTGACTTGTGGTTCTAGCTTGATCCCTCCTCCCACAAATAGCCCCATGCATCCCACTCCATGATTTATAAGAAACAGCGTGAGAAAATGAACACAGGAGATGATAGTCGTGGTAATTATAATATTAACTGTGTATATATAATAGTCAACATTTTTTGTGAGTATAATCAAGAAAAGTTAGGATGCACCCAAACTCTGGAAAAGAGAGATGAGAAAACAAAGATAAATGCCTTGTGCCATTTAAATTGGTAAAATCAGTTGAGATTTTTTTCTAGAACATTGCTACCTAAAAAAGACAAGTGTTGTTTGATTATCTTTGCTTATTTTTTCTTAACCTCCCATTTTACTTAATTAAAGCCACTGTGCTCAGAGGAATTGTGCAACTCCAGAGCACTGTGAATGCAGCAGTATTGCCCCTCCAAAGGTAATGTGCTCCCTTTTCTCAAGGAGAGCCTACAATGATGCCTAACCAGAGACTTACCTAAAGAACTCGTCTCTTCCTTCATGTGCTTGGTGCTTGCTGTTTTAGTTTGCTTCTCCTCATTTCCAGGATTTTCAATGTCATTCAATTCTCCCACCATAATAACTACATGCTGGGAAAGAAAGGTTTCAAATAATGAAAAATACATTCAAACAACTCCCATACTTATGGTCAAAAACAGGAATAAGTCAATGTGCTCAATTGACTTACTTCCAATTGGATTCTTCTGAGCCCACTTATATTGTACTTATTTCAACTACATAAAATGAATTGTGTAATCCATTTGAAGGGCTTTATTGCACGTGAATAAGTCATAGCAAGTGCTATAGACAAATAGAGGCCTATTATCAATTCTCAAAACCAATTATTTTGGGGGAAACATCAGCTCACTATAATCAGAGATTCAGCAGATTAATCAGACACACAAAAAGGGTAAAGATATATTTTGACTAAATTGTCTATTGCCATTCAACCTGGGAACACTGGTGTAAGTAATTTGTCCTCCATTAATATGTTATTTTTCCAACTTTAATTTTTCAACAGGGTAAATTTATTATGCTTATAACTAATTCAAGTGATAACTAAAATCTTCCTTGGATTTTCACTAACATATATCCTGGTGAAGCCAAGGTTTATTTCTGTTAATGACTATTTTACTTCTAAAAAGAGTGAAAATGAAGAATTCCCAAAACTGTAATAGTTTGCTCACCGAACAGACAGCAGGAGGGTCTGGATCTCTCACTGGACTCTCCAGAAGCCGAAGAGAAAGATGAATTATAAAGCAGCGTAGCCAACGGCTTCTGAACCACACATGGGGGTTGCTACACGCACCGCTTTGTGCGGAAAGTGCTGGAGGTGCAAATGTGTCCTGTGGGTTATCGAAAGAGAGGCCAGCAGTTTCTGCCACCCGTGACCGCCCAGCACAATATGCTCTGGCAGGGGCCCTTCTGGGATGGTAGGTCAGTGCACTGGGAGAAGGGGACATGAAGTGCAACCAGTCCTGAAGGCCCCAGTAAGGATGAGACACCTTCAAAATATCCTTGCCACATTAAACCCTGGTCACATGCAGAAACATTCATCAAGACTCTTGAAGGGAAAAGTTCTATTTGTACTTTGAAATGTGTCATAAATTGCTTAGAGGCAAACAGGAGCTGACCCTCTGCAGAGTAAAGTAGATAACATGTCCCCTCCATGTTTAGAGAGAGTTCCCTTAGGCCTTGACTTTCCAGAACTTTCCAGGGGAAGTTTGCCCAGCACTTCTCCCTTTCCTTCCTTCCCCCTCTGAAGTTCTGACTATCAAGGGCAGTGTCTCATCCCTAGGTCACCTGTGCTGGCCAGTCCCCAAACAGAGGAATCCTACTAAAAGTCAATGCAAGCACAAGTTTGGGGCTGGTCCTCCTGGGTCGATTGGCCTTCCTTCCAAGAGGATTCCATTTTTTTATTGGGATTTTCAGGAACACGTATTTTCATGAAATACAGTATTTTGGAGAAGAATGGGTTTGGGGATGTCTCCTGGTCTTTGGCTCATAACCATTTAGCAGTGGTTGTGGCTCAAAAAAAAAAAAAATCTCTTATTTGTCCCAAGCATTCAGTATTGAGTGGGGCCCTTACTCACTTCAGTGATGACCTAAGACATTTCTCTCAGGCTCAGAATGTTTAGTCCGAACATCCTGTTTGCAGTCAAAGGCAGAGAGTAAGTTGAGAAACTTAAGATAACAAGGCTTTCAGTTTATAAATGTTCCAAAGAAGAAATCCAAGAAGATTTAATGAAAGCATTCAATTTGACACATTCTAGATAAATTATTTAAATTTTCCTGCAAATGCTTCAGCCTAAAATAAATGGCTTTGTTTGCAGGAATGGGTACCACACATTTGTCAAAACTCCTCATCCATGTGGAAGTGCTGTAGTCCTGGTAACCAGGGAGCTCAGCAGAGCCGAGAGTCCTGCAGGCTGGCAGGGTGTGCCAGAAACTCCATGATGGTGGGGCTCACATCCGCTAAATCACCCTCCTATCTTGGGGCCCAGGCACAGAGTGAGCACCGAGCAGGCACTCAGGGAAAGAGACCCACTTACTATATTTACAAGTGTAGAAATAGAGGAGCTAAGAAAAAAAAGAGAGAGACACGTTTCAGCTTCATCTTTGATGCACACATGTGCCACACCACATGGTAGAAAAAAGGAGAAAGCAGAGTTGTTCTCTCAAAAAGGAAAATATTAACAAGATATTTGGAAAAATTAGTGCAATTTTGAAACTACTGGTGGTTTCTCTAGGCAGGAGTCAGCAGGAGTGAAAAAAAATCAGTTCAGCACACTAGGCAAAAATGTGATTGTCTAGGGGGGCAGGAGAAGCATTGTAGAATAGCTCATCAAATAGTTCCCAAGTTAAAGCAAAAAAAAATTTTCCAATTAGAGCAAAATGCAAACACACATATATGTGTGTGCACATCAAATACACGTTTACTGAACATTTCAGTCAACCATGGACCATGTGTACAATGGCAGCTCCATAAGATTTTACTGCAGCTGAAAAACTCTTATTGCCTAGTAATGTCATAGCAACCTTAGTTGTATAAGGATACTGTATACTGTTTCCACAATGACAGACAAGTTACCTAACCAGGCATATCTTAGAACATGTCCCCCTCATAAGTAATGCATGACTGTGTGTGTCTACATACACATACACATGTATATATATTATATATATATATGTATATATACACATATATAGATAGATAGATATAGATATAGATATACTTTATCAAATGGCTCCCAAATTATGCAAAATTTCCCAATTAAAGATATATATATATATATATGTGTGTGTGTGTGTGTGTGTGTGTGTATATATGTATAGATAGATAGATAGATAATTTAACTAAACTCTTAAGATGGAGGGGTCTCTGAAACAAAAGGATTTATTGAGCTGTTTACAGATGCTAGCAAGAAAAGGACTTGATTCTGGAACAAGTGCCGCAGCAATCAGCAGCAGGGCTGGATAGTGGTTAGGAATATGTCTGCCTGACCTAAGAACCAGCAATGTTTCCATAATGAATATGTGGAGGAGGAAAGTATAAATTGTCTATATTGAGACTACTTTGGCTATAGATAAGAGGGTTGGGATAATGAGAAGAAAGGGACAGTTCTTAAGGAGATGTGTTTCTTTCTTAAAGACTGTTTGGGGTTAAGAGATCAGAAGGTCCATTGATAAGCCTGACCAGGGGAGCCTGGTGGTTGATGCCTGGAGATATAAGTCAAGGGTGCAAACTACATTTGGGAATATGAAACTATACTTTGGTGGTTTGCCCCATAGCTGTTAACTGATTAACTTCCCTTATGTCTTCTCTCTTCCCTTCTCCAGCCCTTGTGATTAAATTTAGGATATCTCAGAATTTTTCTTTTATCAACAGATAAACTTACAGAAATGAATATATAAATAAATATACATGTATAATATACATAAATACCTAAGCATACATTTATATACTTAACAGTTTCTGTGTTCTTACTCAAACTTTCAGTGATGAATCAGAGATGCTTTGGTCATGAATAGAGGAATAGTAAAATAAATTCCTGAAATTTGGACAGAGGTGGGAATCAGGGAGAAAGGTGTTATTTAGCATAAGATGATCAGTTTCTTGAAAAGTACCTGCCTATATAAGCTATAAAAATAATTTCAAAATTTGTCACTTTATTCTTTCCATACCTTTAAGGAATAACACAGACATCCAAATCAAATATTAGAAAAGGAATTATTCACTGGCTCCAGGCAGACCAACCCTTATCCCATTTAAAAGACATTTGCTGTTTTGATTTACTGTGCTTGTTTTAAATAAAATAAACTGGTGACTGAGAAATTGTTGCTAGGCTTGTCATGACAGTAGATGGGGTTTCACTCTCCAGAGGAGAATATTTTCCCCTTCGCTACACATTGCCTGATAGAATTATGTGCTTGACTTAGTAACCCAGGGCAATTGAAATCTTAAGTGAAAAGGCTCAGAGGAGTCCAGGGAAGAAGCAAGGGGGAAGGTGCTCAGACAGAAGGATTCTCAGAAGTCCTGAGATTTCTGGTTTGGATCAAATTCTGTTTTCCAATCTGTACTTTCCTCCAACAGACACTGCTGGTCAGTGTTTCAATAAGAATTACCCACCCCCAAGCCCAGGCACAGACTCTACAGTCAAACTGACTCGGTTCAAATCCAGGGTCCTCCACCTGCCAGTCACAACAAGGCCACAAGGTTTCTTGGTTTCATGATGACTCTCAGTTTTTCATCTCTTCAGTGGGGATAATAACAGTACTCACCTCACTGAGTGCTCATGAGATTAGATGAGAAGGATATGCATGAAGGCACTTAGGAGCCCCTTTGGGTAGAAGTGCTCAGAAGAGCTTATCTATTGACACTTTTAGTAATAATATTTACACATTCAAGTATTATCATTTTCATTACTATTATGTTAGATGTATAAAATGGCAATCAAGGCGAAGGAGAGGGCAATGGATGTTTTTTTGAAAAAATAAGCTCCAAATACTCTCTCCCTCTCCTTTCCATTTCTGTCTGACCATGACCCCTAGAGCCATGAGATGAATTCTACTACATTCTACTAAATGAAGACAAAAGGCTACAAATACAAAAATTAAAATTAAAAAAAAAATACAAAAGGCTAAGTATGATCCACAGAGGTAAGAACAAAGCCATTGATTAGAGTGACATGGAGCAAAATAAAATATATAATATTTTGCTCTTTGAAATTAATTCTTAAACAATTAATACATGGATTCTCCTTGCAAAAATTCAAACAATGCAGATGAGGGCAAACTTTCCTTAGGTCTCTGCACTCTTTTCTGGGAGGAATCCATCCTTCCATACCTTGTCTGGAGAAAATCTGCTCTCCCCATTTTTATTCACATAAATGGATTCCTACCCTGTGCACTGTTTTGCAGCTACTTTCTTCATTCAATAGTCTCTGGAGGTGTTTCCAAGTTATTATATATAAATAGTTCTATTTCATTCATTCTTTTCCATTTGTGCCTACTCCTAATAACCATAATAGGTTGCTTCCATAGATCTGGTGAATATTCATCCCTGATCTCCTACAAAAAAATTCAGTACTCTGTGGGAGAAGTATCACCAGTCTGAGATACTGGTCATTGTCCTTTGGCTCTAGTAATTCTAACTAGAAGTGAGATCTTGAGCTAATTATTAAGCTACTCCAATCTTTATATCCTTATTTATTAAATGAGAGAATTAGATTATATGGTTTCTAAATTCCCACACAACTATGATAATCAGTGTTTTGAGTTCAAAGACAGAGAAAGTTATTTTTTCCAAATGTCAGAAGGAGGGAAGTTGTGTGAGTGGGCAAAAGCTGGTGGTTTCCGAGAAGTTCCTTTTTAATAATCAGAATATTGCTACCCACAAAGTTAGGTCCTTTAGACAGTCATTACCTCATTCTTTTAATGTATGCATCATATTCAATAATACGTGGGCTTTATTTGACAGCATGAGTCAAGATATTTTTAAGTAGTCCCACATACTCAAATTCTTCTGATAGAACGTGGTTGAAAGTAATTGCAGCTGGATTATTTATTAGGGACAGTGTTTGGGGGATGGCAAATTTGGGGAAGAAAGTAAGTGCTAACAGGGAGGGAATGGAATGCATAGTCATTTGTTCAACATTTCTTGAGCACCTACTTCATCCAGAGATTGGAATATTAAAATAAAAAAAAAAAGATCATTATTGGCTTCCCAAATGCTACCCATCGCTTGTCTTCCACCCACAGGGTGTCTGCATTATGGAGTGGTTCTCCTGCTTCTCAACCTATCACCAAGGTATTTATTTGCTGTTGGAACATTCTGATGAGGCCTTGGAAAGATGCTTGTTGGTGTGTCTTATTAATGAGTTTCCTCACTGAAGTCACTATTAATGTTTAATCAGTAAGGGAGGAAAGGGATTAACAATAATCATTGTATTACTTTTATCATCATTTTTGGAATATAAAAATATTATCATTAGTGATACCAAAGGAGAAAAGTCCTATTACCAACAAACAGGAAACTAGGGAGCATTAGGCAGGGTGATCAGTGATATGATTGAATGGGGGAGGGGGACAGCAGAAGGGGTTGAATGTGAGCATTTCAGTGCCACATGAGGTGGAAAGGGGACCCAGCAACCTCCTCCCTCCTTCCTCCCTTCACCCTCTGAACTGCAGTCCCTTGTAAAGACTTCGGGAGTTTACAGCATGGTTTGCCTTCACCCACACCTTGGTGCCCAGTCCTCAGGGAAGCTACATCCTATGCCTCCACCCCACACCTCATATTTATGAGATTTGTTCACAACCTTAACCCCAGGCCTACCCTCCTAGATGTGTTCCCAGAGGCCCAAGATGGAGAGGCTTTGAAACTTACTTCCTAATTCACTCTCAGGATCAGCCTGGTCTGCAGAGTGAAGGACAGAGTACAGACACTCCCAGCCAGAAAGTCAATCCTTAGCCACCTTAGGCTCCCCACCTGCCTGCATCAGATTTAGAGTAAAGACAGCACTGAAAAAGCCCTACTCCTTTTTAAATAAATGCCAGAGGTAAATCCATGGGGGGGGGAGGGGGGCATGCTACGTGATTCTTCCCTTCCCTCACCTCCCACCACCATCTCCCACCTCCCTAATCACACAGTTTAAAGCTTGCAGAAATCAAGGTCAGTGGTCTTCAGCAAAATGTAACCTTTCCCACGGATCAGGCTCTGTTCAGGTTTAGTTCTGTTTTAGGTACTTACATGTATTGCTGTCCTACAGAAAACTCTCCAGAGATTTTGCAAAAATTACAGAAATCTGAAAGCTACACACAATGTCATGGGAAAAGGACCACGTGCTGAAACTGCTGGGTCATCCCTATGGGAGCCTCAGACCCCTGAATTCCACCGGCCTGCAGGCTACCTCATGTCAAAAGTCATCCTAACACCCTTTTCCCGCCTGTGAGATGCTTTGAATTTTTGTGTCAATCACTATGTGACTTTCAGGTATTCTAATTTTTTTTTTTTTTTTGGTCATATAAACCTTATTTTGCCCCCAACAGTGAGACAAAGAACCTTGAAAATTTTTGGAAGCATCATTTTCATACTGTAAATCATCACACTTCACTTTCAGCAAAAATTTCAATGTGACATTCATTGCTTCTTAGCTAGTTGTCATAATTGAATTTTCTACCCTTCAGATCTCTTATATACCCTGCTATTTTTATAACCAATAACATGCAAAAACTGATGTAGAGCAAAGACAGCACCAAACACCAGCAAGGTGGGGAAGCTGTTTTTATTATGATGATCTCCTTGTGTTGTTCACACTGAGATCCAGCTAGATGATCTCTGTGGTTAATGTATTTGAATGAAAAGATTCCAAGTTCTTCAAAATTTGCATTCCCAAAGGCTGTCTTCTTGAATTTCTATATTTTAAAAACAATCTTCTGAAAACTAAGATCGGATTTAAATCGACTTTGCAAATTCCAGCAAGAAACTGTGTCCATATCACTTGAGGATCTATTCTGTCGATTTCCCTTGCTTCCGCCTAGCCAAAAAGATAAGCCATTTTTTAAAATTGCAAAATTATTTTAAAAAATAATGTTTAAGTATTCAACACACAGCTAGCTAGGCTCCTTAGGAGTTATGGTACAGAAGGAGAAAGAGATAAAAAATACAAAGCCAAAAACTAGAAAAGGAAAAATGAAACATTGAATCAGACTCTAAAACAAAAGAACAAAGCAAATTTTATTGGACAGACTGCAATTCTGGCTTAACCTTGAGTTAGTCCACTACAGAGCTGTTCTGAGAGAACAGGGCACACCAAGTTCATGAAGTGCTTTCATATGACAACTAGCAACTGTAAACCCTGGAAACACAAGTGGATTTTGGATCCAAATTACCTACAGATTCCCATATTGCTGAAGTGTCTGCTAGTTTCACCTTTTATACAATTCTCTTCGGTTACTGCATGGATTGAAAAAAAAACAAACAATACAAAATAGAAGTCCCACTGAGCATCTTTCTAGCAGAGAAAAGGCTTTCCCATCATTCCCTTCTCCAATCGTATGTCTTTCTGTCATCTGTTTTGTTTGTTTGTCTATTTCTCTTCCTAAGGGAGCCAGGGGAGGGCTGGGAGTTCAGAGTATAAATCCACCCCTTATTAGCTTTGAATAGAGGGCAAATGACTTCACTTCTCTAAGTCACACATCTTCAAATGAGTGTTCATTGGACTACTATGTGCCAAGCAGTTTTCTAAGGCATGGGGGGGTGGTGGTCAAGATGCCATTGAAAACACGTTCTTTTGGAAGGAGAAACCATGAATGTAGGGAAAAGAAGCATTCACCGTAGTGTCAGGTGCCCCACCCCCAAAAAAAAAAAAAAAGTAGGGCAAAGGGCAGGGGGTATAGAAGGAAGGTGTTTGGGGCAAGAAAAACTCTCCAGGCGATCAGGTTGGATGAAAGAATAAAGGAGGTAAAGGAGTGAGTCATATCTGGGGGAGGGACAGACGTCAAGGTGGGAACAAGCTTGGCTTGTGCTGAGAATGGTCAATGAACTGCCGTGGTCGGTGTGAAGTGGGTGTGAGGCAGGGTGGAAGAAGGCCAGGTAAGGGAGGCTCATGGAGCCAGGGCACATGTGCCTTATGGGCCACTGTGGGACTTGGAAATTTACTCAGCGACATGAAGCAATTGAAGAATTTTAGCAGAGGCATGATGTGATCTGATTTCATTTTATAAAAACAGGTCCGGTTGATTTTGTGGAGAGTGGATGTGAGAGTATAAATGCATGGAAGCAGAGGGACCAGCGCTCCTTTCTGTTTCCATGTTATGGTAAGGGCCAGCGCAAGGCATGATGGTAGTTTACTCATCTGTGAGGGTCGTGAGAGCAACAACTACAAAGTGCTGCCCTGAGAATTAAATGCTATGTTATGTGTCAGTGGCTTAATACAGTGCCTGGTACAGAATAAGGGCTCCACGTGAGCACTGTTACTGCTCATGGTTTTGAGGGGATTCTTCTACCCAACTGTAGCTGCTTTTCTAAGCTTTTGGCACTTCTACTGCTTGGGGGAATTCCAATACTCTTTCCTCCCCGCTATAGGTTTCCTCAAGAGTCCCAGAGCAGCCTTGCATGCAGGAAGGTTGTGTTTTGTTAAAAATGTTCAAAATGCTGTTTTAGTCATTGTGGTTGTAAATCAGCCATTTATGACCCAGAGGCATCATGGTGGAGAATACTGATAGCAGCACTGCCTCCAGGGGGCATCTGACCATGGGGGCCATTTCTGGATGTCACATAATAGGGGTACTTCTGGTACTTAGTGGGTGAGATCTGGGGATGCTGAATGAGACAGTCCTGCACTACAAATAATTTTGACACCCAAACTTCCCATGCTGCCCCTTAGGGAAACTTGTGTGGCAGGAAAGTCTCCATGCAGGTTGTACCTGGCCCAATCTAGGGGGTTGTGCAGCCTGGGGGAACCGGACGGAAGAGCATTGAGTTGAGGATTAGGTCCCAGCCTCAAACCTAACAAGCACAAATCTTGAGAACTGAGATAATTTTGTTTATTGTAGCCAAATCTTAGCTTCCTCATGCATAAAATGTGGCCATTTTCCCTTACTATCTTCCTGGAAGGTTAAAGAAATTCAATAAGATGTGCACATACACTTACGCAAGTATAAATCATCATCATAATTAACATACAAGTCTGCACATATAAGCTGCTAATGAGACAGAAAATACAGTATCTTCCCTAGAGAATTTATAATTCAATCATCAGTAATAAAGAGCTATAAGTCCTTGTTAGAGAAGAAAGTAGGAAATTTACTTTCAAGATGATAGGCCTGGTTTTCACAAACCAAACATCTTATATTTAATTAAACTTTGCAAATACCAAATCTTTTTCTGCTCAAGAAGGATATTTTCCCAAGCATATTCATATTCTACTGAAATATATTAAGTCAAAATTACTCAAAATATCATTTAGACTTTCAAAAACAAAATTACAAGTGACATTGTTTATAACATGTACCTTCTTTTAAAAATGATAAAGGAAACAGCCCAATGGCACAAATTAAGGCTTTTTCTTTTGTTGTTGTTTTAATTATGGTTGTCTCCTTTATGGCAAAATAATCTCATTAACAGAAATCTGATCTAGGATAAGCTTGAGCTGATTCTTTACAAAATTTCATTTTTGTAGTCACAAAATGGCTATTTTATATATTCATTTATTATTTACTCACTAATAGCTATTAAGTATTACTACCATGTGGCAGTTTTGCACCAACTCACAGTTATTCTAAAGGACACCCCTAGCCTAAATAAGTAACAAAATGGAAATAAGAAGCATAGGAGCAACACACAGTAAAGGACTTTGTGTAATTCTTTGAAGGGGAGAAATGTTCCTTAGTTAATGAAATAAATTATTAAAATGAATTAACAAGAATAAAGAATGATGCTAAAATGTGCTGAGGTTAAAAATGTGGCTGGCTAAATACATTCAATAAGATTAATTACTGTGGGCTGGGAGTGGTGGCATACACCTGTAATCCTAGCAATTTGGGAGGCTTAGGCAGAGGATCCAAGGCCAGGCTCAGCAATTTAGTGAGGTCCTATCCCAAAACAAAAAAACAAAAAACGCTGGGTATGTTGCTCAGTGGTAGAGCACCACGGGCTTCAATCCCCAGTACCAAAGGGAAGGGGAGATGACTTAACTTCCGTAGACAATGATTGTTATTTATCCAGTTTTCAGTCTCCTTTTTTGCGTGCAAATACCAATTAGTTCAATAACAGAAAGAGATCCTTCTATTTCAATGCAGTTGGATTCCTCCTCCAATTCCAGTATAGGGTAGTGAAGAGATCCAGTGTAGCCAATGATATGTAAATAGACAGGCCTCTAAGACAGCTTTTGATGCATTGTACTAAAAAGGCAGCTCTGCTTAGGGGTATATATTGTAATTTCTAGAATAACCACTAAAATATAAGAAAAAGAGGTATAACTAAAAGTTCAGCAGATACATTAAAATGAAATAATAAGAAAATTGTTTAAAAAGCAGTAAGGTGCAGGCCTGGTGCAGTGCCACACACCTGTAATCCCAGCAACTTGGGAGGTAGAGGAAGAAGGATCTCAATTTTGAGGTTAGCCCCAGCAACTCAGTGAAGCCCCTTCTCAAAATAAAAATTTGATTTAAAAGATAACTGGGATGTAGTTCAGTGGTAAAGTGTCCTTGGCTTCAATCCCCAGTACCCCCCACACACACACCAAAAAAAAGCGCAATAAGGTCAAAAAAAGGAAACAGAAGAACAAAAACCTGGAGAGTACAGATGATAAAATGATGAAATGATAGTTCTAAACCCAAGTATATCAATAATTACATTAAATGTTAGTGATCAAAATATATCATTAAAAAGGTAAAGACTATCAGAGTGGATGAAAAGCAAGACCCAACTATATATTCTCTATAAAAGATGTACTTTAAATAAGAAGACCCAAATAGGTTTGAAAGTGTGTGGAATAAAAAAGATATACAGTGAATTTTTAAAAATGAGTAAGTAACCCTGAAGAAGACAGAAAAATAAAATAAATGAAACAGGGCACTAGAAGAAAACAAAAATACAATAAAAGACTTAAGTCCCAATTTTTCCATAATTGCATTAAATGTAAATGTTGCAAACCCACTAATTAGAAGACAAATTCTAAAAACATGACCTAACTATATGTTGTCTACAGAAACTCATTTCAAATATGAATCACAGGGGCATTGCTATAGACTGAATGTTTGTGTTACCAAAACTCCCAAAACTCATGTTGAATACCTAACCACCAAGGAGGCATTTTGAAAAATCAGTAAGCCCAAGAAGGCTGGAAAGGCTATATTAGCAGATTAATAAAGACAAAAAAAAAATACTACTAGAGATAGAAGGGAACAAGTTCTAAGGACAAAGGGGGGCTATCCATCTGAAAGATATAGCAATTACAAATGTGTATGAACATAATAACAGAATCTTCAAATACATAAAGAATAAAATTACAAAAAGAATAAAATTATGACATTTGCAGGTAAATGGATGGAGTTGGAGGATATCATGCTAAGTAAGCGAAGAAAGCCAATCCAAAAACCAAAGACTGAATGTTTTCTCTGGTAAGTGGATGCTGATCCATAATGTGGGGGAGGGGGGCATGGGATGAATGAAGAAACTTTTGATTGGGCAAAGGAGGGGAGGGGAAGAGACTTCAGGGTAGGAAAGATGGTGGAATGAGACAGACATTATTACCCTAGGTACATGCATAATTGCACGAATGGTGTGACTCTACTTTGTGTACAACTAGAGAAGTGAAAAATTGTGCTCCATTTGTGTACAACGAATTGGGGGGCATTCTGCTATCATGATTAAAACAAAAGAAAAAAAAAGAAAGAAATATAGGGAAAAAAGATTTTGACAGAATGAAAGATCTCATTTCACTATTTTAGTAAGAGATTTTAATATACTTTTTTTAAAAAAAGCAATCTACAGAGTAACTAGACAAAAAAATCAGGAATAGTAATTCTATAAACTATCTTGATATAATCAAAATTTATATAATATTACCTCCAACAACTGCAGGATAGATATCCTCTTCAAGTACACATTCACCAAAATAGACCACATGCTGAACTATAATACAAATCTCAATGAATTGACAGCATACAGAGTACATTATCTGACCCAAGTAGAATTAAATTAGAAATAAATAAAAATAAGACATTTACAAAAGCGCAAATATTTGAAAATAAGTAACACATTTCTAAACAAGTCACATGCAAAGACGCAATTGGGAGGGAATTTAGAAATTATTTTGAAATGAATGGCAAAAATCTGAGACATAAAAATATATGGGAAGCAGGTCAAGTGGGGCTTAGAGAAAAATGTATAGCTTTAATTGCTTGTACTGGAAAAGAATTTTTGAAGTTCTAAAGCAATGGTCAAACATTCTACTTTAAATTGAAAAAAAAACAGTAAAGTAAGCAGGACGTAGGAAATAAAATTAATTAGAACAGAAGTCAGAAAAAAAAAGGCAATGAGACAGATAATAGAGAAAAATCAATAAAACCCAAAGTTAGTTCTTTGAAAATATCAAGAACAAAAAATTACTGAAGTAAAAAATTTAAAGACTGCTGAGGTTGAGAATCCTGAGCTTCAGTTTAGTATTGGCAACAACAACAAAATAGATATATAGACCAATAGAATGGAATAGATAATCCAGAAAGAGACCATTTATATGGTCAATTAATTTTTTTAATTGCTAAGGAAACTGAATTTTTTTTCAATAAATGGTGATTGAACAATTTGGATATCTCTGTGAGGGAAAATGAACACTGGCCCTTTTTTTCAAATCATGCACAAAAATGAAATCAACTGTATATCAGATAACTTTAAACCTGTAACTCTAAAATTTCTTGAAGAAACCATGGAAGAAAATCTTTGTGACCTTGGGATAAACAAAGTGTCTTAAAGAAGAATGAACCATAAGTGAAAAAAAATAATAAAATGGATTTCAACAGTCAAAGAAAATATACAAATGGCCAATAAGCAAATTCAAAGATATTAAATATCATTGGTCAGTAGGGAAATGCAAACCAAAGTACAGTAAGATACCATTTTAGGCACAGTAGGATAGCTAGAGTGAAAAACAGTGTTGACAAGTGCTAAGAAGCAGATGAAAGAATTGTAGCCCCTTACCCTACTGGAGGAAATGCAAAATGGCACCATAGCTGTGAAAAACAGTTCAGTGAGTCCTGAAAGGGTGAGCACAGTGTTACCATATCACCTAGGAAGTTCACTCCTAGGCATATACTGAAGACAAATGAAAATATATGTCCACATAAAAGCTGGCACACAAATGTCACAGCAGCTTTATTTTAATTGCCTCAAACTGGAAACAACTCAAAATTGACAAATTCCTGGTAGAGTGATCAAGGAAAAAGTGAGAGAACCCAAATAAACTATATGGAGAATAAAAGAGAGATATGAATTATTACTATAGATACAACAGCAATTAAAATGGCCATAGGAGAATATATGAAAAACTTCATGACAACAAATTTGACAATCTAAGTGACATGAACAAAGTCCTAGAAAAACATAGCTTACCAAAATTGACCCAAGAAGCAACAGAAAATCTGAGTAGCCATAGTTTTTCTGTTAACGGAGAAATTGAATTTGTTATCAGTGACTTTCCCACAAAGTACACTCCAGGCTACTTGTTTTCACTGGTAAATTTTATCAAACAACTCAGGAAGGAATAACTTTGATCTCATGTGAAATGTTTTAGAAAATAAAGCAGTAGGAAACACCAACCACTCATGTTATAAGACTACTTTCTATCAAACTCTTATAAAAACATTACAAAAAGACATATCAAAACAGACATATCAATATCCCTTATGAACAGTAGTTCCTAATTTTTCCCTCCTAGAGAATATCTGGCAATGTGGGTAGACATTTTTAAAAAGCTTTTGCCATATTTTTTATTAGTACTTTATAATTTTACATAATGATGGGCTTCCTTGTAAGGTATTCATACATACACATAATATAATAGTATAATTTGGCCAATATCATGCCCTAGTGCTTTACCTGAGAGACAATTTTTAATAGCATGACTTTGATGAGAGAAAGCCAAAGGATAAAGGAAGAACTACTACAAGTTCACATTTCCATAATGTTTGAAAATTTTTATTACAAAAAGTTAAGGGATTATAATGTTCTTATATCCTAAAGCTTTTTTTTTTCTACCTAGGAGTAGGCATTTATAAAAGTGCTTAAATACAATATTAAAGCTGCTAAAACAAAAGAAAATAAATAATATGGTAAGACTAATAAAATATAAAATGTAAAAGTTATCAAATCCTACAAAAAAACTTAGTATTTAAGACTATACTGCATGACCAATATGATTCTGCAACCTGTTCACTCAGAAAAATGAGAAATTATATCCCATCTGATTCAAATGTATGATATGTCAAGGTCATTGTACTTTCATGTGTAACTAATTAAAACAAATTAAAAACAACAACAACAACAACAAAAGAGACTGTATTTTTTTGGCCTTTGAGGCTCCTAGTCCTAATTCTGGAAAGAAAGGTAAAAAAGAGCACAAGGCATTGTGTTTTCAAGAGGAAAAGGGTATAAGTCACATGTTAAAAAAATTTTTCTAAAAATCACCAAAATACTTTATTTCTTCTCTTAAGAATTTGATAATATAATTAAAGAAACTTTCCCAGAAAGGAGAAAAGTACTATAATCTCATAAATCTTTATTTGAATACAATTCTTTTCTATTTTTCCTCAGATGCAGATGCATTTTTATGTGGCATTGCACATTCTGGTTTTTTAAACAGAATATTAAATATTTAATGCCTATACAAATGGTTTAATAAAAATGAAATATATTAATTTTAGAGGACTTCTTTAACATGATTGATAATTTCACAATATTTTTTTCTTTTGTATCAGGGATTGAACCCAGGGACACTCAACTATTGGGCTACATCCCCAGCCTTTTTTATTTTTTATTTTGAAAAACTGTCTTGCTAAGTTGCTCAGGGCCTCACTAAGTTCCTGAGGCTGGCTTTGAACTTGTGATCCTCTTGCCTCAACCCCCTCAGCCACTGGGATTATAGGCATGGGCCACTTCCCCAGGCTAATTTCACAATTTAATAGAAGATATTTATTTACAGGAAAATGCAAAATTCTAATAGAAGGATAAAATAAATTCATGAAGACACATGCCTTGTTCTTGTGGAAGAAACCTAGGGAAAATATTAACATGTTCACTATTACAGCATATTAAATATGAGTTGCAGTCTCCAGCCCACCTCTTAACAAGTTTATAGTGTAGTTTTTCAGGAAAGATCAGTAAGCAAGACTACCACACAGTGATGATGATGACAGTTATAGTAATAATAGTAGCATCTTAATGCTGGCACCCCCCCATCCCATGGACTTGGTTGGTACTCCCTGGCCCCACACATCAATTAATGTTTCATCCTCACCAACTCCTTATCCAAGAAAAGGAAAATTCACATCCAGATGTAAACAAAGAAGTAGTGGGAGGCAGGAATAATTCAAGAGGAAGGATGGGAGATATTTTAATAATTAAAATCTGGTGGATTAGATTTGCCAGTAATTCCAAAAAGGTAACTTGAAAAACTATTCTAAAAACTAGGAAAAAATGGACTGGTATATATTTACCTCAGTCATGGAGGAATGATGCATGATAAACTGTAGTCCATGTTTAAATATTTTGACTTGTTTAAAATATTAAAGGAAAAGCAATTAAAGGGACAGAAACATGTAATGAGCTGTTGATAAATAAGAATTTCAAGTGCATAAGATTAGTGTCTGGTTCTACTTGCTTTATAGTCTATGTGGACAAACACTTTACACGTATAGACTTACAGAAATCAAATTATCAAAATGAAAAATTAATAAACTTGCTCAGTTTCTAGCACGGTTCAGTGGCATACATCTGTAATCCTAATGACTCAGGAATCTGAGGAAGGAAGATTGCACGTTTGAAGCCAGTGGCAACAACTTAGCAAGACCCTGTCTCAAAATGAAAAATAAAAAGACTAGAGATGTAGCTCAGTGGTAAATGCCCCAGTACCAAAAAAAGATAAAGAAAAAAAGACAATCTAGGGCACAATTACACATCTATTAAATTTAAAATTGAAAACAAATTAAGCTTAAGATTAGAAGCACAACTTGGTAGGAGCTGGAGGGTGTGAGAGGTAACAGATGCAGGCTTTCAGCCACAAATTTATTCTATCATTCAGAAAATTTATCTAGCGATGAAACATATACGAACCAATGACCTTTAACTTGATCATTCCTGTTAGGGATTTTAGTCAGTGTGTCAGAAGAATTAACACAACCCTGGACAAGTTATTTAACTGTTCTTGGTTTTGTTGCTCCAACTCTACGTAATGGGTTGGGCTAAAGACAAGTTTTCTCACTTTTAGTGTGCAAGTCAAACAAATGGCCCAGGCTAGTTCAGGCTCTCACCAAAGAATGGGGGTGTCCAGGAGAGGTATGGAAACTTTGCTTTTCTCCTTGTTTAGAGCAGCTAAGACATGTCCGTATTTTTAAAAGTAAACTTGGATTACAAAACAAAGGTAGGAATAAAGCAAAGAAGTATTGGCACCTGGTAACATCTAGCCAGAGGCTGTGTGAGGCTGACACTTTACCTAACTCTCCAAGTGACTTCAACACAAAATCCTTCAGCCCCTCCAGCTAGACCCTTGACTCTAGGAGCTCTATTAGGATATCAAAGTCAACAACTATGCAAAAAAAAAAAAAACCTATTGAGAGCCTTCTGGGTATCAGACACTTCAGTAAACCAAGTGTTTTCCTGGGGTTTATCTAAAGAAACTCTATCACAAGTGTGCAAAATATTTTGAAGGACTGATAGATAGATCCAGGATGTGCCTATTAAAAGGCAGATTCGTACATTCCACTCCCTCCTTTCTCTTTTTTTGGTGGGGGGGGGATGGGGGCAGTGGGCATACTGAGGATGAAACCCTTAGATGGCCTAAGTTGCCCAGGCTAGCCTTGAACTTGTGAAGATCCTGCTTCAGCTTCCTGAGTAAGTGGGATTACAGATGTGTGCCACTGTGCCCGGCTCTGAAATCTACCCTTAAACAAAAAGTGGACTTACAGGAGCTTTAAGATCTCTCTTGACACCCCAATTTTCTGAATCTATAATTTATTTTTAATAACCTAAAACTTAAAAAATAGCTTACATGATAAAAAAAATTGAGAAATGCATAAGGAAGTCAGTTTCATACAATGGAGTGGTAGAAAGGTCTATTTGACAAATTTCTTTTGCACAGACTTCAGTGCTCTTCCATTCATTAGATAATAAGAGTCCTGAAGTCCATGGTTCCCATTTTGCTCCCACATCCATTATTCACTCAATTTAGGAAGCTCGCCTTTAATTTATGTGTTTTGTTCGTGAGATTCACCTCTCCTCCATCTGTCACATCAGTGATTCACCACCTGGCCTGATCACCTTTCAAGTGTTATGTAACACTGCAGTCAGAATGGACTCCTTAAACCTTATGTGGTAAAGAATTTATCTTACCCAAAGAGAAGCCTGGTCTTGGCCCCCAGCTCATGGAAGGTGATCTCTGAGCCCTTGGAATATCTTGCCTGATAATGTGATTTATGGTGGGGCCTTTGGACCATGAAGTATCAGTAACCGCCATAGGGGCTGGAGAATAAAAGTCAGCCATATGGACAGTGAACCATATCTATGTGTCTGACTTTAATAAACACACTGCGCGCTAAAGTTGGGGTGAGCTTTCCTCGTAGACAATACTCCATGCATACTGTCTCACATCATTGCTGGGAGAAGTTAGCTCCATCCATGACTACACTGGGAGGGGACAATGAAAGATGTCACATATGGACTCTTCCCAGACTCTGCCCCAAACATCTTTTTCACTAGCTGATTTTAATCTGTATCCTTGAACCATAACTGTGAGTGTAACACCTTCCGGTGAACTCTGGGGATCTTCTAGCAAATTACTGAACCTAGAGGTTTTACCTACCTAACTGCATTCTTGTAATGTGCTGAACATCTCAATGTCTTTCATTCTTCTAGGGCTTTCCTCAGCTTAATATTCCTGTCCCTATGACCCTCCTCTCCCCGAGTGCCCTGGAAAACTCCTGTTCTTATATTTAAGATGGTTTAAGAGCACCTCCTTTGTGATTTCCCAATACATCTCTCTTTCAGTCAAAATTAGTCATTCCCATACCACCCCCATGATGCTTCTAGAGTTCTGTCAGGTCACCCTGCAAAACCATGTTCTTCCCAGTACCCAACAGAGGGCTTCCTGCGGAGTAAGTCTTTAGTACATGTAGGGATTGAATGAATTAGCTATGGAAATGAGTATTTAAAATAAAGAAAAAAAAACAGATTAGAAAATATGCACAAATGAAGTGCAACCCAATGACAAAAATGTAAGGCTATTAATAAGCATCCACAAGGAATGCCAAGAAATGTCTATTTAACATTTATTATTAATTATCACTTATAACTTGAAAAATCCAGCTTTATTTTAATATGAAAAATGAGGGTAGACAGCTACAATAAAAATAATTTACCAAAGAAACAAGGTTAGGGAAGCTAAAATATAATGTGTAAAGTGTTACTGAAATAGGTAAATTTTAACATTTTAACTCATAAGCAGATTTATTTTTAGCAATCCAATTACTTTTGGCAATAAAATATATCATTACATTTCCCCTCCTTTTTTTCTGGCCAACTAAATTTAGTTAACTTCTTCTTTAATTGCTGTTAGAAAGTATTTCGAAAATATTTCTTTTTAAGTACGTTCACTCAAAAAAAAAAAAAAAAGAACATGCAGAAGTTCACAGAAATTATGTTGCTCTTATTATTGCATGTTAATGTTTATGTTTTATTATGTTAAAGTAGCTGCTTGATTATGGCTTATCTTTTTGGACTTCCACATTTTGAGAACTTGGTTTAATCTAAATGAAGTATACAACTGATAACATTTCAAGACAAGTCTAAAGTAATAACTATATAAAGTGTTTGTTTTGATTTCAGGAGCAGGAAGGATGGCCGTTATGACCTTTTGCTTCGTATGAAAGCATTTGAAAATAATTACTGAAACTGGATATTAATGATTACCATAAATTTGATGGCTGCTCAGAGGCCCTTAACCTTAGAATGGTTAGGAAAACAGGACCTTGTAAATGAGTGATATTGTGCAGGTTGGTTTTGTTATGACTCATTTGTTTATTGTTAATGAGAAGCAATTGTCCTGGTACTAAATTATCATTTTGTTTTTCCATTTGATAATCAGTTTTTTAATGTTTATTTAATTTAATTAACTAATTTATTTATTTTTTCTTTTTTTTGAGACAGTGTCTTGCTAAGTTGCTCAGGCTGGCCTTGAATTTCCCATCCACCTGTCTCAGGCTCTCCAGTAACTGGGATTATAGGTGTGCACCTCCACACCCAGCTTAATCTTTATATTTTGGAAGTAAACGTCTTTGGCAGCAAGATAATTCATTCCTACAACTGTCTGAGATACCATCATTTATTGTTCTCATATCTACACTCAAATCAAACTTCCTTGAAATGTTTTTAATCCAAGTACTATACTGGAGAAGTGCACTGGAACTAAATATTTCTGGTTATGCAGCCTCAGCTTAGCAAAGTAACATCGCCATCCTTTTTTCAAAAAAGAAGAATCAGTGAGGTAGAAGAAACAATTATATTTGAAGATTGGCTCGTGATATTTATCATAACAGTACATTCACTGGGTTCACAGGAGGCCCGTGGACATTTTCAAGGCCAATGTTGATGGCAGTTTATCTTTTAAATTTTAGATTCCACTTCTGGGATGACAACCTGAGGAGCTCTGAGGACCCACTCCCCAGCTTACGAGCTTAGTTTAAAAAAGTTTTTTTTTTTAATATTTTAAAGTCTTTGAAAATTGTCCTAACCATACCAAAACTCAGAACAATAAGAGTATGTGGGAGTTGAGTCATGTCCCTCTTTTTTCTTTATACCCTGCAGCTCAGCTGATCTAGGTGGATATGGCCAAGAAGGTAGAGCTCCTTTCCCCCTACTATTTCTCACACCTTTCAACTCCAAGTGCAAGAGGAAAAGTTCCTGAACAGTGCAACCAAAAGTATGGGAACTCCCACCCAGCACTCACTTGAAGGATGGAGGCTCTGCCTCAGGAGCAGCAGGCCAAGAACACTGGGACCCCAATTATTCTCACTTCAGTTTATTCAAAGAGTAGAGCTTCCATGGATAGAGAGGGCAGCCAAGAAGAGGAGAAGCTATTGCCCCACCCACAGTGCTTCAGAGATGTTTCCCAGGAGAAGAGGTAGTTCATAAGAAAAGAATGTTTCATAATTTCTCCAAAGTAACTGATTTTATTTGAACCAGAGCAAGTTCAAGCTTAAAGATACTTTAGAAAATAATAGCTCCTTTTAATGAAGGGCAACAGCTAAACCATAGGTCAGGCAGCCCACCAAGGAGAACCAGCTATACTGACAACTAACAGTGCCCTCCTGGGGTCAGAACAAACCTCAAGACTGAACTCCAAAACTACCCCTGCCTGAATTTAATTGGGTCAGACTTCAGAGCAATTTATGCCCTAGGTTATTGTTGAAAACAATAGGGATAGGCTGGTAATTCATGAAGCCTAGCAGTTGGTTGTGCTACCAAATCAGGCAATTTAGACTAGGGGAAAAGATAGTCAAAGAAAAACTCTGCTAAAATCCCAATGGGACTCTGTGTAAGCTCAAGGAAGTGCCTTCCACATAGGAGAGAAAATAGTCTTTAGTAAAATGGTATAAAAAAATGCAAGCAAAAAGGCTCCTGAGAGAAAGAAAATCAATATCCATAGCCACAATAACATATTGTTAAATTTTTAACAAAAATTGTAAGATACGCAAAGAAACAGGGAAGTCTGAGTCATATGTGGGAACAAAAGAAATTACACGTGAGAGGAACCAGATGCCAGATTTAACAAAAACTTCAAAGTAGCCATTACATATGTGTAAAAGGACCCAAGGAAATGATGCATAAAGGCATAATGGAAGGCCAGGTGTGGTGGCACATGCCTATATTCCCAGAGACTCAGAAGGCTGAGGCAGTAGGAACACCAATTCAAGGTCAGTCTCATCAACTTAGTAAGCCCCTATCTCAAAAAACAAAAACAAAAACAAAAAACTAAAAGGGCTGGTATGTAGCAGCTCAGTGATAGAGCACCCCTGGGTTAAAACTCTGATACTACAAAAAATTAAATTAAATTAAACAAGGGAAGTTATGATGAAAATGTCCCATCAAATAGGGACATTCACATCAATAAAGAGGAATTATAATAATGAGCCAAATGGAAATTCTGGAGCTGAAAAGTAGAATAACTGAAATGAAAATTCATTAGAGGGGCTTAACTAGATTTGAAGTGGCAGAAGAAAGAATCTGCAAACTTAAAGGTGAATTGACAGAGATTATGAGATCAAAACAGAGAAAAAAACAGAATAAAAAAATAAGAAGTCTCAGAGAAAAATGGAATACCTTCAAGTGTGCTAATATATACATAATGGGGGGATGAAGAAATAATTGATCACATTTCTCAAATATATTGAGAAAATGTTAATTTACACATTCAAGAAATTTGATGAAACCCAAGGAGGACAGATGAAAAGAGATATAAACTTGATAGTAAAAATGCTAACACACAGGATGAAAAAGAAAATCTTAAAAGCAGCAAGAGAAAAGCATCATATAAAAGAAATCCCCAATTAGACTGATAGGTCAGGGCTGGGATTGTAGCTCAGTGGTAGAGCACTTGCCTTGTATGTGTGAGGCCCTGGGTTCGATCCTCAGCACCACATAAAAATAAATAAATAAAAATAAAGATATTGTGTCTATCTACAAGTAAAAAAAAATTAAAAAAAGATTAATAGGTCACTTTTCAGCAGAAAAAGTGACAGCCAGAGGCATATTAAAAATGCAACCAAGGATTTTATATGAAGTACCATTATCTTTCAAAAATGGAAATGAAAATAAAAATATTCCCAAAATAAACAAAACTTATAAGAATTCATTGCTTTGCAGGCATACATTACAAGAAATACTAAAGGAATTCAGGTGCAGTGGAGCATACCTAGAATCCCAGGTACTCTCGAGGCTGAGGCAAGAGGATTTCTTGAGCTCAGGAGTTCAAGGTCAGCCTGGGCAACATAGTGAGACCCTGTCTCTTAAAACAAAAAAACAAAATGAAGTATCATAGGAAGTTCTTCAAGCTAAAAGAAAGTAAACCTAAAAGGAAGTTTGAGTCCACATAGTGACACAAAAATTATGGGTAAAGAGGTAGAAATAGACTGAAGTATAAGCAATTATTTCTTCTTTCATTTTTGTTCATTTAGCTGATTTACAAAGTAAGCATATGAAGCTACCCATGTGTATATGGCCACGTGTGTACATTATTGTGTCTATACCAAATAGAAATACAGTATGCTAGGCAATGATAGCAAGCGAAGATGGCCTGGAGTAAAGAATGGGATTAAGGAAATGACACCAGCTAGTGACCCAAACCCACAAGAACAAATGAAAAGTAACAAAATGGTAATAAGAAACAAGATCCAACTATATGATGTTTACAGAATACACATTTTAGATTCAAAGACCAAAAAAAAATTAAAATAAAAATAGGTTGAAAAATGAAGTATTGGTAAAGATATGTTATGCAAACAGCAAACATGAGAAAGCTGCAACGGCTATGTTCAAGCAGACAAAACAGACTTTACAACAAAAAATTATTAAAATAAAGAGTGACATTTTATAATGATAAAGGATCAACCCATTGTAAGACATAACCAAAGTAAACAAACAAATAAAGTCTTATTTAAGACACCCACATAAAAACTGTATCAGGTTGAATAGTAAGCACCCCCCCCCCACACCCTGAAAAAATTTAATGTCCACCTGGAACCTCAGAATGTCCCTTTATTTGGAAGTAGGGTCTTTGCAGATGTAGTTGGTCAAGCTGGAGCCATACTGGGTTAGAGTGGATGCTAAATCCTTGGCTGGGGTTATTATAAGGGCATGCAAGGACACTAAAGAGGAAAGCCATTGATGACAGAAGCAGAAATTGCAGTGATGTGGCAACAAGCCAAAACCTGCAGGCAACACTAGAGGTTAGGAAGAAGCATGGAAGGATTTAAGAGCCTTCAGAAGTTGCATGATCCTGCTGCCACCATAATTTCAGACAATCTCAAAAAATGTGAGAAAATTAGTTCTATTGTTTTGTGCTCGTCTGTTAACAACAGCTCTAGGAAACTAATACCCCAACCCTGAGTTACTGGAATACATTTTTGTTTATCTTCTACCTACTTATTATATTATTGAAAGTAGGGTAAGAACTCTATTATCATTGAATTGTTTATTTGTTCTGTCAATTTTTCTTTAAGTATTTTGAGGCTAGTAACAATTTTTTATTTGGAAGTATAATGATCTGATATTAGTATAGCCACACTGAGTCCCTTTGGGTTGCTGTTTGCATTTTGTGTGTGTGTGTGTGTGTGTGTGTGTGTGTGTAGTATGGTGCTGGGATTTGAACCTAGGTCTTTACCTGTGCTAGGCATGCATTCCACTACTGAGCTATACACCTAGGCCTTCTTTTTGGATACATTTTTAAATTTTCAACCTGTGTCTGTGTCTTTGAATCTGAAGCATATCTCCTGTAGTCATCATATAGTTTGATTTTTTTTAAACCCAGTCTAACAATCTCTCTTACTTGTATTTTATTCTTTTTCCAAACTATTTAAATGTTTATTGAGTTCTTAATTTTAGGTCTTACATTTTTCAATTCTAGAATTTCTAGCTGATTTTTTAAAAACTAGATTCAGGCTCTTATGAAATTCTCCATCTTGACTTATTAATCATTTTTAAGTCTATCTCTGATAGTTCTAGTAACTGTATCATCCATAGATCTGGAAGTTTTGTTTGTTTGTTAGTTTATCTCTTTTTCTTTTAGCATTCTTGGGAATTTTTTTTTAATGCTAGAAATTGTATATGACACTTTGTAGAGTCTTTGAATGATATCTTCCTTCAGAGAGGGATCACCCTATTTCCTAGTAGAAAACAGAATAGTAGCAGGTAGATCACATTAGTTCAATCAATAATTCAGGTGACTTGAACCAGGTTGCTATTTTAATAAGGTTTAATTTACTCTGATTCTCCTGTGTTTCTAAGCTCTCCAGAGTTCTGGGTTGTTTGTTTTGTTTTTGATTTGTGGTGCTGGGAATTGAAATCAGGACCTTGTATATGTTAAGCAAGCATTCTACCACTGAGCTGCACTCCAGCCCCTCTCCAGAGTTCATAATTGAGATTCCTGGATGTGTCCAAGGGCCTTTCTCTCGAGGGGTCCCCAGAGACAATTTTTGCCTGATTAATACCATGATGCAATTAATACAATCTTCCAAAACCTATGCTATGGCTTTCATAAGGTTTTTGTCTTCCTTTTCTTTCTTTTTGTTTGTTGCTGGTTTTGTTGTTTTGTTGTTTTAATCTTTCTGATCTGAGCAATCCAAGGATTCTGCAAATACTCAAGCAGGGAACAGGCAGAGTGTCAGAATCACTTCTCTGGGACTCTGGCCTAATTGGGACCCTTGCTCTCCCAGTGCTAGTTGGCTTAGTGGCTCTTAACTTTTACCTCTCCAGTCCAGTGCATGGTTGCCATAATTTATTTCCTTCTCTGATTCTTAGCAGTAACTAAAATATTTTTTGTGCCCAAATTTGTGCCCCAAACTGGCCAATTCTGTAAAGGAAAAAGTAGCCATAGGCTATCTGCTCCTTTCTCCTGTTATCTTCTGTATTGAGAGTCCTTAAGACCTCACTGCTACCCCAGGCTCAACAGACAATTGTATTCATGGCTATCATTTATTACAGAAAAACAATACACAGTAAAACCAGCAAAGGTGCATGGGGTGAAATCCAGAGGAAACTGGGCACAAGATTCCAATAGTCCTTTTCCCATGCAATCATGCAGCATGAGACTAATTCCTCCAATACTATATTGTGGTATGGTTAACATTTTGTCTGCTAGGGATGTTCATTAGAGACTTATTGCCCAAACTGTATATTGAGATCTGGGCATAGACACCCCCGCCCCCACACCTGCCCCCTGCCTCTTGCCACCTAGCACATATCATGATTTCAGACTCCCAGAAGGAAACTAAGTATTCAGTACAGACCATGTTGTTTGTATGAACAGTTTATACAGCAAAAACCACCTTATTACTTGGGGAATGGTGTGACCATTCCTGTAATTCAACTTCCCAGACATAAACCAAAGCCCAACCTTCTAAGAAGAGCTAAGGATAGTGTCTCAGCCTACCACATTAACTCTTTTGGCATGTTTTCTGAGATTTTGGCTCCTAGAGTTCTGGTTTGGCTGAAAGTTCTTCAATGGTTTTAAACGGATATTAAGTAATTTTACCTAACGTTGCTAGTTGATACTGAGTGTCACTCTGCTAAGGAAGCATCTGGCTATATTTTATTCTCTGCTGAACATTATATTTGAGAAATTGTAGAACTTGGGGCTTAAGATGATGGGACTTTTCCCCCTCCATGGAATATTTGTTTATTAACAGGCACCTAGAGGATTACTTTCACACAGTTTCAAGAATTGGGATGATTTGAGGCTGTGCTGAATTCCTTGTCCACGTATCTGTGAGAGAGTTGTACTTTCAGTTCACTTTTATTCCCATGGAGGCACATCGTACGGCCAAAGCATAGCAGTTTTCCAGTCCTCTCCCTGACTGGCTGGCATTGACATCCAGCTTTGTCCTCCTCCAAAGCATTCTTTATCTCCTTAAGTACTGCTTCTCCAGGAAATAAGTTGTGCCAATGCTGGTCTTGTCTCTTTAGATTTTCATGTTTAGAAAAAGAATTGTTCAGATTATCTAATTGCCAATGGAAAAATAACATTTCTGGAAGTGGATTTCTACCTCTACTTGACTTCTTATGCTTGAAGGTTTTCAGAAGCAATATTTTGAGGAACTCACGATGGTGATAGGGCTCTTAGTATAACCCTTAGAAGCCTGTCACTCTGGGATTTACGGGGATCAATTCCAAGAAGACAAACAGCTGCCTCTCCAAGAAGAGGAGATTTGATCAAATCAATCTTTCATTAAGGAGCTCTCCGGTCACCTTGGGGCTCATCTTACGATTGGTCAGTACTCCTGGAAAATTGGGCTCATGGCCAATTCAGAGTAGCCTTGGTGAATGGAGGTCGATCTTGTTGAAATCTGTGTAGAGCCAAGATCCTTGCAATATAGACACTTGAATACAGACTAGTTGAACAAGGATAGGATACCAAAGAGCTCTACTGACATCCTCAGAGTCACCCTAGCATCCTGGTTATCTAGCGCCTCCTTCACAATAGGACCTTTGCTTAGTATTTATGTGGGAAACAATTATTGTTATGATCAAAATCCATTTTAAGAAGTCTATCCATAATTTTTTTATTTTTCCTTCCTTCTTTTTTAATGGTACTGGGGGGTGAATCTAGGGGTGCTCTACACTAAGTTACACCCTGGCCCTTTTTATTTTTTATTTTCGAGAGGGGGTCTCACTAATTTGTCCAGTCTGGCATTGACCTTACAATCCTATTTCCTCAGCCTCCTGAGTCTCTGGGATTATAGGCATATGTCACCACTTCTGGCTCCAACCATATATTTAGCACCCAGATTTTATCACTCACCCTCCAATCCTAATAATTCCATGTCCCCAGCCACCTGGGTGGGTGTAAATGGCATATTCTTGTGATATCTCCCCTTCCATGAAAAGCAGCAAGAAAGACTGCTCAGATTTATTCCCACTGGAAATAATTATTTTCCTTGCTGTCCTCAAGAATTATTTGATGGGATTGTAATACCACAGTCTACTTCTAGCTAGTAACAGTGTACAGTGTAAGTTCTGCTGCATGTATAAGCAGGCTTAATTTTTTTCTCTTCAGCGAACTGGCAAGTTTACTATTCCTAATGCACATATAATTCATAGCTTTTGTTGCTTGCTTTTTTTCTCCTTTCAGGCATGTCCCTGCTTCATCAAATTTAACTTGGTTAATGTAAATGAATTAAAAGACTTGAAAGAATAAACATTCAGCTGGGGAGCAGTGGCTGTAATACCAGCAGCTCAGGAGGCTGAGGCAGGAGGATGACAAGTTCAAATCCAGACACAGCAACTGAGCAAGGCCCTAAAGCAACTCAGTGAGACCTCGTCTCTAACAAAATATAAAAAAGGGCTGGGGATGTGGCTTAGTGATTAATCACCCCTGGGTTCAATCCCTGGGACAAAAAAAAAAAAAAAAAAAAAAGAATAAACACTTGAACAAGATTTTGAACTACTGTGGAATTAGAAGAGAAAGTGGTACCATGTTATTTTGGTGAGGGGTTGTCTCATTTCAAGAGACATGAGAGAAGAAAATATTGGCAGAAAATAATGGACAAGACTAAAGTGGAAACCCGTGGCTGACTGAGGAACTTTACAAATTCTAAGGTAAATGTACTGTAGGCCTTCATGAGTAGGTGTATGCCTACAATACAACCATCAAATAAACTTGTAGTTTCTTCAAAAGGAAGCAAGTGAGATAAAAGCGAGAATTCATAGCACTGAAGTGAGGTCTTGCCTACTTTGTTGTTGGATGAGTCTAGACATCATTCATATGAACCACAGAGTACACAGGAGGGAATAATATGGCAGAAAGTAAGAAAAAGTAAATGTCATAGATGAGCCCAGGAAAACTTCATCCATTTCTCTAAGTAAAAAGAAATATGATGTATTATAATGTACTTCTCAAAAAATTTTTATGCAGGCACATTTAAAATAATCAAAGTAGTCAAACTTTACAACCTTCATCTCCAGGAAGATGTACATTGGAGTGTCAGAGTTTTGCAAACTTCTCTCAAAACAGTCTCTCATACACTACCACCACTTTCCTGGATTAGATTCACTGTCTGTTTAATAAAACAAGTCTTTATTCACTAGCATGCACTAGGTATCACATTAAAGTCCCACAGAGTTATGGTCCAGTGAGGGAGACAAACATATAAGAAGATAATCATAATACGATATGATCAATATTTGTATTAGAGCACAGAAGAAGTGTGACCCAGTGCTGTAGGAGCCAAGAAGCTTCAGAAGAAATCTACAAGATCTTCAGTACAACTCTGAAGGGTCACTACAGGGTCACTATATGCTATACATTTGACTTACTGTCTTTGAATAGGGAGAGATGAAAAAGAGAACTGAACCCATCAGTGTCATCCTGGCTTAGACTGCAGCCCACCTATGTCCATGAAATTTAGTTGCTTATTCCAGAAAATCTGTGCCCAGGAAAGAGAAGATTGTAAACAAACAAAAACAAGAATGGGCTCTAAATTTTTGTTTGTATAAGGGGATTCTGACAGGTTGGAAACAATAATTGCTTCTTAAACATGTTGATATATTAAGACTTTTGAAGAGCCTCGCTTACTGTGACCACCATTCCTAAACTTCCCTTCCTAGACAGAGATGCCATCTGTGCACAGATCCCAGAGTCCTACAAATATCTCACTTCCCAGATCTGAAACACAGCTAAGCATATCAAGGTGGCACATTGTATTTTTTCAGCAGAGTTTTATTCCTTTGGTTTTTCTTTAATAACAAATTATCTAATAATATTTTGGGAAGTTAGACAATAACAGTTTTTTTAAAGAATTGCTCATGTTAATTTGTACATACTCTTGTACAGAAAAACCAGGTTTCTATGCCAGGTCAATTCATCTTTCACTAACTAGTCTATGTTGATGTTAATCAGTGTTAGTTGGCTTTATATTAGAGAAGCCCCATTTAAAAGACAAGACCCTTTCGATAAGTCCTTTCTAGCTAAAATCCATTATCAGATAACCAAATCATTGCTGTCAACTACTATACCAAGTCTGAGTTCATAAGTATCAAACTGAGGAACTTGTTGGGAATATAGGTTTACAAGTTTCATGCACAGTGATTCTGATTCAGGGGAATTAGCATAAGACCTAAGAATCTACATATTAAAAAAACCTGTTTTTCACAAATGTAAACTGCATTTATACCTCCCTTTGAGAAATAAATGTTCTCCTCCCCATATAGCTGTAAACACATGTATATTACACATATATACACACCCACCTTAACTATTCAACTCACTTACAATGAAAGTAAGGTCATACTACATACACATATATTTATATATATTTAAAATATATGCAACATTTTATAATACATTTTCCATGGCATGCTTTTTCCAGAACATATTATATAATTTGTCTAAATCATCACATATAGATTTGCATTTTTTAAATGGCTGTATCATATTCATATACACACACACACTATGATTTATCCATTTCTCAATTAATGAATGTTTAGATTGCTGTGGGGGATATATGTTGTAGATGGGCACAATACCTTTATTTATTTTTTTATGTGGTGCTGAAGATTAAACCCAGTGCCTCGCATGTGCTAAGCAAATGCTCTGCCACTGAGCTACAGCCCCAGCCTTGCTGTGAGTGGTTTTTTTGTTTTGTTATTCTTTTCTCTCTTTCTCTCTTTTTTCTATTACAAGCAATGCACAATGACTACCTTGCATGCTTATGTTTATATATTAAGCTAAATTTTATGCAGAATATGGAAAATGGAATAAACATAGGAGAGTAGGATTGCTAGGTCAGAGGGTATATGATGCATTTTAAAGACTGATAGATCCTGCCTGCTGAATTGCCCAGTAATTCAGTTTGTACCAATTTGCAGTCCTAACTGTCTCAAAGTAATGACTTCTTCCATACTTATACTAATACTAGTATCAGCCTTTTTCATCTTTATCAATCTAACAGATTAAAAAAAGCATATTTAAATTTGATTTTACCATATCTTTAGTATCAGAATCACCAGAATTCGGTTTACCATGGAAATAATTATCTCAAGTTTTACAAAACATATCATAATTTCATTTTAGGAACTTTTATTTTATTTTAAAACTTAGCCCTATAAAAAGACTAGATGAATGAATTTCACTAGGTAGCACTTACTTAGCATTTTCTTTTACAAAGTGATATAAAAGTGAGAGTTCTAAGACCTATGTTCGAAGTCTGGCTTTACCATTCATCAATGAGATGTCCTTGGGCAAGTCACCTACCCATTCTTTTTTAATATTTACATCTTTTTAGTTGTAGATGGACAAAATACCTTCATTTTATTTATTTTTATGTGGTGCTAAGGATCAAATGCAGTGCCTCACACATGCTAAGCAAGTGCTCTACCCCTGAGCTATAATCTCAGCCACCCCACCTACCCTTTTGAGAGCTTCAGTTTCCTCTTTTGTGAAATGGGGCTTCCACTCATAAAATGATTGTTTTGAGTAAGAAATGAGGTAATCATCTTAGTTACAAATATTAGCTGTTACTACTGCCACATTAATAATGCAAGGGAAATTATCAAATAACTAAAATTGTAATCTTTCTTCGTAATTATAAGTATGTTGATGTTAACAAGTCAGATTCTATTAGGTGAGTCAACTATTTAGTCATATATCATAGGCTACCACACTGCCCATGAAATTGGATTCTGGCTCTGGTTCTCTACAAGTCCTCCCCTAAAAGCAGCTCAGGAAATCTTTCCTAAAGTACTTAGTTCCTTATATGAAATGGAATTATCCAAATACACAGTTAATTATACACCAGAATTTTTTGCAAGTTTCTAAGAGGCTTTTGTTGTGAAGTACATACTTCATGTAATGCCTTTGAGATTTCCTAAAGCCAAAGAATGAAATTCTAAAATTTTACCCTAAAATAATACACTAAAGCTGGCATCAACCCAACTCAATCAGTGTCTAAAGTACCTAGCATAATTCCCTACATAATCTCTGTATTCAAAAGGTAAACTCATATTCAAATTACAAAAAAGAATAACCTAAACTTGCTTGTGCTTCTGGTATAACAAATAATCAACCATTGCCACATGACCCATGAAGCACTTCTTCTTTGGATAGATACTAATGGACTTCCTGCACTTCTCATCCCTAGGCCATGTCAAGCACAAAAGCAGGAATGAGATATCATTGTCCTCTGGCTTACCCCTACAGCTCTCAATGGCTCAACTCACCTAAGTCTTCCTCTTTTACTTTTTCCATATCATGATGTTTGAAAATTTATATATTTTTTAATGAATAAAATGATCTGGAAAAATATTTTTTCAGTTTTTATTTCAATAAAACAAGAGGCAACACTTGCTGTATAAAGTACTACATATGGAGAACATTTACACAAACATACAAAACTTAAAAAAAAAAACTAAACTCCAGTTTATTTCCATAGCCTTAAAAAGGTATAGAGCACATAAAAATATCCAGAATCATGTTTGTTCTTTAGGAATGTAAACTCCAGGAATACAATTAGAAACAGTTATGCTTGCTAGGAAGAGATCAGTATCACTACATGATTTGAAGTAAAGATGAAAAATATACTCTCAGGTCCTGATGACAAAAGCAACAATCTGTGAAATAGGATCTTGTGTTTTCCAGTAAAAGCTTCATATTCAGACACAGGTACTCTAGAATTCTACTATCAAAACACGAAAACATCAACAAAAGTGTTCACTGCCAGTCTCTTCAGACATGCACAAGTTATAAAGTACAGAAGACAACATATTTATACTCTCTGATGAAGAAGTTAACAATATTAAATGTAAGTCTGAATGAATCAAAGTATTAAGTACAATTCCACTAGAAACAAATCTAAAAGTACACTTTCATGCTAATTAAAGGACTACAGAGTTTTAAGTTTTCATTCAAAGATTGGGAAAACATTATTATACATTAATTTTTATCTACAATGTTTAATTTAAGTATCCATCCAATCATTTGTCTTTCTAAATGGGTTTTTAAAAATATATCCTCTAATTACATTATTCACTGTATATATTTCCTTGATGTGCTTTCCTTTAATATAGATTTATTGTGCCTATAGACTCAAATATTAAACTGCCTTATTTTAAGTACTTGTTTAAAATTAGGTGAGTGCCTTTTTTTCCTCCATAACTTAACAGTTTAAACTTTTTTTGTTTTATTTTTCCAAAATAGGCAAAAATCCCTTAAAACTGGGATTATGTTGATCTATTTTGGTTTAAAATATACATTTCCCCTTAAGTCAACTTTTTAAAAAAATGAGCAATATTTGCTGAACAGCTGCTTCACAATTGAAAAGAGCAATGAAATACATTGCTTTTTCAAAACAAACTTTAGTCATCATTGAAGGACTAAGAATTTCCACTCTACAAGTCTGCAAAACTTGTCTTAAAGAGTTCCACAGTGATATACAAAAGACTCCAGGGTGCTTTCCTGTGGCTTCAGGAAGAAAAAGAAAGACACCTGCCCTGGGTACTCTGGGATATTCCCTTGAAAAGTGTACTTTTTTTCTCTCCTGCTTGGATTCCAAGAGGCTTGTGCTCGGTCCAGTGTAGCCAGACCACTGCACCAGCTGGGTTTCAAGAGTGAGAGACTGAGTGATGTCAAGAATCTCTGGAGTTTTAAAATGTGCAGTGGAGCTGCATGTTTTGCTTAGATCCTTGGAACTGAGTGTGAGACCCCAGTTCTGTGTGGAATCCTTTTGGTTATTATTCTGGATACACAAGAGGTCTGTTAGCATCTTTATAGGAAAGTAACCTACCAAAGCTACCACCTTTCAAATTTGAAAGGTGAGTAGAAAAAGAGTAGTAAGCATAATAACAATTGTTGCCACAGTTAATATTATTCAATTTTCATAATTATTAGAAAAACTTTCAGGGTATATCCTTATTTGGAAATAGTATCAAAGGTATTACCAAAAAAAAATTTATTAACATGATTCCACACTGCAGAAAATCAGTTGGTACAAATCACTTGGAGCAAAAATTCAGAATCACTCATTCAATGAGTAAGCTTTCAGAAAAAAAAATTTTAAAAGTATATACACATGCAAATTTGTTGTGCATTGTTTAAAAGGATACCCTTTTGTACTTGAACTTGGAAGCATCTATAGCTGATTTCATTTGTGGTTAATAAAAATACTAAAAGTTACATTTGTATCACAAAAATTAATGAGAATCATTAGGAATTTAGAATTAGAAGACTTAAGAAGTCATGCATCAATGTTATTAAAAAGTTAATTAGTTGTCAAAAACAATGACAATTATAATGATCTACTATCTAGTATGTTTTGTCTACGGTTGTGAGGCCACTGAAAATCCAACATATTCGACAACTAATTTGTTTGAACTCTGATACTCTCTTTTCAAATACTAATGTGCATAAAGTCACTTGGGGATCCTGTTAAAATGATGATTTGATTCACTAGGTCTGGACCTGAAATTCTGCATTTTTAACAAGATGCCAGGTGACACCAATCCTACTTACTAGTCTTTGAACCACTTGAGTAGCAAAAGCCAAGAATAAAACCCAAATGAGGTTTCTTTACAGTACTACAACTTCAAGATTTGATCTTGCATTTGTGACAGATAATGTTTCTGCAAACTTATTCTGTTTTCTAAGCACCTCAAATTGCTTAAAAGGTCAGTCTTTAAAATTAGTTCTTAATGTTTTCAATACTGTTAGTAACTATGCCTAGGGGAAATTTTTTTGTTAAGGAGTTACAAAAAGACAATAGTAAGTTTACAGTGACATTTTACAAATATTTTACATTGTACACAGAATTACTATTAAAATTAATACAGTCAACTTTCACTGTCTGGTTTCCCTACAGTTTTTGACTATACTTCATGACAATCAATATTATTCCATTTTATTGCTGGAAGTAAAAATATCAAATACAGTTGTGTTAAACTACACTGTACTCAAGGATAATGGTTAAAAACTAATTCATGCCTTTTGAAGAATTAGGTTTAAACTGATAGGCAAAGAAGTTATAGTCAAGCTGTATTTGGAGTGTAAATGCTTTAGCACATTTCAACACATCGAGTTTTTCATGTGTTTGAGTTGTACAGAAGCAGGAAGAAGAGGAAAGCATTAGCATGCTCTCTTTGTGAGAAGAGACCAGAGCTAGGGACCATGAGGAAGGACACCACTGCATACAACAAGTAAAGCAGCTCAAGAGGTGGACAGCTTCCCAGGCCCTCTTCCCCAGTCACCTCCTTTAATCTGCAGCCCTTCTTCCTTTCTCTCACTCTAAATTAGTTCTTGCTTTACAGGGGACCTCAACCAGAGCTGAACTGACCACCACTAGAAAACAACAAAAATTTTTTATGTCCATCTAGAGGTCACCTAGTTCCCAATTGCTACCTAAAAAATTGTTCAGCTTCTACCTTTGTTGCCGTTCTTATTTTTGTCTTTTGATTGGGGGCAACTGAATTGACTCTTGTTTCTATATCATAACAAGAACATTGAAAACAGGCCTGTTCACAAACAAGAAACACATTTCACTCTTCATATTTTAAATTTAAGAATACAACCATAAGAAAACCAAAATTAGCTTACATGTAAATGTCCTTTGTTCATATTTCACTATCTTTATTTTTTTCATGTCATTTTACAGATGAAAAAATGTATCTAATTTCCTTCATTTGCAATTCAATATCACAGCGTCGATGCTGGTTTCTTGAGAATTGTGTTGCAAGATTTACAGTGATTTCCAGGATGTCTTCAGTGATGTGTGCTGTAAGTTAAAGGGATCCACACTAACTAGGATGTCCAAAGTCCAGAAGCAGGGTCAATCAGCTTTATGGCCTATCACACCTTCAAATTGACAAGAGATTTTTTCACCTGCCAAGTTCAGATCAAACACTTCAAACAACATTTTCTACCAGCAATCTGAGTTTTGACATAAAAATGTTCCAAACATACCAAGAGAAATGCCCCTACCCATCTCTGGAATCACATAATCATCTCAAAGTACTGAGTTGTCAGGCATTTTCCAGTGCTTTGAACAAACTGTTCTAATCTTCAAGATGATCTGGCGACAAATATTTCTTATCAGGCACTTTTCATACTCATCCCTTTTGTTTTCTCACATGCCTGCTTGTCAGCGTGGCTTGCTGAAAGACCAGCTGTGCAAATCGTGGACTTGCTCCTCTGCCCCATTCTTTATGACACAGTTCCCTTACATGAGACCCCCTTTGACTCTGAAGGGCAAACACAGTTACGAAAATAGGAGGCATTAAAAACCAACTCACAACCTCACATGAGATGTAACCAACTTGATCAGACAACCTGCCAAAACTTACTGTTACACTGACAATCTCAGGGCAACAGTAACAAATAAGATTAAAACAAAACAGAATCAAAAGAAAACAGGAATGGGCAGCGAGGTGGGGTGCGGGGAGAGACCAAATATCAAGAAATAACAAAATTGTATTTCAACTTACTGCAACCTAGACATTGTCTCCTTCATATAGTCAGGGGAGCCTTCAGAATTTAAGACATGGGGCTCCCATCAGGAATAGACCTGGGCATTTTCATAAAGAAGCAAGGTCGTATTTTAGGTGCACTGGTTATAGGAGAAAAACATTACAGATTAATCTGTGGACAGAGTAATGCTAATACTAGGAGGTCTCTGTGGACCTGCTTGATACTTCAGCGGAAGGTCAGTCCTTTCTGAAATGTAAGCGAGCCTTTCATCTTGGAGACTACAAGCAGAAAACCTATTGGCATCTGTCCCAGTCCCGAGACCCACGACAGAGGGTGGGTTATGCGGAACTGTGACCCCACTGACTTGTTCAAAGGATTTACTAAAAACAGTCGCAGCAGTCTTAGCCAAACTATGGCTACTAGGCTTAGGCAGGGACTGGCTGGTGGTTAAAGTTAGTCTCTTCAAAGAGAGAAGCTCAAGATTCTCACTTTGGGCTCTCTGAGTTTGTTTTCGAGCAAAGTGATCTTTGCAAGATTCCCCTGGAGTTTCTTTTTCTTTTCCTCCAGTTTTGCTTCCTCCTGACCGTCTCTGGTTCTTTCCTACACTTGTCTTGTTACTACAATTTTGACTACTGTTTGATAAACCCGACTGGCTGGTACTAGACGCAGCCCTGGAATAAAATCCCTCGTCAACTTCAGATATCTCCATCAGTTCTTCTTGACCTGTTAATTCTGTATTTCCTAAACAAAGAAATGACAAAGATTAATTAACATTAAGTATCTCAAGCAATTCTTTTAAAAAGATTAATACCAAATCAATTGATCATACTGAAATCAATTAAACTTCATCATAATTTCACAAAGCAACAGATTATAGAAAAAAAAATCAAAGGATAAATCAAAACAGCTATTCTATAAAAATGACAAAAAATAGTTTATTGGAATTAAATGACAGCTATTTAGAATGTATTAAACAAAAAGCATGCCATAACAATAACCCACTATGTTTTTAGAGAGAGTTCTCCTATTATGCATGCAAAAGATCAGAAACAATTAGAAAATTTACCACACATTAAAAGTAGGGGTAAATTCTCCCCAGTAGCAAAACAGTATAAAAGCAAAGCTCTTACATCAAGAAACATTAAAAAAAAAATAGTATTAGAATGTTTTAAAGTGCTTTTTTAGAAGGCTGAATTCTCCATTCCAGATTGTTTTATCAAATTAAAAAAATGACTATAAATATCACAAGCTCAAAACTTCTTAATATTCTATGTACATTGTCCTTCATATCAAATATGACAAAAATACAAAAATGGATAACTAATTTTAGATACCAAAACGCAACCAGAAAATTACTTTGGAAGCAATTTTCTGTCTCAGCTTTCATAACATTTTACTCAAGAGACAACATAGGTATTACCATTCCAAAGAGCATTAAGAGTCATTGAAAGAGTGTGATGCATAGGTCATGCAATTTGATTATTAGATGACATGCAAAAATTTTGTGACTGTGCAGCTGTTGTTTAACATGCATCAGTGTCCCTTTGCCTTGAGATACCTTGGAGTGCAGCTATAAAGTGCTCTGCTAAAACTGCACTCTGCCAGGTGAGTTTATTCCATCCTCCATCATTTTTCTTACAGATTTTTGTCTCCTGATCTCTGGCAAGCCTTTGCTCTCAGTTCTAGGATCTGTGGCTGTTTCCTGCACACCCTGCATATGCTGAGCATCAATCTCTCCTAGTGTTCTGCCTTTTTCCCCATTTCCGGTTCTCTCTCCGGACACATTTGTGACACTAATCTCAGGAATGACAAGGATGCCCAATTCAGTAGTATCATTATTGTTGTCAGGTTGCTCTAGAATTGAAGATGATAAGACAAAATAATGGCTGAAAACAAAACAAAATAAAAATGCAAAACAAGAAAAACAAAAGACCCAAAACAAAAACTGGACAACTGAATGTTATGAATTAAGCCAAATATTTACACCATAGAAATTTTCATAGTTTACAATACTCTGACAGCACCGGAGACAACAGGGTCATTTTCTTTAATTTTACAATGACAAAAAAATTCACAGAGCATCAGTTCATGTTCTGCATTTTTCACACAAATATTTTACATGGAATATGAAACAAATTGTTTGTAAATCAAAACAGAATTTCTATTGTTTTAAGATAATACTGTGACCACATGAACTTATGTCAAGCCTTAGGCAAATGCTCAAGAATGTACAAGCAAAACCCTAGCTCTTAACATCAGGAATGAAGCCACTTCGAAATTCTATTCTGTACCCTTAAAATTCTATTTTTTATTAGACTATACTGAGACTGATTTAATAAGCCATTTGGGAAAGTGATTTTTCATTTATGATACCATGGTTAGCAATGCCACAGATATAGTTTTTGTCTCACACACCCACCATAAACATGAATTTGGCTGTGAGAGAATTAAGCAGTCAGTTTCATCAGACTCATACTGATTCCATAAATTCAGGCCAGCTTGTTACACTTCACTACTATCCTGGAGAAAAATAAAAATTGATTTGAACAAAACAATTGGCTGTCAGTTCTTTCTTCTGAAAATAGCCATTATAATAGAAACAAAGGAACAAAACCCCTAACTAGTTAATATCTGTAGATGTGATTTTATTCTGTGTCTTAAATCACAAAGTCACAGTTCTATTCAAAGCTGTTAAGTAACTATCTAGCAAATGGAGGGGAAAATAACATAAAGAGATCTAGAATAGTCCAGTTCAAAACAACACAAGACTACATGAAACAATATATACTCATTAAAATTGTAGACACAAATCTGCCTGAGGAACATTACCTTCTATTTTCAAATATTTTTCACTAATGGTGCAAAAGGCTGAGAAACAGTATCAGGAAGTAAAGAACTTAGACTAGAGCCACACAGTTTCATTGCCTAAGTTTGCTGCATAGTGGTATCACTGGGGCATCTGTAAAAACTATGGATGCCTACCTCCTCCTACCCCTAGACATTCTGATTCACCATTAGTGTGAGGACCTGATATTAGGGGTCTTAAAAGCTACCAGGTGACTAATATGAAGAAAAGTTTGGGAAGCACTGCTCTGTTCTGATTCTTTCAAATTGGGAAAACTTAGAAGTTGATGTGGGGGTCCTGCACACTCTGCCCCACAGCAGTACGCACTCCTGGAAGTGTGCCCGACCCCCAGACCGGCCCTGAGCCTGTGAGCCAATGTGCTGCTTTGAGTAGTTCCCCTTAACTTAAGTGGCCTCACACACTTTCGACCAAAGAATCCGTAAATGAAATTTCAAGTTCCTAGATAGGCTAAAGACTGGGTGAAGCAGTAGTGGCCAGCTGCTCCTGGATGCCCTGTACTAAAGGTTTAATGAGACTAAAAAATCTAACCAAACCCATTTCCCATTGCTAACAGCTGTCTTCAAAGTCTTACTGAGGTAAATACCAGAGGTCACTGGAGCTGAGAGGAAAGTCACCATGGTGCTGTTGGGCAACAGCCAAGACTTGTCCATTTACTTTGTAGAATCCATTTCAGAAAAGACCATTAAAGGGACCTTCAGTCCCAAAAGAAAATCATAAATGGTTGGAAATTATACGGACAAAAAAAAAAAAGCTTACAAATATTAAAATGTAACAAAATTAAAAGACACACACAGGCAGCCTTATACAATAGAGAACACTAAATGGCACTAAATAGGTTTTTTATTGAGTATTCATATAGATTATTCAATGATATTCATGATATTCTCAAAACAATATGTTGGTGAGCCTCTGAGGTAGGCCGCTTGATTCCCATTTACAGAAAAGGAAACTGAAGTTCACATAAAGCTACACAACTATTCAGTGGGGAAGCTAAATTGTGAAATATTTTGACTTCAAATGTCCATTTTAATATACTAGAAATTCTAACTCCTCAATTCATTAGAGTCAATTTGAGTTAAATATCCTCTGACATCTCCCAATTATGTTTAAGTTATTTGCTTAGATTCCTGGTCATTTCATAGACAGCAAATTATTTTACTTTGGCTGAACACAGGGCTAGACCAAATAAATACTGAAAGAAAGTCGTAACTCCCAAAGTTAGGTTTTTTGTTTGTTTTGTTTTTTAGTTATGGGATATGGATATATATATATATATATATATATATATATATATATATATATGAATGAAAGTTAATAATGTAAATATGCTTCAATGGTGAAAATTTGCAAGAAAAACTAGAAAATGAAAAAATATTATATAAAGCAGCACTAGGCAATTGAATTATTAATCACATTTATCAGGATAGTGGTAAAGATCTTCAGTCTGAGGAGAAATTATACTTATATAGTTATAAATTATATACTTATAAATAATTATAATTTTTTTAGAAACATGAAATTAAATGGCATAGAGAAAAACGAGATCATATGTTTTCCTACAAGAACAAATCTTTGACTAACTGATGTATGCTAACAGTAAAAAATGGTGATAATGGGAGATTTTCTAAAACTGCTTATTAAAGTCATAAAAAGAAAAGCATGTAATTCTATACAGAACAAGAAATAACAGAAACATAATTCTCAGGAAAATTACACACTAAGAAAGGTACTTATGTAACACAAACAAACATTTGTTACTTGATCTTGCTCGTTAACTAATCTGGTGATTTCTTCCTGTATCCAACTCTGTGACCCGATCCCCCATCAGCCTCCACTTTCTTACTGGTCTCTTGGCTGTCCTCCAGGAGGAGAGTGCTATCCCCCAAGTGGCTCCTTAATTCCTCAGGTCTTTTCCCAGAACACTTTTCAGTGAAGCTTCCCTGGTCAACTCCACAAAAGTTTCAATATTATATTTGAAATGCCCTCTTTACCTATTTTGCTTCTTAGTATTTATTACTTTCTAATGTATAATTACTTATTGTTCTTGTTTACTAGATAGATTCTTTTCTTCTGGTCACCACTGCATACCTAATATTTGGAAAAGAAGCTTCTATATACTAGGCATTCAATGAATGTTTGATGAATTGAAAGAATCTCCTGTTATGAGGTGAAATTACTATTGGAGTAAATCAAGGTGGAAAAACATGCAGAAGACCCAAAAAGTGTAACCTAGGAATGCATTTTTTTCCCTTTTATCCAGTCAAGTAATATACAGATTATGCTAATGAGAATTTTTAGATGGCAAAAAAACAGCAAAGGCTCTTTGTTTTGGAAAAGTGAAGCAGCTATTTCTAAATATAAATTCTAGTAAAATGCATAGTAACATCAAAAAGATCTTTTAAAAAGTGTATAGTTGTTTTTAATGCTTTCCAAAACATAACATACATAACTAATAAGAGTAATTAATCATTTAAAAAATTATATAAATGATGTTTTAGGAGAAGATAAATACTAAAAAATAGAATTTGGTTTTCCCAGAACTTAAAAAATCTATACAAAAGGAGTCAGGGTTAATTCATATCTATAAAATGTTAATACTTAGATTTGATTTCCAATAATTTGAAAAGTTCAAAAAAGATCTAAAGAGAAATTTCTTAGAGAACTTTTATTTATGTAAACTCTATGAGTGTAAATTCTCTCTGTATTTGGAAAAGAATACTTTTAATAGACATTTCTAAATTGGTTCTCAAAAGCACTAAAAAATTTCTCCCTAAATGATTTCTTCTTCACTTTGAAAAAAAAAAAAGTGCAGCAGATGGGCAGAGTGGCACACACGTAATCCCAGTGATTTGGAGGCTGAGGCAGAAGATCTCAAGTTTGAGGTCAGCCTAAGCAATTTAGGGAGACTGTGTCTTAAAAACAAAGTAAAAATGACTGGAGATGTAGTGTTAGTGTTACAACACCCCTGGACTCAATCTCCAGTACTGAAATAAATAAGTAAATATCAAAATTAAAGTTTAAAAAGGGGATGTAGCATAATGTAGAGTTTTTGCCTACCATGCACAAGACCTGGGACTTAATCACTGGCATTGCAAACAAACAGAAACAAAAATTGCAAATATCATTAAAATTGATCATAAAAATTTATGATTCCTCTTAAATATTGAATTTTATAATCCCAAGTATCTATTCCATATGTCACTTGTGAAACAACCCCAGTTTTTGCTATTATAATTTATTGTATGGCTACCCTGTTTTATTAAAGATGACAATATTAATAAAGAAACACTTTGCATATTTATAGAATTTACACATCTTTGTGAGTCTAAAGAGACTGACTACGATATGAGTCACTTACAAACTTACTTATGAAAATAATAAAATAAGCCAAAGCTTTTATTATACTTATAATGTTTGTATAATACAACTTTTGACATAATTATGAAAAGTATTTCAGAATAAACTCCAAAAGAAAGTCATACACATACCTTTACAACTTATTACATAGACATTTTAAATGGCATAAGATGCCTGAACAAATTCATACTCTTCAACCCGGTCATTTTATAATTACAATTTATTCCATCCAATGGAAGAAAAATATCTACATTTAAATCTATAACACTGTTCCTTGCAGTGTTATTTGTAGATGTAAAAAATAGAAACAAATTATTTAATATATTAGGGACATGGATAAGTAACTGACAGAATATCAACTCAATGTGATATTATTTAGTCGTGAAAATAACTAAATTCACTAAGAAAACTTGAGGAAATGCTTGACAATATTAACTGGACAAAAGAAAAATATTAAAAATATTTAAATAGGGTGCAATTATGAAAAATTCATACACATATGGAAAAAAACTCTAAGCACTGGAATAAATGAATAACTCCTTACCCAGTTTACTATCATTTTATTACACTATATTTCAATAAGAAGGAACAAGTTACTTTTACCCTGTCATAAAATTTTTTATCATGCATTCACACAGCCATGCATTCAACTACAATTTATTGAACATCTAGATTGTGTCAGACATTGTTTTAGGTACTGTGGATACAATAGCCAATAAGACAGACAAAGACTTTGCCCTTGCTGCAATATAAGAACTAAGTAAACAAGAGAATTGAGACAGAAAGTGCAATGAAGAAAATAACCAGGATGGTGAGGAAGAAAGACTTTAGATGGGTGGTCTGGGAAAAACTCTCTGTAAAGGGATATTTAAGCTGAGATTTGAATGATGTAATGCTGGCTACATAATGATCTGCAGGAAAGTGCAATCTGACACAATTTCATAATCCAAATTTTAGCTCAAATATCCCAAATAACTAGATCAAGCACTTAAGAGAGAAATGATTTAGTATGTTAAAGGGATAGAAGAAAAGAGTCTAGTGGACCAGGGTGAAGTAGTCTTAAACAAGGTCAGAGTAGTAGGTCATAAATGTCATAATATAAAGGCTGGATTTCATTCTGAGTGAAATGGGCAATCATTGACAAGCACAAATATAAACTACTTGCATTTTTTATGAATAGAAATAATACTGTGTAACACAAAATATTGAGCATAAAATATACCCAAAGTTAGAAGAGATACATTGTAGCAATGTTCAACCTCAGCCAGTAATTTGCAAAGCAGATTAGAGAAAATGTAAACTGCCACAGAAAGAGTAAGTATCAAGAAGTTAAAGGGCTGCCCTCTGAGCAAGGATGGAAACAAAGACTTAGATACAGAAATCCTGCTCTTTAGGTAAGAAAAGATCAGCCTAGGGCACACAGAGAAAGTCTGGACCAGAATAATTTATTTAGACTCATTGGAGCTATTTCCAGTTTTCTCAAGTAAAAAACAGTCAAATATTTCACTTTTGTTGTGCACATAGAAAATGATAGAATTCTCCTTATTGAGGTGAATTCAAACACCCTCAATTACTTCTTTTGTCATCTTTATTAAGTCTCAAGTTAAAACACACATTCACACACACACACACACACACACTTTGAGAATTGCAGCATACAAACACTGCTGGCCCAGGTGAATGCTTTATGATTATTAAAAATCCTTTTGACTTGAGAGACCAATAACAGATAAGCAATACCTATTACAAAGCTATCTATAAAGCCTAATTTCTTCCTTGGTATGCAATGTGCAGCAAATGCTCATAAAAAAGTGAAGGGGCACAATATTCATTAATAAACAATAATTTCCTTAACTATAGCAAGAATTATATAAGGCCTCCTTAGTAAAAACGTAGAACACAGTAATTTACAAACCAGTGCTTTTGACTCATAAGACCAATAATTCTGAGCTGTCTTGCTGCTGTGCGGATTTTTTTTTAACTTTATTATATCTGGAAATAGAATAAGATTTTTTGTTCTCTTAAAAAATTGGATAACACAGAATTCTCTACAGTCTTTTCTCTCTTAAGCCTAATGTTCACATGTGTCAAATGTACCAACAACATAACATTTTAGCTCTTTAGCTACTATGTCCTTTTTTGTTGAATCATCTAACATTTCCTAATATTTTTCTTTGCTCTCCATGAATATAAAGTTTTCTATCAAAAATGCCAGTTCAGTCAGAAGGAAATTTTTGGCCCAAATGTTTTATCATCTATATTGGGAAAGGAAAATTTGTTCCTCAAATAGCATCTGAGAATGAAGAAATAGAGCTTCTCAAAAAACTGTCTTTTTTATAAAACTGCCATAAATTGTTTTATTTTCTAATTTTCCTTAAGTATAAATAATTTCTAAAATAAAGCATGTATATTATAAACTTCTAATTGAAGCTAAAGAAGTGATTCCAATAGCCACTTCTTAAAAGTATGCACTTTGGAGCAAAAGTAGGTTTTGTGACTTTTAATTTTAAAACCAATTTAATTAATTTAAAATAATTTTAAAACTTTTAAAATCATTACCATTTCTTTGTTTTCCAATGCTTTTGTTAACTCTAAGGAATTTTATTTCTCCTCAATTTAAGACTTTTCTCATAAAGTCATGATTCGCAAAATAAATATTCCATCTGAGGATTTATGACAGTCTGTTTTCTGCAGTATCTAGAAAGATGATCTTAATATTTTGAATATTTATAAATATTTATTTTAAAATATTTTACTGAAATATGTTTATAATTTTTCACACTTGTTTAATAGTTATAAATTAGTTTCATGCCTCAAAAATGTTATTATATTAAAAATTCATTAACATTTTCTATATCACTAACCAAATTTAAATAAATTATTTTCAAACATGAATTGTACTTTTTTTTATTGCTTATTTCCCCCTCATATAACAAATTAGTACTAAACCACTGAGAAAATAATAACACAGATTTCTTTCTTTTATAATCACAAATCTCTTAGTTACAATAATTTAACTTTATTTAAATGCTATGGCATTCATTAAATAGAAACAGTTTTACAAACCAAAAATGTAATAAAATTGTTGTAACAAGATGAAACTGCACTTTGTTTGGATTCAATATATGTAAACTGTATTTAGTTTGAGTTTTCATTTAAACATTTCATATGATTATATATTCTAAAATTCTCAGGATATTTATTTTATATTAATAATTAGAAGATTTAAAAGAGATAAGAGTTCTTGCCAGGTATGGTGGCACACACCTTAATCCCAGTGGCACAGGAGAATCACAAGTTCAAGGCTAGCCTCAGCAATTTAGGGAGAGCCTAAGCAAGTTAGCAAGACTCTGTCTCAAACTAAAAACAGGGTAGAGATGTGGCTCAATGGGTAAATGCCCCTGTTTTCAATCCCCAGTACCAAAGAAAGAGGGGTGAGGGATCGATCTTATTTTCAATTTACATTAAATACATTTTCTAGTAGATGGACACAAATTATTTTATTTATATGTGGTGCCTAGGATCAAACCCAGTGCCTCACATGTGCTAGGCAAGCACTCTGCCAACTGAGCCACAACCCCAGCCCTCAATTCTTTTTCACTACTTAAAATTTTATACTCTTAGATTTTTCAAGTCAAAATAATTTAAATACAATGTTATTAAAATAAACTACTTAACATATCTGAGGACCAAAAGTAGGACAAAATTCAAAGTATCTAGTTTGTAAGTATTATTTTTATTATTGCAACCTACCTGTTTGCAAAGGTATAACTATACATAAATGAGAAACACAAGTTCAATCTAATTCTATTTTGACATTAACTTGAGATTAGGTGAGGATAATAGGTATTAAAATAACATTTTTAAAATTCTGACTGCAATAGTGACTTAAGTGTTAAATAATAGAATTCTATATTTCAGGACTACAAAAATCATTAAGATGATTTTTATGATTTCATAACATATGTATACTTCTGTGCTTTATAGTACTCTTAAACTATACAAGTTTATCTCAAAGTATCCAATTTATTAAAGAGCTAATCTATCACAGAACTATTTGAACAGCAAAGTATTCAACAAAAACCACAGATACAATTACTGTGTAGGTAATAAAACTCATTATAGTTCTTAATTAACAATTGCCTTTATGTGGTGCTTTAAAGTATACTAAATACTTTCCACTTACTTCTCTCATCATCTCACAAATACACAAGTGGAAAGAATGGTAGGTAGTAAAAAAGATGGGGGTTTTACTGGTTAAGCCTTTTTAAAAATATTAGTTGGCAAAAATTAGGAGCACTCACTATTTGCAACCATAAATAAACCAGGGGACGTTAATAGAATGAATAAGTGGTATTTCAATAACTATTTTAAAAGAAAGAAAAAATGCTTATGTTGGAACAACAACAAGTATAGATAATTTTTTAAAAAGTAGAATAATGAGTCATATGGTGGGGGGACTCAGGGGAAGCAAACAAAAAATAGCAAGGAAATTTGCTCTGGAGGAGGGGCAGCAATGGAAATAAATAAAAATATATTGTATACTAGAATCAATGCTAGAGACCCACTCAGGTTCAAGAAAAGGGGCTCTTACAGCTACAGGGGTAGATGATGAAGATAGCTTTAGAAACAATATTTAAGAAAAACTATAAAATAAAGCTTAATTATAAAGAAATACTTTGTTTCCATTTTAGCTATTGTGTTTATTTTTAAAGGAAATATTTAAGCAAAATTGCCCCTTTTGATTAACTTTTTAAAAAATTACAAAAAATTAACATATTACTTCACTAAATTTTAGCTTATTTTTCTTAATGGAATTTTCATTTTGATTCTTGTTATTGTGATCATCATCTATTCATTTTTCTCTTCCTTTATTTAATACTTTTTGAAGTTTACTCTATTTTTAATCTTCCTGTAATTGTATTTTACTTTCCAATAATGACTTCTAGATAGCCCACAATTTGTAGATGGCTTGAAAAATCTAGGTTTGAAAAATAAACCTTTGCCTTGAATTATCTACCATCTAGACTGAATGAAAACTACCACTATGCAAATAAAGCTATTATTTATGAAGTTATATTCTTTAAAAGTCAAAAGCAATAACACATTCTAATTTTAGTTTCCAAACATATGCATTGACATGGATTTATAAAAATCAATATAATTTTTCAAAGAATTAAATACAATGTTTAAAAAATTTGAAACACACAAAATGTTAAGTTAAGCCATGTCAGTACAATGTTAAAATAATCAAGTGAAAAGTGGTGATAATCAGGTGAACATGCTATTAAATGTCAAATAATTCTCCAAAATAATACCTCTATTGAAACCAAACTTAAAAAAAAATTCCATTAAAATAAGGATGCACTGTCTGATCAAAATTTGAATTATAGGACCTTATGAATACACTCTAGTGTGGGATGTTGGTAGTGGAGAAGGCTACATGGGTCGGGGGCCAGAGTAGAGATGAGGATGCTCTGTACTTCCTACTCAGTTTTGCTGTGAACCTACAACTGCTCTTAAAAAAAAAATGAAGTCTATTAATGATAAAATAAAATACAGGGTCAAGCAAATAATAGAATGGGTCAGAATACAATTCTGAAACTTTGGGTTATTATTTAACAACAACAATAAAACAGCAGCAAGGGATGTATAGTCTGAAATGTGTGAAAATGTTAAGACTAAAGTAATTTTTTACCTTTCATTAGGATACTTTGCACTAAAACATAAACAGTGGATGGATGCGTGGAGCTTCAGAGAATCCTGAAATACATTCTAGAATAGTTAAAAAATCTTTTAAGATATAGTAATTAAAAATAACTTTTAAAACACCAGAATGTAATTTTTGGCTGTAAAGATAATTAAAATTTGTTTTCTGTTACTAAAAATAGAAAAGAATAAATGTGGCTTATTGTTACAATTAATGTATTTGTTGCTGTATAATAATTTCTGATGTCTAGTTTAATTGTGTATAATGATAAAAGGAAATGGAAAGGAAACAAGTGAAAAAAGAAAGTCCTGCTTGGCTTCTTCAGTGGCAGAGCCTCACTTTTTCCCTCTTCTACCCAGATACAAAGGAAAGAGGGGCAAGCAGAGAGATATGGGTGGAATGGGAAACATATTTATGGCTCCATAAATAAAAGAATCCTAAATGTGTTTTCAAATGGTCACAAATTGAATTTACATTTTACAGTACTGTATTCTTCAGAAACATTGTGGCATAAAAAGGCCCTTGTGGGTTATCCTGGAATCTGGAAGTCTTTTAACACTATTTCTAAAGAAATGTATTAATTACATTTTGTTGTTTTATATATATATATATATATATATATATATATATATATATATACACACACACACACATATATATATAATTTACTTACAAATATAATTTTATGTATAAATAAAACCAAATTTAAAGATTTATAATCTGAGAACTATCTATATATTTAAGAGATATATAAAAGATATTTATCTTCCCCACAGGAATTCCATGCTGGCCAGAGAGCTCAGAATAATAATACACCCTTAGAGGAAGAAAGACCATGAGGATTGAAAATTAAAAAAAAAAAAAAAAAAAAAAAAGCCTTTAATTCAGCAAAACATGGTAACTTCATGAGAAATACTGCTTTAGGAAAGTGTCATGGCTTAAGTGTGTTTCCCAAAGGTCCATGTGCTGTAAGCTTAGTCCCAGTGTGATACTGTGAGAAAGGCAGAACCATTCAGAGGTAAGACCTAGTGGCAGGTATCTGGGTTACTGAGGATGCTACCCTTGGAATTAATTGATATAGGACCCTGATAGAGTGGGTTGCTATAAAGTAAGACCACTCACAATGGTTGGCCTCTTCTGTGTGCAGCTACTTCTTTTTCCTCTCATTGACCACGTTGTGAACCAGCCAAGGGGGGCCTTGCCAGATGAGGGTGCACCAAACAGATGATGCTGCCTGATTTTGTTTGGACTTTCAATCTCTAAAATTGTGAGCCGAAAAAAATTTCCTTTCTTTTTAAGTTCTCAGCTTCAGGTATTTTGTAATAGCAACAGAAACGAGACTAACATAGCAGGAAAGCTAAGACAACCTTATAAAAGGAGAATGCAACCTATCTGTAGAGACAGAAGGACCTTTGACTAGGAATACCATATAGTCCACCAGATGAAGAGAATTCACACTACAGAAGGTGGCAAATAAGGCTCAACTATATTCTGTATCTGCTCATGCACATGACCTGCTTTTCATAGTTCACTCTCTTCTATGACCTTTTTTGCTATCATAAGCAGAAGTTGCTCAAGTGTTAGAGTTGAGAGGTCTGAATAAGTATAGGGGGGAAAGGCTACTTTAGTGAGGCTGCAGCCTTGAAACAGTGCACAACCCCTCAACTGGCAGCCAAAATTGAACCTAGTGGATATGTAAAAACTTAATAGACAATATATTTAAATAGTCTTTTCTCTTATTTTGGTAATTTTTTCCTTACAAAGTATTTCTGGAAAACAGCTTCCATTTTATCCAGTGTAATACCTCCTTCTGTTAAACACACACTTGGACATACGCACACTCTCACACATACATGCACAAGAGAGCTTCGATACTTTTCACATTTTTAACTATAGGACATACATTTCCCCCCCTAATTCCCCAAATGACAACCTAAACAGCAAGAAGGGAAAGTAAAAGAGAAATTAAAATTCATTCTTGCATTTTCTGTAGCAGTATTTTGGGTCCAAGTATGGCCATAGTGTCCTGTAGGGTCTAGTTGGTTGCTTCTGTGCCTATTTTCATACATTAATGCCATCACAGAAAATTTGACCATTGGAGGACTCTCATATCTAACTAAATTACTTTTACCTATAATATAGTTTCATTCAACAGCATAATTTTTATTGTTTTAAATAGTACCATAATTTGATAATTGCAAACATCGCCATCTTTTTATGCCTTCCTATTGGATTTTAAGAAATTGTCACACTGACTTAAAAACAGAAAATGAGCAAACATAATCACTAGTTAAATGAGATCATTTCATAATCATTCTTTTTTGCACACAATCCCCCAGAGTGTTTAAGGGAGAAAATGGCAAATGTTCTCATCAGCTTTCTACTCCACCATACATAACCTCTTCCTTCTCACTTTCCCTTTTCTCTATAGAGACCATAGAGCAGCTGAACTAAATACAGTATACCAAAAGAGCTACAATTTTCACCTCAGTTTATAGTAGAAAAACAGAGACAGGAGTTTGTTTTATCCCCAATACACATTTTGCTTGGGGCAAAAAAGTAGCTGCTTGCCTCTCATCCAAAGGTCACCTTCTGAGGAAGGTAATAATAATCCTCTTCATGCACTGATTCTTGCCACTACAATGAATTCTAGGTAGGAGGAAAGTTATAAAAAGAATAAGCAATTAAATAAGGAAAAAAATAAAAGACAAAGGAGGAAAATGGGAAAGTATTAAGACCATGAATAAAATTAACTTCCAGTAAAACTTTAAAATAATAAAATTAAGCAGACAAGAAGAAAGATTAACACAAACAATCTTGAAAGAAAATTAACATAAAAAATTGGAAATGCCTAGGGTTGCATCAATACATCTTTACCAGGAAGTCCCGACAAGATGTTTAAAGTCCTTGTTAGTTGTTCTGCTTTTATACGCAAATTTACCTGCTAAGGGTTCATTGAGAAATAAGAAGCATTTATTAAGAGAATATCTAAAA